>NC_091215.1:29764788-29959788 GCF_040958095.1 Procambarus clarkii | reverse complement strand
ATGTATATGCATAAATGAATACAAGAATGATCAGAAAGCCTTTTTTTTCCTGGAGTGAAACAATTCTTACTCATTGTTTCATTCAACTTTCTGGATCTTACCCATTGATTCGTTTCATTTTCTGGGGTCTTACTCAATGTTTCACTCACTCACTCACCAAGAGGAATATCGGGAGCTTTCACTCATTTTCACATGAAGGAGGAAGGAAAGTTTCCTTTCCCGGTGGCCAGACAGCTGATTGGAAAACTTTATAGGTGCATCGCAAACACGCGCTTCCAGGGCCAGGTGGAGGGAGTGGAGGCGCCTCCAGGGCCAGGTGGAGGGTCTGGAGGCGCCTCCAGGGCCAGGTGGAGGGTCTGGAGGCGCCTCCAGGGCCAGGTGGAGGGTCTGGAGGCGCCTCCAGGGCCAGGTGGAGGGTCTGGAGGCGCCTCCAGGGCCAGGTGGAGGGTCTGGAGGCGCCTCCAGGGCCAGGTGGAGGGCCTGGAAGCGCCTCCAGGGCCAGGTGGAGGGCCTGGAAGCGCCTCCAGGGCCAGGTGGAGGGAGTGGAGGCGCCTCCAGGGCCAGGTGGAGGGTCTGGAGGCGCCTCCAGGGCCAGGTGGAGGGTCTGGAGGCGCCTCCAGGGCCAGGTGGAGGGCCTGGAAGCGCCTCCAGGGCCAGGTGGAGGGCCTGGAAGCGCCTCCAGGGCCAGGTGGAGGGCCTGGAGGCACCTCCAGGGCCAGGTGGAGGGCCTGGAAGCGCCTCCAGGGCCAGGTGGAGGGCCTGGGGGTGCCTCCAGGGCCAGGTGGAGGGCCTGGAAGCGCCTCCAGGGCCAGGTGGAGGGTCTGGAGGCGCCTCCAGGCCCAGGTGGAGGGTCTGGAAGCGCCACCAGAGCCAGGTGGAGGGTCTGGAAGCGCCACCAGAGCCAGGTGGAGGGTCTGGAGGCGCCTCCAGGGCCAGGTGGAGGGTCTGGAGGCGCCTCCAGGCCCAGGTGGAGGGTCTGGAAGCGCCACCAGAGCCAGGTGGAGGGTCTGGAGGCGCCTCCAGGGCCAGGTGGAGGGTCTGGAGGCGCCTCCAGGGCCAGGTGGAGGGTCTGGAGGCGCCACCAGGGCCAGGTGGAGGGTCTGGAGGCGCCTCCAGGGCCAGGTGGAGGGTCTGGAAGCGCCTCCAGGGGCTGGGAGAGTCCGCCATCATGGTGTCTCGCACCATCGACAAAGTGTCACATTTCTTTCCCACAAATTTCGCAGAATTTCACCATTGTAATTATCCTCAGAGCCGACCTGGCACTCACATCGATATCTGGAAGGGTCGCTAGGGATGTCACGGAACGGGGGGGGGGAGGAGAGGGGGGAGGGAGGGGGAAGGGAGCAGAGGAGGGGGGGTGATAATGGAAGGGGGGGAGGGATAGGAAGGGGAGAGGGAGAGAGAGAGTAGCTATGGGGGAAGAACATTAGTGGAAGGACGCTTCCTCTTGTTGCATCATTCCATTATGTAATCGCTGAACTATATGTTTAACAGATCTCTAACCCTGTCTGTGGAGGACAGAAGAAAATGTATATATGCTGGATAGCATTGTAAATGTCTGGCCACGTCTGTGGTAGAAAAAAAAAATCACTTCAAGAGAGTGAATTGCCGGAGGGTTTGAAGAACGCCTAATGGTATGCTTAGGGGGTGCCTTCTCGCCATGCCCTGTGGCTGGGGGGATTGGTGCCCTGAAGCTACATAAACACCCTATACCCCCCCGAAGTGGCAAGGGGAGTTAGGGGGACAACAATAGCACTATAAGCACAAAAATAGGCAGGTACGAGTCACTGTGTCACTAGCAATCACTCCCTACAACGTACTGAAGAGACTAATGAGGCATTTAGACGAACTACCCATTGTTGTTAAGCACCAACATGGGTTCAGCGGAGGGAGATGGAACGTAAACATTCTCAGTAAATCTTTCCGAGTAATGCACTAGAAATGAACTTGCTTCCTAGATCACCCTAGACGCTTGCGTTACACAGGATGCAAGTTCAGTATGCCTGCCTTCCTAATAAAGACCTTTTGTGCCCTCTGTAATGCTTTTGCGCTACCGCTCACAGGATGAGTATGGGGTGCACAATAAACTAGCCGCCTTCGGCGGCAACAATCAACAATCAAAAATATGCCTGCCTTGCCTCAAAACTCTCTCATCCTCATACACGGATTTTATTCTGCATAATGATTTCAATAGATTTGCCAAATTTTGTGGAGTTGTAATACAAGATGAGAAGTGTGGAATGACTTCGTCTACCCATACAACCTTGTCAACAAAGCGGGTGTAGCTGGAAAACTGTATATATGGTTATATATGATATACATGAGAAAAAACTAGTACAAAATAAACGTGGCTTAGTCTTGGAATATCCTGTGCATAGATTCGAATCCTCATCACGACTGCTGAGGAGATTCACGATGAGAAATATGTTATGAACTATCTAGTAGCCTCTTCCTAACTAAATTTAAAATGCCATTCTATTACAAAGCCTAGGACGAGACCGCTAACTAATTTGCACAGTATTGTATACTTCATAGTTATCTATCTTTGTTGTTGATCGTTCTAAAGAAAGATTATGTATACTGATGTCTCTTAAACATGTTTGGTTGGACAGTAATTTAGTAATTTATTGGCATAGGCAAGCATATGCAAATTAGTCTTGCAAGAGTAATAATGTAATTATTTCAAACAGAGGGAGGAAGGAATCAGAAGAGAGACAACCACAAGGGAAAGATATATCAAGATAGCCATCACCAGGAAAGAACGATAACACTGGAGCGGCTATATTGATCTCTGCAAGACACGAAAGATTGAGGTGATGGTGGTGGTGTTGAAGGTTAAGTAGTCCCCGTGGTGCAGTGGTAAGACACTCGCCCGACGCTTCGCCAGCGCTTTGGCCTGGGGTTCGTATCCTGGCCCAGGGGGTAAGGATTGACCGGGCACCAATCCTTAACTGTAACCACCCCCTAACCCCCCAGTTCACCCAGCAGTGAATTGGAACCTGGTTGTTAAACGATCAGGCGAGATCATATTCCGGGAAAAAAAAATTAAGATTACGGACCTGCCCGAAACGCTATGCATCCTAGTGGCTTACATGACGGTAAGAACTTTTTGTATATATAAATAAAAACAAAGTTAACGGCCCCCGCGCACCTGCCAGAGTCACCCTCCGGCCTGCATTCACTTCAAAGTTACTCTAGCATTAGCGCCAGTTTTCACTTCTCTATACAATAGATGGCGGTTAAGACTGCTCTCTCTCTCTCTCTCTCTCTCTCTCCTCTCTCTCTCTCTCTCTCTCTCTCTCTCTCTCTCTCTCTCATCACTACACCTTTGCGTGTTGTACAGCTGCGAGGTAAATAACACATTAAAAGATCGCCAGCTGGTGGTGTAGCTCAATATATATATATATATATATATATATATATATATATATATATATATATATATATATATATATGTGTGTGTACAGGTGTGGGCAGACATCTGCAACTTTATTTCATAAACACAATAAAGCTGTGGAATAGTTTAACAAAGCCACCGTCCAGTTTCCAATATCCCCTGATTTTATTATCAGTATTTTTATAGTTTTATAACTTTAGTGTGAATATTAATATAACCTTTTGTGTTATTGTGATTATTATTATTATTATTATTATTATTATTATTATTATTATTATTATTAATATTATTATTATTATTATTTTGAGTTATTACTATTATTCAAGGGGCTTTATATTCACCCTGAGGAGTATACCACTTCTATACATACATACATACCACTATACCATACACTGAAAGTTTACATTAGTCCTGGAGTATGTTCAGGACTACGGTATAGTTGCTGGTTGGTCAGTAAACTGTTGTAGTGGCCTTAATAACCTTACAGAGGTAGATAGGCTTCAAGCCTAACACCACACCAATGGCATTTTTGTATTATTATTTTACGCTGAAAAATTAGGAAACGGCGGATGTGTGTATTGAATTATCCCGAGTTTCCTTTCCTTTTGACGTCCTTTAGTTACGTATAAACGTATTCCACTAACCCGTCCTCCTTAGCACGTCACATTTTGACGTCGTACTAGAAAATGGTAGGGGCTCTTGCAATTTATTTTTTTTTTGCAAAATTGTTGCAAGAACGTCGCAAATTAATTGCAGCTGCAACATTCATTGTCTAGAATGTATTTGCGGAATTCTATAATTAAATTTGATTACGATGCCGAACTATAGGAAAGAATTCAATTCGACGTGGCTGGCCTTCGTGTAAACCTTCGATATTAGGATGATAAGCTCAGATAATTGTTGCCATCTGTGTTTTATTATTAATTATTATTATTATTATTATTATTATTATTATTATTATTATTATTATTATTATCTACCACAGACGTGGCCACACATTTACAATCCTAACAATCATACATACATTTTCTTCTGTCCTCCACGGATAGGGTGAGAGATTTGTCAATCTGTGGTGTGTGACCTGTCCCCATCTCACTAGGGATGGGGGATGATGGGGCAAGTACAGGGGATGGAACTATGGTATGGGAGAACTGTATGACATGGGATGGATGAATGTATGACAGTATAGCAGAGGCGGAGCGAAGGGCTGAGTAGAGCTGTATGTTAGGGAAGGGTTACATGATATCTAAATTACTTATACAAGAGTGACAAATACAACTCCATTTGCGTGTTTAAAAACTGTCATAATAATGTAGCACAGGAGGGGTGGAACCCCATTGCATTAAGTGACTTGCAATACAATATTCCGAGTCTAAGCGTGCAGGGGAGTGTAGGCTCTAAAGGCTCGGGTAGCCTTTAGAGCTGAGAGTCTTCAGAGCCTGAAAAACGAGATAAATGCCAGATATGCAACACATCTTGTGCAGGTATTGAGAAGCATTAGCTCTGATGCAACAGGACAATCAACCTCACCACAATCATATTTAAGACAGGCATACTATTTTCAAAATTCGAAGCCTCTCTTAAATATTACTTTTGAGCGTTATATTGTAGCCGAATTCTGGCTTATTGCACATATCTGGAGTTTTAAATTACGACTTTTTATGCCGAAAATATGCAAATTAGCGAAAACGCCAATGGGTCATATTTTGCCCAAATTGACCTGCAGTTTTCAAAATACGATGCCTATTGGAAATATGACTCTTGGACGTTATTCTTTACCCGAATTCTGGCTCATTGCACATATTTGGAGTTTTAAATTAAAATAAATTAAATTAAATTAAGAGTAGCTGAATCCAAAAACAACAACAATAACAGGAATACAGGGTGATTGCACGTATTTGGAGTTTTAAATTATGATTTTTTTTTTACAAAAAATATGCAAATTAGTGAAGACGGCGATTGGTCATATTTATGCCCAAATCCCCCTGCAGTTTTCAATGTGCAAAGTAGTGAAAAATATGCAAATTAGTGCAAACGGCGATTTGTCATATTTGGGCGAAATATGACAAATCGCCGTTTTCACTAATTTGCATATATTCCGTATTAAAACTCGTAATTTAAAATTCCAAATATGTGCAATCACCCTGAATTCCGCCCAGAAATAACGCTCAAGAGTCATAGTACCGATAGGCAACATACGTCGAAATAGGATGCCTATCGGAAGAGCAGAAGCATCGCACACAAGCCGTTACGAAGTCATCAAACGCATCTAACACTTTAAGCTCATAGTTTCCCCTAGATATCCTTGGCTATGACGCGCCACTATCACCTGATGCGCCCATTACACACACACACACACACACACACACACACACACACACACACACACACACACACACACACACACACACACACACACACACACACACACGTACGTTTGCTGCCACTTGCTCAAGTTCTACGGCTATAAAGGGGAAATTAACGCATGAACGGCCAAGGGAAGCGACGTAAACACGGAGAGAGGTCGCTTACAGTCCGCCGCCGAGCCTCGTGTCCTCGTCGTCAAATCTCGGGAAATAAACATATATATTATAACTATTACTGATTTCAAATTTCACACATTTATACTGAAATAAAAGGATGTAAATCATATATAAAAGGTTGAAAATTTAAGATTGATAATTATAGTTCACGAGACAAAAATGAAGTGTGAACAGAACTGCTAAACATCGAGGGAGTTTTTATTAAAATGGATACCACACGACTACACTGAAATGCATATCACTACAGTTTAATTAAATCACGCATCACACACCCATAACTATCTTAAACCGATCAGACGAGAGTGACAATAACGTGGCTGAAATATGTTGACCAAACCACACACTAGAAAGTAAGGGAGGACGACGTTTCGGTCCGTCCTGGACCATTCTCAAGTCGATTGTGGATCGACCACAATAGACTTGAGAATGGCCAGTACGAACCGAAACGTCGTCGTCCCTTCACTTTCTAGTGTGTGGTTTGGTCAACTTAAACCGATCACAGTATACAGTTAGCTACACATAATTATAGGGATTATATGATCCCATATCATATAATCATATTTTAGTGGTATCATATCATGGTATCATATTTTATATGATGAGGCTATTTTTTTTTCTTTTTTTTTTTTTGGTGGGCAATGAGGCTTCTCGCTCCATGGAGCCTACAGGCCTCACGTCAAAATAATTAGTCGACCAGAAACCACTCAAGAGCCACGTATCTCCCTGAGCTCATTAATGCACCAATCTTCATTAATTCTCAATCCTCATTAAGCCCCTTCACCCTGTCAACCTGCCGGGTAAGATCCTCATCCTCCCTCATCCAGAAAGCCAGACAAACATCCACCCTTCCCAACCCATCATGTCGGGGAGACCAATGTTCCGTAATCTTTCTCAGCTGCTGCGGGAGACCATCACCCTCATTCTTTCCCATTGGGGGAGCTCCTTCCTCATGTACTTGTGCTGGAGGGGGGGTTATACTCAACCCCCTCCTCATGTCTCCTACTTCAGGTTCAAGTATAATTATAGAGACAAGAAAATACATCTCAAAGGGATAGAGTAGCTTAGGCTATTTCCTTTCTCCTACTTTCTTCCTACTGAGGAAGACTTACACCTCATGCTCTCTTGGGAGCGACTTATTGACCAATCACCATGTGTGAACTTTAAAAAAATTAAACACGTAGTCACGTTATTACTGTACTAATGGTAGTAACGGGAGAGTAGTTCTTTGTGTGTGGTTGGTGGTACGTGATCAGTTTGGTTGTATGAGAGTGTATTTATTGCGTGAAATACTCACCTTTAATGTTTTATATGTTATTGTGTTTGTAACACACACACACACACACACACACACACACACACACACACACACACACACACACACACACACACACACACACACACACACACACACTCTCTCTCTCTCTCTCTCTCTCTCTCTCTCTCTCTCTCTCTCTCTCTCTCTCTCTCTCTCTCTCTCTCTCTCTCTCTCTCTCTCTCTCTCTAATCCTCCGAGTAATTATTCCTTCCCCAGGGTTGAGCTATATAAAGATTCAAAAATAATATCCAAAGTGTTTATATACACCATGAATCTATATAAAGCAATTTTATGACTCGATTATTGAAAGCTGCAATTTTATTTTGAATTAGTTTTTAAACTTTTATCACAGACTTTAATCAAACCTATGGTGTTTGCTTCACTCTCTCTCTCTTACTCTCTCGCATCCTCCTCTCTCACTCTCCGCCCCTCTCTCTCCCTCTGACCCCTGGCCAGAAAACAAAGGGGAGTGACAGTGAGTTACGAGCAGCCACGAGTAGTAACTCTCAGTAAACTACAGACCTTGAAACGTTGTATGTCATAGTAATTTCCTCTTATTTTGAGAGATTATTGCAACAGATGTTGCCATTTCTCAAACACTTTCTTAATGTATCTGGTGGACCTTCTTGAACCTGATGAATGTTGCCATTACTAGCAGAGTGAGAGAGTGAGAGAGAGAGAGAGAGAGAGAGAGAGAGAGAGAGAGAGAGAGAGAGAGAGAGAGAGAGAGAGAGAGAGAGAGAGAGAGAGAGAGAGAGAGAGAGAGAGAGAGAGAGGCACCATATTCTCTCTCTCTCTACTATGTTCTAAGTTACAATTCTGGTGTCTATATTTTCCCCCTACGCCTGTTTCTCTCTTTATTTGCCTCCCTCTCTCACCACCTTTACCCTTTAACCTTATTCTTAATCGCCCTCTCATTTCTTCTGGACTTTCCCCCCCCCCCTCTCTCTCTTCTAGTGTTGCTCCTATAAATACCATTATCACTCCTACGATTGTTATTATTGCTTCTGCAGGTGGTATATATATATATATATATATATATATATATATATATATATATATATATATATATATATATATATATATATATATATATATATATATATATTTACCACAAGCTTGAATGGTCCCCAAGTCAATATGCAACCGAAAACTCCTCACCGTGCCTGCAGGATTCGATCTGTACCCAAAAAAGGTTCACCGAGTGCCGTTGGGCACAGGTATACTAAAAGTTTCACCGAGAAATGTAGCCAGAAGCAGGTGTGGAGGAACAGTTACTTGTAACTGTTCTAAACTGTGCAGGTTAGAACAGTTACAACTAACAAGCGGTCAGATAATAAGCAAGAAAGTATAAACAAAAAGCCTCATGGAACAAATACATAATATTTGATTATAATATTGTATTGAGACATTGTAACACTCCCTAATCAGAGTTTTTCATAAACTGTTGTGCAATATTGCAACTTAAATACGGATCTAGTTTGTACATACCAGTACAAACATTGAGAAGATTTGGACACTGATTAGGACAGATTCAATCAAATTCCGTTCGACGAAACCCCTGCAATTGGTAATCTTTTTTCGCTCCTTCCCATTTAATAGTGTGATCACACAAACTTGTGTGTAGCTAAGATGCCCTCGACGTTTGGGCAGTTCTAATACTATAAGCATGTTGGGACACACGCCATTGTAAGGATTTTCCAGTTTGTCCGAGATACACAGACTCACATTGTAGGGAATCGAATACTAACAACCTGCTGTACCCGGAGAGTATTTTTTTATTAAATGGGACTTAATCGTACTAATATTGAACACCAGATTGATATTAAGGTTTTTAAAAAACTGGGGATAGTTTTTCAAGTCCTACCGCATAAGGTACCACAAATAAGTTACGAATTTCTGGTTTAGTTTTTGGATTATGATTATAAAACGTACGTTTGCCTGTAGCCTAAGCTATTGTAAAAGCCTAAAGCCTGTGGCCTAAGCTACAGTAAAATGAGTTACCTCTTTTGAGATTTTTGAACGCATGAATACTTGGACAATTAGAAATGGATTGCTAAGTAAATCACCATTCACCATATTCTTGCACATGTTAATATCATCGAAATGTGACCTCAACTATACTTTTTTTGTATTGTAGAAACCGTTAGCAAAATCAACAAAATTAGATGTTGCAAAGCTTATATGGGCCATAGCCTAGTGCAGTAATCTTGTCATTATCAAATTGTCTATCCGAGAGGTTGATAACAAAATCCCGGTTGAAGCGTTTATTCCTGCCAATTTACTGAATACGTCTATTCCATTTAAAAATCAAGTTTAATACTCACATTTGTGTAGGCAGACCTCAGAGTAGTATAACAGTAATCCATCAAATAACTGTTCCATTCAGGCGGGATGGCTTGGAGAAACACATATTTACGGCTTTCCACCATTTTAAAACATTCCCCCACTTCTAATTTAAGTCAATCGATGTCTTTTCCATAAGCACTATGCGGGATATCTCATCAAACGCGCCGATCTGACAATTCAACGACGCTGTTGGGTAATTAGGAACGGAGAAGCACTTGTTCGCTTCACACATAAGACACAATTAATAAGACCGGCGTCGCGGCGTCTATGACGTGCTGTTGCTTGGAGGCTCCACCCATTGATGACGTCACAGGTTTGGTTGCCAAGCCATTCTTTTATCACTATTATATTCTACCATATTTAAGTATCACTAAATTGAGAAATTTATATGGTTGTAAAGTTCACATTTTGGATAGATTAAAGATGCAACAGAATATCATAAGCGTGGCTGGTGTGCTGTGCACTAGAGATGATATTATTATGTGATGGAGCACCTCGCTGATCCCTTGCTGTGATTGGCTGACGGTGAATGTCAACAAAGAGTTTCTACCAATGAGATGCAAGCTCGTGGGGGTAGAGGGGGGAGTGAGCTTCCTTCAGCACAACAACCAACCTTTATGGGCTGCTGTTCGCCTGTTGATAGTGCGTTGTCATGATAACAGATGGCACCACCTGTATTTTACATGCTATTTGATGTTGGATTGTTGATAGTGCAATTTTATCCCAACAGATGGCATCAGCTGTATCTTATGAACTGCTGCTAACCTAACCTGTTGATAGTGCATCTTTCTGCGGATAGATGGCATTACCTGTATTGTTTACCTCCGATGTACAAACCCGGTAGCTTCTGATAAGGTAAATACTCTCCTGGTATTAGATATTTATAATTAACACATTCCTGGAGCTCTGCTTTTATTTTATACTTTCTTGTGAGTATCATAACATTTAAACATTTTACAATTTGTGATTAAAGAAGACTTCTCTCAATTAATTTGGAAGGATTAGGTGATTACCTAATTAATACTCAAGTGTACTGTGTTCAAGTTGCCAAAGTGGCAGCCTGGAAAAGGAATAAATTTCGGTTTGGGCAACGGTTCTGTACTTCTGAAATCCTTTTGTATTGTAGCTAGTGCGTAGCTCAGTTGGGAGAAAGCCTGGTGGAGCGTATATACCTTGAAGAGATAATAATCATATTATTTTGGTCGATTTACATATGGGTGGAATAGGGACTGAACTACGTCTAGGGAGCATTAAGTCTGAACAACGTCTAGGTAGCATGGGGTTTGAACAACGTCTAGGTAGCATGGGGTTTGAACAACGTCTAGGTAGCATGTGGTTTGAACAACGTCTAGGTAGCATGGGGTTTGAACAACGTCTAGGTAGCATGGGGTTTGAACAACGTCTAGGTAGCATGGGGTTTGAACAACGTCTAGGTAGCATGGGGTTTGAACAACGTCTAGGTAGCATGGGGTTTGAACAACGTCTAGGGAGCATTAAAGTCTGAACAACGTCTAGGTAGCATGGGGTTTGAACAACGTCTAGGGAACATTGAGTCTGAACTACGTTTAGGGAGCCGTTTGTCAATTGCCGGCTGGAAAAATGTTGTAAATCAAATGCAATATCATTCATTGATAACTGGGACCAATTCTATAGAAGGAATAACATGTATGCTCTAGATGGGGTGCATTTATCTAAGGCTGGGGTTGTTGCTGGTGTCAACTCGTTATAATCATACTAACAAAAATATATATAATGAAACGTACTAATAACTTGATATATGGAACACAGTGTAACGCAATGAATGACTTCCAAGTCATTCATTGTTCCAGGGCTACAATTCATCAAGCACTTACAACTACTTACGAAACCTATGCATCTTCCCTAACTCTTGGCGACTTAGTTCGCCTTTATTAAACAGTTAACGAGCTCCGAAGCTCAACGAGGCTATCTATAGCAATAACCTCGGGTCAATAACGACCTCGGAGCGGTTCCAAGCTCGCAAGCTGTTTATTAATAACAAAGCCGCAAGGATTAAGGAAAGATATGAAGGTTTAGTAAGTGGAAGACGTAAATTCTTGGTGAATCAGGTTGCAGGGTAAAAACAATACCATAATTATCTTGATTATTTGTCGGATGTTTTTGCAAAAATTATCTTACAAAGAAACGGAAAGAGAGAATGAATGCTAAAGGAATAAAGTAAAAATGGGAGGAAGGTAGAGGAGGAAGAGTGAGAGTGAGAGAAATTGTGAGACAGAGAGACAGAAGCTACCCAAATATCAAACAGTAAACCACATAACGCTCTCCCTCACTCTGGCAGCAGCCTTACCAAGCTGCTAACTGGAGGAATATGTGGGGGTTTAATCGGAGTTACTGAGCCTCGCCCCGGGCGTTTTTGCCGTCATTAAGGTCGACTCTCATCACCTTTCATATACAGAAAATGTGGGTTTTTCCTCGACCGTTCCAGGAGAAGGAATACGGACATTAGGAGTGTTTGGCGGCATCAGTTCATATATGGTTCATATACAGTTCATGTAAGGGGCCTGACAGCTGAGTGGACAGCCCTCGGGATTCGTAGTCCTGGGCGAATTCTCCACCAGTTCGAACCCCGGTGGAGGCGGAAAGAAATGGACAGGGTTTCTTTCACCCTGATGCGCCTGTTGACCTAGCAGTAAATAGGTACCTGCGAGTCAGACAGCTGCTTCCTGGGGTTGTGTAACAAAAAGGAGGCCTGGTTGAGGACCGGGCCGCGGGGACGCTAAACCCCAAAGTCATCTCAAGATAACCTGAAAATGGTAAAACCGTTTCTTATGTGCAGGAAGAACATGTACCAATTCTGGGACATGCTGTACAGACATGATGATGCTTTGCTTTTTAAAGCAGCATTGTTTTCGTTGACATTGCTTCCTCTACAATTGCTGTTTGTTTTATTGGCATTAATTGCATAAATCTCATCACTTTTCATATACAGAAAATGTGGGTTTTCCTGGACCTCTGTTTTATTGTATTATTTTAATATTTGCTAACCCTCAAATTTTATTTTAATGTACCTACTAATCTTTGTAAAATATCTTACAAAGTACCTGTTAACATTTTGTCAATTTTTGCTAGAAATTACCTACTTAAAATTATCTGTTAGACTAAAGACCTGCCCGAAACGCTATGGTTTTACAAGATGGTTTTAATGGTTTTGTGGTAGAAAATAATAAAAAAAAAAAAATGAAAAAAAAATGCTATGTACTCTCATCTCTCATAAACCTAATGTACCTTCTTGTATATATATATATATATATATATATATATATATATATATATATATATATATATATATATATATATATATATATATATATATATATATATATATATATATATATATGTATATATATGTATATATATTTATTGTGATATATAAGTTGCCCTAATAGAAATGTATTAATTGTTGAAAAATAAATATATATATATATATATATATATTGCCTTTTCTCTTCTATTGCATTATTTTATTTATTGCCCTTGCCCTTCTATTGCAGTATTTGATCTATTGACATTCCTCTCCTATTGCATTATTTTATCTATTGCCATTGCTATTCTATTGCATTTTTTATATACTGTATTGCCATTGCTGTTATATTGCATTATTTTATATATTGTGATTACTGTTCTATTGCATTATGTTATCTATTGCCATTGCCATGTTATCTATTGCCATTGCCATGTTATCTATTGCCATTGCCATGTTATCTATTGCCATTGCCATGTTATCTATTGCCATTGCCATGTTATCTATTGCCATTGCCATGTTATCTATTGCCATTGCCATGTTATCTATTGCTATTGCCATTTCTTGTTTTATTACATAGTTTTTTTTAATTTAGTTATCCTAAAGAGTGTATAGACAGAAAAGGATAATTCCCAAAACACACGAATTAAGGACAAGAACAAAATAAGTTAATCCCAAGTCTCACGTTAGATTTACTTTAAGAAAGATGGTCCCATCCATGACCATCCTGGAAAAAGAAAATAAGGTCTGGGAGGCTCCACCTGTCAGCGTCTTCAGGTGTACAGCTTTCTGAAGATAAGCTTCAGCCTCACTATATATTTTCTAACATTAAAAAAAAGCCTAAGACATACAAAATAAGAAGCACAAAATATTGGCGTTCTTTGATTTACTTATTAAACAAACGGTAAGAAAATTAATACATTTTATTATTTATGTTTATTTTTTAATAAAAAGTCTATAATTTCACAGGCATTTTTTAATTTTTATTTATACATTTATTATTTTATTTTTTGTTTCACTTGAGCAACTGTTTACATACTGGTAGTTATGTTACATATATTTGAGAGTAACTTTCTCTGGAGACCATGTGATGATCTGGTTTACTTTGTGACCATCTGGTTTACCTTGTGACCATCTGGTTTACTTTGTGACCATCTGATTTACCTTGTGATCATCTGGTTTACTTTATGGCCCTCTGGTTTACTTTGTGGCCCTCTGGTTTACCTTGTGACCCTCTAGTTTATTTTGTGATTCTATGGTTTACATTGTGACCCTCTGGTTTATTTTGTGATTCTATGGTTTACATTGTGACCCTCTGGTTTACTTTATGACTCTCTGGTTTACCTTGTGACCCTCTGGTTTACCTTGTGACCCTCTGGTTTACTTTGTGGCCCTCTGGTATATTTTATGACCCTCTAGTTTACTTGAGACTAGTTAACTCGTGACCCTCTGGTTTACTTGTGGCTCTCTGGTTTACTTTGTGACCTTCTGGTGAAGTTTTGAGGCTCTGGTATACTTGTGACCCTCTGGTGTACTTGCCAGGATACACCAGTGTACCTGGTTTTGTATCATTCAAAGACAGAATGCCAGGCTCTGTGTACATCATAAACAGTATACCTGACTGTGTGTGTGTACCAAAGGCAGCATATTTGGCTTTGTTTACACTAAAGACAGTACCTGGCTTCATGTTCCCCTAAGACAGTACCTGGCTTCGTGTACCCCTAAGACTGTACCTGGTTTCATGTACCCTTAAGTTAGTACCTGGCTTCATGTTCCCCTAAGACAGTACCTGGCTTCGTGTACCCCTAAGACTGTACCTGGTTTCATGTACCCTTAAGTTAGTACCTGGCTTCATGTTCCCCTAAGACAGTACCTGGCTTCGTGTACCCCTAAGACTGTACCTGGTTTCATGTACCCTTAAGTTAGTACCTGGCTTCATGTTCCCCTAAGACAGTACCTGGCTTCGTGTACCCCTAAGACTGTACCTGGTTTCATGTACCCTTAAGTTAGTACCTGGCTTCATGTTCCCCTAAGACAGTACCTGGCTTCGTGTACCCCTAAGACTGTACCTGGTTTCATGTACCCTTAAGTTAGTACCTGGCTTCATGTTCCCCTAAGACAGAACCTGGCTTCGTGTACCCCCTAAGACAGTTCATAAATCCATAGGCGAACCATTTTGTGTACGGTATGAGTGTATGCCGCCATAGTGGCCATCGTACACTACAAGATCAACTGTTGTACGCTTCATATTCCTCCATGGCGAGCCACGCAGGTAAATTCACAACTTTTGGAGTAATATTGAGGCTGTATGCAGCTAAGCTCGCCATATAACTTGAGAACTTCTGCTGGAGGCGACACAGTTTCCCTCTACCAGAGTTCCAGCTGGAGACGAGACTGTCCAGAGTCGATCTCACCACCTCCGATCTCGTCCCGCCTCCCTTCGGTCACAGCGAGACCTCGGTCACTTGTCGTGGCAGCCTGGAACGACAGATAAACATGGAAGGATAATCATTTGTAACGAAATGCCAACACGGGTAAAGAGTGGGGAGGTCTTGCCTGACAAATCAATTGGAATTGTATGAGTAAATGGGGAATATCATTAAAGTGGAATCACACAAAATTTACACTAGTTCTGGCACCATTCTTAGTGTAAATGACCTGAGGGGAGTACTAGACATCTGGTGTAGAGGATGTGTGGGCCTACGAACTGCTCCAAGCAACAGCCTTTTGGACCAAGTTATCACAAGTCTTGTATATATCTCAAAAAAAAGTCAAGCCCGGCTCCCCAGGCCGGGCTCGAGGTGTAGAGGAACTCTCATAACCCACTCCAGGTACACTCCTGGTAAAGTTGTTTACGGGAATCAGAGCGGGTTATAAATGCAGTATGCTCCTGGAAGACTTGCTAATGTCAGTTTCATGGCTAATAGAATTAAATGAAAGCAAAGACATGGTCATGAATAGAAGGACAGGTGAACGATGGTCTGTAGAGTAATACACAAAACGGGGAGGAACCTAGAAGCCTCAATATGAAAAATAACTATACAGACCAGACACATTTTCACCTATGCACACTCACTGTTGTATAGCGATCTGCCGGCCGCGTTGACCGGCCCCACGAAGAGGCTCAGCACGGAGGACTTCGTAAACCAGCTCCAGGAAGAGCACCCAGGCCGAGGACCGTGCAGACTAGGTCCTGGAAGAGCTCCCGGGCTGAGGCCCGGGCTGAGCAGCCCCAGCAGGAGCAGCAGAACCAGCAGGGATGGGAAGCTCGTGTTTGCTGACGAGTGAATGGCCGCAGGAGTCTCGCCTCCTGGGGACGAAAGCCGTATTCAGCTAAACAAGAGAATACAATTACAGATCATATACACAAGTATACAAGGTTATAGAAGCTCACACATTCATATCGCAGACAACCATATGGACATCACTGGATATTTTTCTTGATTGATTGATGAAGATTAAGCCACCCACGAGGTGGCACGGACATGAATAACCCGTGAAGACAGGATATTTTCCTGTCCACTGACCCTTTAAGACGTGTATGGAGATGAACGCTGGACGGGTGTTAGACGGGGAGCAGGTGTAGTTGCCGGAGTCTGTCGGTCTCACATTGTCTAGAAACAACACACTCAGGCCCCCGCTGGTCTCCACGCGGACCTGTCAACACAAAGAAAGAACTTTTTCAGTGTCAGAGTAAACAGCATTAGGCAGTGATGTGGTGGAGGCTAACTCCATACACAGTGATGTGGTGGAGGCTGACTCCATACACAGTTTCAAATGTAGATATGATAGAGCCCAGTAGGCTCAGGAACCTGGGGCCAGATTCACGAAAGCACTTACGCAAACACTTACGAACCTGTACATTTTTTCTCAATCTTTGGCGGCTTTGTTTACAATTATTAAACAGTTAATGAGTTCCGAAGCACCAGGAGGCTGTTTATAACAATAAAAACAGTCGAATGTGAAGTTTTCATGCTTGTAAACTGTTTAATAAATGTAACCAAAGCCGTCAAAGATTGAGAAAATTTGTACAGGTTCGTAAGTGCTTGCGGAAGTGCTTTCGTGAATCTGGCCCCTGTACACCAGTTGAGAGGCGGGACCAATGAGCCGAAGTTCAACCCCAGCTACGAAGTTATGGTAGCTGAAATGGTTACAACATCAGCAGGATGTTCAGGTTGTTAGAGTAGCGAAGGTGGTGCTTATGGTAGCAGAGAGAAGCATTACGAGGATAACAATCCTCCATGCAGGATATAGAAGCGGTTGTGTACGATTCCTTTCACCTGATGCTTCTGTACACCTAGCAGTACATAGGTACCCGGGAGTTTGGCAATTGTTTTGAATTGTTTATGTGGAGGAAGGTTATTAGTTGACCTAAGGAGGGGCCTCGATAGTCATACATACAGGCGTGCTGTCCCCAACAACGGTAAAATAAAATTAAGCACTATAGGCATTTAAAAACAAATATAGACTTACGGGCTTGCCATAGCCCGTGCTCAACCCGTTCTCGCAAATTCGTAAAGTCAATATTGACTTATTAACTACGTGCATAGGTGATATACTAAACATAATAGATACCCTTAAAAAGATTCATAGAAAACACCGACCTTACCTAACCTTATTAGTATCTTAAGATAAGTATCTTATTGCTTCGTAATTACAATTATTACTTAACCTATACCTATTATAGGTTAGGTAATAATTGTAATTACGAAGCTATAAGATGCTTATCTTAAGATACTAACAAGGTTAGGTAAGGTCGGTGTTTTCTATGAATCTTTTTAAGGGTATCTATTATGTTAAGTATGTCACCTATGCACATATTTAATAAGTCAATATTGAATTATTAAATTTGCGAGAACGGGTTCCCCGTGCTACCTGGAACTTTGTGTTCCAGGTAGCGAATCTTATACAACAACAACATCTAAAAACACTGTTACAGCAAACAAGTGACACAACACTTGATAGTGGAAATCTAAGGGTAATTCCTAATGGATACCTTGAGGTTACCTTGAGGTGCTTCCGGGGCTTAGCGTCCCCGCGGCCCGGTCGTCGACCAGGCCTCCTGGTTGCCGGTCTAAGAGCCACACAACTGATGCCAAGGAACTGTACATTAGTGTACTTATAGCCACTTATTGTGAAATTTCCACTTTAATGCTATTCTACACCTCTTGATACCCACATTAGTGGCTCCCCACCAGTATTTATTTATACAAATGGGGAAATGCCAACTGCTTCAAGGTTCATTAATAAATAGATAACAACAATATCCGCCTGAGATATGAGATGATGAGTTAAATCTTTTTTTTTTTTGAGATATATACAAGAGTTGTCACATTCTTGTACAGCCACTAGTACGCGTAGCGCTTCGGGCAAGTCTTTAATCCTATGGTCCCTGGAATACGATCCCCGCCGCGAAGAATCGTTTTTTCATCCAAGTACACATTTTACTGTTGCGTTAAACAGAGGCTACAGTTAAGGAATTGCGCCCAGTAAATCCTCCCCGGCCAGGATACGAACCCATGACATAGCGCTCGCGGAACGCCAGGCGAGTGTCTTACCACTACACCACGGAGACTGTTAAACAGTCTCCGTGGTGTAGTTAAACATCTCAAACAACAATAATAACTGGCAGCAAGATAGTGCCACTAAGACAGTTTTATGAATGAGTTGTGGATATATAGTGTTCAGTAATGATGTCGATGTTCTGGCGGATGAATTATTGCTCTTCAATCAAAATTTAAGAGGCATGTGCTTGCCAGCAGTAGTTGCAAAACATTATATGAAGCACAAGTTTGCTTGTATCTTGACTATGCACGATTCTCTTGCATGGCGTGACCCAGGTCCTCTATGCACCTTTCGATTCCATGCTATATGACTCAGCTCAAGTCCTGATTCACTCTGGCTGTAAAGTCAGCTCACCGGAGAGAGAGAGAGAGAGAGACAGAGAGAGAGAGAGAGAGAGAGAGACAGAGAGAGAGAGAGAGAGAGAGAGAGACAGAGAGACAGAGACAGAGACAGAGAGAGAGAGAGAGAGAGAGAGAGAGAGAGAGAGAGAGAGAGAGAGAGAGAGAGAGAGAGAGAGAGAGAGAGAGAGAGAGAGAGAGAGACAGACACAGAGAGAGAGAGAGAGAGACAGAGAGACAGAGAGAGAGAGAGAGAGAGAGAGAGAGAGAGAGAGAGAGAGAGAGAGAGAGAGAGAGAGAGAGAGAGAGAGACAGAGAGACAGAGACAGAGAGAGAGAGAGAGAGAGAGAGAGAGAGAGAGAGAGAGAGAGAGAGAGAGAGAGAGAGAGAGAGAGAGAGAGAGAGAGAAAGGGAGGGGACTTTAAGATTTTTTTAAGAAAAAACTATCTAAAAAATATTTTAGTGTGCCAGGGAGGGCATTAAAGTGTGCGGGTGAAGGAAGAGGTCACCAGCGCCCCACAGCAAGCGAGGTCTTCCTCCCGGGTGCCACTAAGCCGTCTGGATTTAAAGAAATGCTTTCACCAAGCAACTCTTTGCTCTCAGGCGGGATTATGTAGCACAACGCATCTGATTTTATTTGGATTGATACGTGTATCATGAATGTATTCATTTATTCTTAGATTTTTTTGTATTAGAGAAGAGGAAGACACTTGTAGGCAGTACAAAGATATCTTTTCTGAAGATCAGTTATCTTTCTTTGTTACTAATTTGCTATATCGCCTGGTCATTACGTATATGGTATCCCCAAAGGTGGACCGGACCGAGTTCCAGAAGGACCGAATTCCTGGACCACTTTGAGGACTGTGGACTATTCTATCCCGGGTCCACTATAAGGACTGTGACCAGGAAAGCCGATCCTTTTTTCCAGGCACGACAGATAATAGGACTGACGGTCCATTTTAAAGAAATTCCAGACGCTCTGAAGATCCGAGGTCGCGTTTTTTTTATTTTAAAAACTAGAAAAGGATTAATGTGACGTCGAGGGGACCACAGGTAAGGTGAAGATGTAGATGGTGTCTATGGTGGACAAGACTCTAGCAGTCGTTCCCACTAGCGGTGCGGGTGGGAATGACTGCAATGATGACTTTTTCTGGGGGGCGCTTTTGGGGGCGAATGACCGCAATGATGACTTTTGGGACCGAATAACCGCAATGATGACTCTTTTGGGGGCCGAATAACCGCAATGATGACTCTTTTGGGGACCGAATAACCGCAATGATGACTCTTTTGGGGGCCGAATAACCGCAATGTTGACTCTTTTGGGGGCCGAATAACCGCAATGATGACTCTTTTGGGGGCCGAATAACCGCAATGATGACTCTTTTGGGGATCGAATGACCACAATGACTTATTTTGGGGATGCTTTACGAGGATGAGGAGAAGAGAAGAGAAACAAGGACCAAGCTGGCGGAGAAATTCATAAGCGAGAAAAGGGTGAAACGGAAACCCTTTACCATAAACAAGGGCCTGTTCCCCGGCCCGGGGTTGAAGGATTTGTTCAAGTTCAAAACGCCTATCCGCTCCAGTGCCTCCGAGGAGAGGCTCTCCTCCTCCGGGGATAGACGTCCTCAAGCCGAAGAGATCAGGGCTCATTGACAGCCATTTTCAAATGCAAGTCTTCTTGAAGGAGGAACTAAAGTATTCAACTTATTATATTTGTCCTAGTTTCGTTATATTCATTATTCCTTTGTTATTGCTTGGAAGTTAGTTTTAATTTACTAACACTAAATATTAATGATTTCCGGTGTTTTCGATGGCATATTTCCTTTAATTTTTTCCCCCTAATATTTAACGCAAGAACCGAGGACTGACTCGGTCACAGTAACTTTCTTTCAAAACGACCATTACTGGAACCGTCTGGCCATTCTGAGGAACGGGTCCCGACCTTTGGTTGCCCCTAAATGCTCTAACTGATGGTGCGGTAGTTGTAGTTCTTCCTCATAATCAACCCACCTGTTTAAATGCGAGCTCCACATGCTAACATTCCTGGTAGCATGGAAGTTGGCCCATCTGGTGGTCCAAGGTACCCTCCAGACACCAAGATACCTTCTTCCATACGTACCTCCCTGGTAGCATGGTAGTTGGTCCATCTGGTGGTCCAAGGTACCCCCCAGACACCAAGATACCCAACGACGTACCTCCCTGGTAACATGGTAGTTGATCATGCGGTCGTCGTGGTACCAGAAGACGTAGCTGGGAGGCTGGGTGTGGTCCCTAAGCACACACACAAGTCTCAGGGAACTTCCCACCGTCATATATTTCTCAGGTCCCCCCAATATTTCCGCCGTCGCCTCTGTCGGTACACAAGGGAGAGCGTTGGGGAGTCAAGTTTAGTTTATAGTTTTCCTGCGATTAACTGAAACATATGAACGTTAAACCATTTATTAGGATTAGGAGCAACTCTTAAGGAATTGCACCCTACAGTATATTGATTCATACAAGATATTTCTGGATCTTCTATATCCTCACTGGTGTATCCTAGAAGCATTTTCCAAAAAGCAATTATAGGCTGGGATAATTACTTACCCCGCAAGACGCTGATACGGTGGAAAGGAAGGAGGGTTCCACTTTGCCCCAAGGATGGAGAGTGCACAAAGTCTTACTTAACCAAGGCTGGAGGGATTTACCCAAAGGCTGGAGGGTTGAGGATGGTCTCCCACTTACCCAAGACGTGAAGGGAAGAGAAAAGGCTGACAGGAGGATGTGAGGACACCTGGCATTCGTAGACTCCATCGTCGCGGACCTGAACATAGCGTATGTGGAGCTGCCAGTCCTGTGGGAGGTAGAATTGTCTACAGCAATCCATATCAAGACTCATAAAGGCAGACCAAAGCACTACACACAGAAATCACAATAGCGTGATGCATCAATGAACAAATCCACAAGTTGATTAAGGCAGCGTCTGGGATGCTCTCAGACGTAAATTCGAATCCTCGTCACGGCTCTTGTGGATTTGTTCAGACCAAAGCATTCAATCAATAGTGCGGCAATTAGATGCAAATTAGGCTGCTTGTAAAAACTTGATGGCAGTGCACCAAACTGAATTTTTTTTAGGAAAGACCTCGGTACTCAACCCACGTCCTCCTCACTCACGGCAATATCTGCCATGCTTGTGGCCACACCTGCCTGATGTATGGCAAGATCTGCTATCATCATGATATCAACCACATTCAAGATCCCTACCTGTTATACCCCTGATATCACACTAACGATTATACCTGCTGTGAGTATACCAACTCCTGTACTGCCTATGTCAACATTTGCCGTTACTCCACTGGACATCCACAATAAGGAAGGAATCCTGGACGTGGGTCACCTAAGACCTCTACACTCAAGCGGCCCCTCAGGAAACGCCTAAAATCCCAGTTGAATACCAGTTATAAGTCTCTTGGATCCTTCCTTATTGTGGGTGTCCAGAAGTGTAATGGTCCGGGCTTCCTCTTTTGTAGTTCTGTGTTCGAGGCTCTGATGATCAAAGTGAATGAACTGTTATTTCCAACGTTAATTGTGGTTAGCAACTTATATGTGATTCGGTTATATATATGCTAGTGTGTATATTCATACACCAATCACTGTTCGAAGACCTCATCCAGATCCTCAGAGGTTGGATGCGTGCCCAAGATGCATGCATTCCCCCTCTGGACTGCGACACTGGGGTGCTGGAACAGGAAACTGGCTGCTTATATATATAAGCGGCCAGTTTCTGCTATATATATATATATATATATATATATATATATATATATATATATATATATATATATATATATATATATATATATATATATATATATATATATATATACTGTATACATAGCAAAGAAGATCTTGATGCAGAGGATTATCATTTCCAAACAGTGATATTATGAGACATGGTCATCACTTACATTCTCCTGTTTAACGAAGCGGACCTGAAACCTGTCGTCACTGCTGTAGAGCTGAGTGCCCACTGTGAGTAAGTGGTAGTCACGCCTTCTGATCCACGACACCTGGTGGAGGCCAGATCAACTAAGGTGAGAGAATTCAAATTCAAGTAAGTTTATTGAGGTATAACTACACACAAAGGGATGAGGGAATTGAGGCAAGTTTATTCAAGAGACAGAATCACAATTGGCTTGGGAGGTATCAAATGAGACATGAGCGGCTGCTTAAAGTAATATTCAGAATTCAAAAACAGTACATCTTTTTGGTTCCACTATAGGCATTTTCTTTTGAGAAAACCTGTAATGGATCTGGTGATGTTTTGCTCTAAGCCTGCTAATGAGATTCATGGATGATGTATATAGCATGACAGGTGACGTTCTATCACACCTCTAATATAGCATTACATAAAAGAAACCTTCAACCAAGTAAATATCGGTTGAAGGTCTCACCAATCATAAAAATGTCAATTCCCCTTTCAGTACCAAAGACTGCATTATAACATAACACTCCCTTTAAAATATACACATTAAATAAACTAGTCACGCCGAGACTCAAAACCATGACAGTCATGTGGCTCGGGCACAGCAAGGGCTTGAGGCCACCAGCAGCAAACCAAGACACGCACCGTGTTTTCACCTACATGGTGGGCAAGACAGTGTAGTACAGCTGTAGTGCCCACTTGGGATCTAAGATCAGTGTTGTTCTGCTGGGTGAAGAGCGTAGCGAGTGGTTGAATCGCTGTGAATTTCTCTGTTGGTCCCAGCGGCGTCGTCGTCGTCCTCGTCGTCGGCGTCGTTGTTGTCGTCGGCAGGAGACTTGGGAACACTACAGAAAGAACAACAGCTGGTGAGATACGGAGTCATACTAGAGGAAACATGATCGCTCTTTACGTAGTTTAAAATAAAAAAATAAAGCTTCAATAATATATACAAATATCATTATATTTGGAGACTTAAATTTTGGCAAATTAAATTGAGCTAACTGAAGCAGTTTATAAGTTTCCCATTATTAATTGTTTAAGTAATTTGGAACTATACTGTCACTTGACTGAAACTGAGAGGTATACTTATAAATATCCACTTCGGATACACAACCATGAGTATGATAACTCATTTGGTGTTGGACCTAAAGTGTACCAACCACGGGAGAGCTATTGGGCCCACCACAATTGTTTACTGACCAACCACAATTATACTTTAGGCCTGAGCATTGTCTAGGACTAGAATAACCTCTCAGTGTTTACACTTAGTTTACTGACTTTACATCGAGAAGCGGGGTAAACAGAGTGTCCGTCAAGAGTCACTTCAACTTGCTGCAGTCTAGGACTCCATTGTTGATTCCTCAATTACTATATTCAAGTTAATTTCAATTAGATTTTGTCTTGTAGTTCATCTTTTTACCACGCCGGGTGTTCAAAGATCAATTCTTGATAAGTTCCGTTCATTACAATGATTAAAGTTCACAACAGTAGATACGTTGCAGCAATTTCTGTTTTATGTTGAAAACCGCTTTTGGTTAGTCTCTAGTGTTTGTTTTCATAAGCTGCCTCGTGTTTGTCTGCCGAGCAGATCATGTGTGGGTTTCGGCTCGTTTTAGTCTCAAGTGCGGGTCTTGAGTCGCCTCCCTGTACCTCTAGTCTTCCCACCTGGGACCAGATTCACGAAAGTACTTAAGCAAGCACTTACGAACCTGTACATCTTTTCTCAATCTTTGGCGGCTTTGTGTACAATTATTAAACAGTTAATGAGCTCCGAAGCACCAGGAGGCTGTTTATAACAATAACAACAGTTGATTGGCAAGTTTTCATGCTTGTAAACTGTTTAATAAATGTAACTAAAGCCGTCAAAGATTGAGGAAAGATGTACACGTTCGTAAGTGCTTGCGTAAGTGCTTTCGTGAATCTGGGCCCTGGCCACTAGGAAGTTTCAGGGTGGAAATAGCCTACGCTACTCTATCCTTTTGAGATGTACTTCTTCCTTTTCTCAATAAACGTACTTGAACTAGGAAGTTTACCTTCACGGTCACTACAGAGGCTTACAAGTACAAGATGAAAGACTTCTTGAAGCTCCTCCTTGAAGGCCTGAATGGTGTTTCTCCTGGAACCCTCTAGTGGGGGAGGGTGTAAAACTTTGTCCTTTGATCTTCGTAGCTGTAAATAATTTGTCTTATATCGTGTTAGAGCTTCACAAAGGCGGACCTAACTTTGAGAAGTGTTTTTTTTCGCCTCTTGCGTACATATTTGCATATACTGCTATTCTCGCTAAATGTCTCTTTATGTGATATTGTGTATTTATGTGATATTTAGCATTTCCTTTAGCGAATTCACATTTAATTTTAGGCGAATAATTCTGTGAATGCAATATCATTAGCCAAAATGATGGAAAGAGTTATTTAGTCTGCATGAGGCTACAGACCCAGACACGAAGCACCAGGGGCCAGATTAACGAAAGCACTTACGAACCTGTACATCTTTTCTCAATCTTTGGCGGCTTTGTTTCCAATTATTAAACAGTTTACAAGCATGAAAACTTCCCAATCAACTGTTGTTATTGTTATAAACAGCTTCCTGGTGCTTCGGAGCTCATTAGCTGTTTAATAATTGGAAATAAAGCCGCCAAAGATTGAGAAAAAATGTACAGGTTCGTAAGTGCTTGTGTAAGTGCTTTCGTGAATCTGGCCTTGACCCGTCTCCCTTGCTAAGTTCCTTAGCGGCAACCAATCACATCACGTCTCCTGAAGTGACGTCAGCTTTCCTCTAGCGCAAATCACGATTTTGATTGGTCGTATTGACCTAATTGAATGCTAATTCGCTGCGTCAGGTGTGTTTTTCTTCTTCCTCTGATTGTTGTTTTAGATTCAGCTACTCGGAACAAAAAGTTCCAAGTAGCACGGGCTATGGTGAGCCCGTAGTGGACTTACCTGGCAAAGGAGCGAGGCTGTAACTTGATTTTTTTCTTCTTTCTGGATAAGTTATATCCCCTTTTGGCGGGAACATAGTAATATCTCGGGCCTAGTGACAACTACATGCGGTAGATCATAGTATGGCTGTGAATATTAGAAAATAATCAACACTACACTTTAAAAGAGCGATATAAGGTGTGTATAATTAATTGACACTTGACGAATTGCAAAATGAGTTCGGAAAGATGGCGCCCTCAGTCAGCAAACAAGTGTGTGGGGATATGGTAGGGTGTGGTGGCGATGGTGTGGTAAGGTGTGGGGAGGGGGAGTGTGGTGTACCATTAGTGTGGTAGGAATGGTGCGGCGGCATGCTAGCTGTAGTACAAATGATTAAAGTTGCACTGGACAAAATTAGCACCATTGTTCTGGAGAACACACCTGGCAGCGCTGCAGAGTGGTCCTCGCTCCACGTCAGCAAGATGCGAAGCAGTAACAGTCTGATGAATCTGGACATCTGGCCTGACGAGGTTGCTGGATGAGTGCCGAACCCCACGTCACCTGCAGGAAGGTCACCTACAGGGAGGTCACCTACAGGGAGGTCACTCCACACACCCCAACAGAGCTACTCTACCTGCTGAAGGAGTGTTAAACCCAATACCTTACACACAGAAATCACAATAGCGTGATGCATCAAATGAACAAATCCACAAGGGCCGTGGCGATTAAGCAGTCGATTAGGGCAGCGTCTGGGATGCTCTCGAACATAGGTTCGAACCCTCGTCACGGCCCTTGTGGATTTGTTTACCCCAATACCTTACTACACTCCTGGGAGCTACTACACCCTGGGAGCATACACACGACCACTGTAAGTTACAAAGGTGTCATATACTTCACACATAACCTAAGTGCAGCTTTAAAATAGACATAAGAATACTGGAACTTGTATAGTCTACTGACCTTGTTACTCTAATTCCCGTCGTCAAAGACAGGAAGGGTGTACTTGAGTTTACCGGGGTCCCCCCACCTCAGGGATCGAACCCGGTATTCTCTATTGCAAGTCACGGACGTAGACTACTGCGCCACATGACCCCACTATTAGGATATAGAAGGTATTTCATTAACAGGCTCCTGTAGCTCAATGGTCAGCGCAGTCGGTACGCAACCGAGAGGTTCCAGGTTCGATTCCTGCAGGACAGAGAGATTTAGGTAACGTTTTCTTTCACGTGATGCCTCTGTTCACCTAGCAGTAACTATGTACCTGGGAGTTAGACATCTGTTGTGGCATGCACCACGATCAATAGGTAGTCTGAGAAGGTTCTGAATAAGCCTAACATGCTTCCTATCCCTCCCCCCCCCCTCCCGACAACAGGAACAAAAAGCCGACATAAACAGATTGTTCGGTCAACAGATTTATGACGCATCCTAATATTCGATTACTGAGTTAAGAGAATCCAAAGAGCACCTGATCAACCAGGCTGTGATTCATACGTCAGGATGTGTATGAGCAGCCGGGTCCAACAGACATGACGACCAACCGGGCCGCGGGGCTGTTGATCCCCGGAAACTACACAAGGTAGGGAGGTAGTTGAAGGCCTGGAGCTGGAGGCTATTCCCTGTAAACCTATTGAGTGCGCACGCATTAATTTATGCGCAAATTCGAACGCATATACCCCCTATGTGAAGTTATACTCTGAACACATACTTCTGTATAGCTGCTGTCAACTTGATACACTACACCAGCCGTCAACTTGATACACTACACCAGCCGTCAACTTGATACACTACACCAGCCGTCAACTTGATACACTACACCAGCCGTCAACTTGATACACTACACCAGCCGTCAACTTGATACACTACACCAGCCGTCAACTTTATACACTACAGCTGCCGTCAACTTGATACACTACACCAGCCGTCAACTTGATACACTACACCAGCCGTCAACTTGATACACTACACCAGCCGTCAACTTGATACACTACACCAGCCGTCAACTTGATACACTATACCAGCCGTCAACTTGATACACTACACCAGCCGTCAACTTGATACACTACACCAGCCGTCAACTTGATACACTACACCAGCCGTCAACTTAAAACACTACAGCTGCCGTCAACTTAAAACACTACAGCTGCCGTCAACTTAAAACACTACAGCTGCCGTCAACTTAAAACACTACAGCTGCCGTCAACTTAAAACACTACATCTGCCGTCAACTTGATACACTACACCAGCCGTCAACTTGATACACTACAGCTGCCGTCAACTTGATACACTACACCAGCCGTCAACTTAAAACACTACAGCTGCCGTCAACTTAAAACACTACAGCTGCCGTCAACTTAAAACACTACACCAGCCGTCAACTTGATACACTACAGCTGCCGTCAACTTGATACACTACACCAGCCGTCAACTTAAAACACTACAGCTGCCGTCAACTTAAAACGCAAATTGTCCATAATGAACTTAGGTCGCCCAAAGCTATATTAATTACGTACACAGCGTCGAAATTTAAAATTAAAATTTGTAAAAAGGCAAAAAGTGTGTTTACCAAGTCTACACATTCTCTGTGATGAAAGGTAATATATATTTTGAGGATGGAAACTTGAAGGGCGAGATTCACGAAGCAGTTACGCAAGTACTTACGAGCGTGTACATCTTTCCTCAATCTTTGACGGCTTTGGTTACATTTATTAAACAGTTTACAAGCAAGAAAACTTCCCGATCAACTGTTGTTATTGTTATAAACAGCCTCCTGGTGCTTCGGAGCTCATTAACTGTTTAATTATTGTAAACAAAGCGGCCAAAGATTGAGAAAAGATGTACAAGTTCGTAAGTACTTGCGTACGTACTGCTTCGTGAATCTGGCCCCTTGAGGTACGAGAGAGCTAGGCTGCGCGCGTATGATGTTCCTAGTGGCTCGTAGAGGGAGAATTTTGTTGGCGGATTTGGAATTTTGTTGGCGGATTTGGAATTTTGTTGGCGGATTTGGAATTTTGTTGGCGGATTTGGAATTTTGTTGGCGGATTTGGAATTTTGTTGGCGGATTTGGAATTTTGTTGGCGGATTTTCTTATTTTATATGGAATTGAATTTTGGGGGTTGGTGGATTTTGAGGTTTTTTGTAGTTGGCGGAATTGAAATTGTTGTTTTGTGTTAATATATATATTTACGTCCTAAGGTCGAACTACGTTTTTTTTCAGGGAAATTCCTGTGCGGGCCCAAAGCCTCTGATGGCTGGCCCACTAAGTGTTGCTTGTTTCTGTTTTACTTAGGCGGAGTATGAGTATTTATGACTCGTATGGTCGCTTCAGTAAGATTTTGCCATATGTGTTTAACAACTTCTTCTGTTCTGTTGAGTCTAAGTTAAAAATCTTATTAGGGATGTAACTGTGCACTGTGTTAGATAATGTTCCATATTTGTCGAACTACTGACCCTTACCAGGCAGCAAACCCCACGACTG
Organism: Procambarus clarkii; assembly: GCF_040958095.1. Classification (NCBI taxonomy): domain Eukaryota; kingdom Metazoa; phylum Arthropoda; class Malacostraca; order Decapoda; family Cambaridae; genus Procambarus; species Procambarus clarkii. Next base: position 29,930,644 of record NC_091215.1, on the reverse strand, counting down.
TTGCTTAACTCCCGGGGACACCTGTTTACTGCTAGGTGAACAGAGGTACTAGGTGAAAGAAAGGAAACGTGCACAACCATTTCTCTCCCGCCCAGGAATCGAACCCAGGATACAAGACAGGGACACGAGAACAAACACGTATGTTGACAGTGAAACACGTGCAACTGACAGTGAAACAACGTGTAGTGACAGACAAACACCTGTCGGGACATCAATCACTCGAGTAAGATCTACCAATCTGTCTTTAAGAATAATAAAAAAGGACAAGAAGAATGAACAAATTAACCGCATTATGGAAGGAAGAAAAAATGTAATCATACAAAAATATGAAATAAAAGACTCGACACAGTGAACCCCCCCCCCCCCCCCCCTCCACGAATTTACCTGGATTTACCTGAGGGGGAGGCCACTAGCACTAGTGGTCTCGGCGAGGACAGGAAGCCAGCGGCTTGTCGAATGTCCCCTCCCCCTACCCCACTCACCATTAGCCTTGAGGATAACAACAAATATAACAACATACAGTTTCTTCTCTAGCTAGGCTTCTCCAGCTAGGCTTCTCCAGCTAGGCTTCTCCAGCTAGGCTTTTACATATAGGCTTTTCCAGCTAGGCTTCTCCAGCTAGGCTTTTACATATAGGCTTTTCCAGCTAGGCTTCTCCAGCTAGGCTTTTACATATAGGCTTTTCCAGCTAGGCTTCTCCAGCTAGGCTTTTACATATAGGCTTTTCCAGCTAGGCTTCTCCAGATAGGCTTCTCCAGCTAGGCTTCTCCAGCTAGGCTTCTCCAGCTAGGCTTCTCCAGCTAGGCTTCTCCAGCTAGGCTTTTACATATAGGCTTTTCCAGCTAGGCTTCTCCAGCTAGGCTTTTACATATAGGCTTTTCCAGCTAGGCTTCTCCAGCTAGGCTTTTCCAGCTAGGCTTCTCCAGCTAGGCTTTTACATATAGGCTTTTCCAGCTAGGCTTCTCCAGCTAGGCTTTTACATATAGGCTTTTCCAGCTAGGCTTCTCCAGCTAGGCTTTTACATATAGGCTTTTCCAGCTAGGCTTTTACATATAGGCTTTTCCAGCTAGGCTTCTCCAGCTAGGCTTCTCCAGCTAGGCTTTTACATATAGGCTTCTCCATATAGGCTTCTCCAGCTAGTCAGTGCTTAGTAGCACTCTGAAGCAATATGGTTCGATAGGGTTGTTGGGACAGAAGGATAAGAAGCTGGGATATGGAGGATAGAGTGAAAAAACTGTATACCTAACCAATCACCCAACTTTTCCTAGTTAATTTCTTATAGACCACTGTTCGCTGCTTTAGCTAGTCACTGCTCATTGGTAGTGTTCTCACTGACGTTCAACACTGTTCAATGTTGGGCTCGTAGATCACAGACAATTTTCACTGTTGACTGAGGCTCGTTGATCGCTTACACTGTAGTGCTCGTTGATCACCGATATCTTACACTGTTCACTGTAGGCTCGTTGAAAACCAATATCTTACACCGTTCACTGTAGGCTCGTTGATCACCAATATCTTACACCGTTCACTGTAGGCTCGTTGATCACCGATATCTTACACCGTTCACTGTAGGCTCGCTGATCACCGATATCTTACACTGTTCACTGTAGGCTCGTTGATCACCGATATCTTACACCGTTCACTGTAGGCTCATTGATCACCGATATATCACATGTTCCCTTCTTTTACTAGTGAATATTCATTTATTTTATTTTCAACAATCTACGCGTGACACTTCAGTAAATTCCATTGGGAGACTCTTAATAGACCCACAGAGGTGTGTCACTGTTCACTGACATGGTCAATGTTCATTAGGAGTCCACTATTTCATTGAGGTGTAGCACTGTTCACTGATAAAAAAAAACAATTTTCACTGTACTATTTCTTCCCCCCGAAATCAGGCATTGTTCACCCATATGAAATATATTTTTTTGGTAAAGCTAAGAGCGCAGAGATGTTATACACTGTATTGTTACATTGTATACATTGTATACATTGTATACATTGTATATTGTATACACTGTTATACACTGTACACATCATATTATGAACCAATGTCAGAATGTAACACTTTTCAACTATAAGAAATTATTCTTAAGTTTTCTATGTATATCTGTGGATGTCGCAGAATATGGTTTTATACATTCTGATTGTGCACTTGTAAACATTGCATTATGGGTTGGCAAAATTTACACTCGTGTATTTACTATTCGTGTCTGCAGAATCGAGCTATTTAGCTCCTGGGCCCCGCCTTTCTAACCAATCTATTTTTTTCCACTATTATATGTACTACTGTACATATATTTCTCTCTAACACACGCACACACATTCCCAGGAAGTAGCCCGTAGCAGCTGTCTAACTCCCAGGTACCTATTTACTGCTAGGTGAATAGCTACATCAGGGTGAAAGAAAGCCTGCGCCCATGTGTTTCCGCCTCCGCCGGGAATCGAACCCGGGTCCAAATACACTACGACCACCCCGAACGCTGTCCACTCAGCCACGAGGCCCCGTTGCACGCATATTGTGTTTGTGAAATAATACTTCAGAAATTGCCGATATTGTTAGTGATAAAGATTTGAATGTATATCGTAATATATATATATATATATATATATATATATATATATATATATATATATATATATATATATATATATATATATATATATTACGCTAATTCTTTGAATTAGCCAAACTTTATATACATGTATATATAAAATGTTGTCATGCCGATAATTTTAAGAATACTTTAAGAATCAAAATTTAGGATATAGTGTTTTGCAGGCTGAAACGCGAGAGTGGAGAGAGAGAGAAAAAGAGAGAGAGAGCAAGAGAGACACCCACACCCCACCACCTCTTGACTGACACTGCCGCCAGACTTCCTTCTCCATGTGGAGCCTGCGCACTCACCTCATTCTCTCCATCTTCCACACCTCTAAAATGTTCCAAAAATTTCAAAACAATTCTTTTTTTCTGGTTGGCGTTTGTGCTGATGAACCTCACTTTCCAAGTCTCGTGCCCACTTGAGAGAGAGAGAGAGAGAGAGAGAGAGAGAGAGAGAGAGAGAGAGAGAGAGAGAGAGAGAGAGAGAGAGAGAGAGAGAGAGAGAGACAGACAGACAGACAGAGAGAGACAGAGAGAGACAGAGACAGAGACACACACATGATTGACATACTTGACAGTTGAGAGGCGGGCCGAAAGAGCAAAACTCAACCCCACACAAGCACAACTAGGTGAATATAACTAGGTGAACACACACACACACACACACACACTGCAGTCGGGTAAGCAAACAGTGATGTAGTGTTCATGGATTGGGACAATATCTGACTTGTTATATATCAACCTTTTGTTTTTTGTAAATGTCCTTCCTCTGTATTTCTTATCTTTCTCCCTCCTTCCTCTGTATTTCTTATCTTTCTCCCACATTTACAATTCCCCCCCCCCCCATTTCAATTGCTTTTTCCTGTCCCTCCATTTCCCCCCTCTACCCTCCCTGCCTGTCTATGGTCATGGGGAACGGACGGGAAGTGTCTATATACGAGCCGTCTCATTCATGGGTTCAACAGGGAAGATTACGTGAAGTATAACGGTTTATGAAGAGAACAAGCCACAACATCCACAACATATGAAGAGAACAAGCCACAACCTTCCTAACATTAAAGCCTCGCTCCCCACAGATATAAAAATAAATGAAAATGGCGACGTTTCCATTCGTATCGGGTCCATCCACTTGAGGTGGACGGTAGAGCGACGGTCTCGCTTCCTGCAGGTCGGCGTTCAATCACCGACCGTCCCAGTAGTTGGGCACCATTCCTTCCTTCCTCGTCCCATCCCAAATCCTGACCCCCTTCCAAGTGCTATATAGTTATAATGGCTTGGCGCTTTCTCCTCATAACTCCCTCCATCCGTACGGGATAGGAAACTTCGTCTCTTCCGTTTCCAATATGTCGGTTGGGTTATGAAGATATGAATCTATTAATATGTGGGCCATTTAGATTATACCGCGAACCGGCTACGAGATTCTTATATTTCAGGACCCAGATTCACGAAGCACTTACGAACGTGTACATCTTTCCTCAATCTTTGACGTCTCTGGTTGCATTTATTAAACAGTTTACAAGCATGAAAACTTCCCAATCAACTGTTGTTTTTGTTATAAACAGCCTCCTGGTGCTTCGGAGCTCATTAACTGTTTAAAAGTTGTAAACAAAGCCGCCAAAGATTGAGAAAAGGTGAACAGGATCGTAAGTGCTGGCGTAACTGCTTCGTGAATCTGGCCCCAGGTAATTAGGTGAAATCAAATTTTAAACAACACTGTCAGTTCATAATCATTATTTATCCGTTACTCTGCTCCTCCCTCTTCTGCGTCCTCCATCGCATTTTCCTGATTTTTCTGTCTTCTCCTTTTCCATTGCATATCATATCATACGACCATACAGTCACCGTGGTGTAGTGGTAAGATACTCGCCTGGCGTTCCGCGAGCGCTTTGTCATGGGTTTGTATCCTGGCCGGGGAGGATTTACTGTGCGCAAATCCTTAACTGTAGCCTCAGTTTAACTCAACAGTAAAATGTTTACTTGGTTGTAACAACACTTCTTCGCGGCGGGGATCGTATATTCCAGGGACCTGCCCGAACCGCTACGCGTACTAGTGGCTGTACAAGTAACAACTCTTGTATATATCTCAAATATCTCAAAATATGTATTTTATTCACTAAGATCCTCCCAGCGTCTAAGTTACGATGGTGAACCTACAGTTTTCTCCGTCTCTTCACTAAATGTCGGTTCTGGAGGTAAGTCCGCGAGCAGCTAAAAGGTTTTGTTGATTGTATTTACTGATAAACATTCCCTCGAGTTGCAGTCTATCATAAAGAAGTCCAAGGCTTCATGCCCAGGACTGGCACTGCTCTAGCATTGCTCTTCTATGGCGCTTGTTGGCACTGTCTAACACTGTCCATACCATGGTGATGATAGTAGCTTAACTGTAAGCACAATTGCAGTAAGCAGTATCATTTTTGGCTAGAAACAGTACTGTAGTGTAAATTATGACTACGACTGTCTCAAAGCCGAGGAGACTCTCGGGGATCGAGCTCGGTCATAGTCAAAAAGTGTGTGTGTGGTGTCCGTAGATTGTAACGGTCGTCGTCGTCAGCGGGGATATTGTGGGTCATGTAGGGTAAAATGTGTGAGTAGGGGGTAAGAGGGGGAGGGTGGGATAAGTAATAGGAGAGGTATACATCAACAAGGTGATAGTGTGAGAGAGGGAGGAGGAGAGGGGGTGCTCACACATGGTGTGGGGCGGGCAGCGGCATGTGGGGGGCGTTGTGGGTCATGTAGGGTAAAAGGCGGTAACAGCTAGAAGAACTAAGTGAGGAGATCTAAACAGGAGATCAATAGTAGTAGGTGAATATGTATGAATATGTGCCGTAGAGTTAATCGTGTGTGTGTGTGTGTGTGTGTGTGTGTTTTTGCGGGGGTTGAGCTTTGCTCTTTCGGCCCGCCTCTCAACTGTCAATCAACTGTTTACTAACTACTTTTTTTTCCCACCCCACACACACACACACACACACCAGGAAGCAGCCTGTGACAGCTGACTAACTCCCAGGTACCTATTTACTGCTAGGTAACAGGGGCACTTAGGGTGAAAGAAACTTTGCCCATTTGTTTCTGCCTCGTGCGGGAATCGAACCCGCGCCACAGAATTACGAGTCCTGCGCGCTATCCACCAGGCTACGAGGCCCCCCCCCCAGGTGTGTGTGTGTGTGTGTGTGTGTGTGTGTGTGTGTGTGTGTGTGTGTGTGTGTGTGTGTGTGTGTGTGTGTAGATATATAGTTAAATAAAAGTATGTAGGATATGTTGAGGAGGTCTAGAGGAGGGGCACCCTCCCCCCCCTACCCCTAACCGGGTAGGAGACCGAGCTTTTAAGATGTGTGGTTAGGGGATAGGGGACGTGAAGGCGGGAAGGGAGAGAGGGGGAAGGAAGTGGAGCTGGCGGAAGCTTCGACTATTAGCGCGGGTCTCTCCTTCCCGGTGTCTGTGTTATGTAGTGAAGTCTATATATTTGACCAATTCTCTGCCTGTGGAGTGGGTCTCCAATATCCAGAGTGTTAAGAAGTGGCGGGACATACGCACCACATGGCTGGATCACCTTTTTCAAGGTCTAGGCACAACTGCAGTGAATGAGAACATTAGGCTCTCATATGAGTATGGGAGAGCCTAATGTCCAGCCCACCGCTCCCCTCCATGTCTCCCGTTCCTGGGCGCCCTGGGCGGCTCCCCCACTGTGACGGTCGCCACATAACGGAGGGCGAGTCATGTGTCTGAAAGGTTATGCTGCCCCATCTACCCTCCTTAAGGGGAAGGAGGGAGGGGGAGGGCGTCAACAACACAGAACGCAGAACTTAAACCTTATGTCGCGAGCAAATATCCTATTACGGCGGTATTAGTAACACACGAACCAGTGCGGGTGTCGCGCGCCCATCAACTTTAAGCTTTTTAGAGTCTACAGGGGGAGTCCGGGATCTGTTCACCCCGGCAGGGTTGTCCCACCACTGCCATTTACTTTTAAGTAGCTGGCGGTGTTACTGTCAGGAGTGAGCCGCATCTGTCAGTAATCCATCACTTGACCGGGATCGTTTCCTCCTCCCAGGAACGCGAGGTTAGTTCAGCGCGAGCATTCTTCCCTCACTCATCTCACCACACCGCGCGCGACGTTATGGAAAGACGAACTTTAACAGCTTGCATGAAGTGTAATACACTGTATAAACCGTCACCAAATCAACTCTGCCGTCTAAAATGTGAGAGCTGCGCAAAGCCTCTCCTAGGTCATTACGACATCAAGTGTAAGCGATGTCAGAAGATCTTTTGCGATAACTGTGAGTAATATTCTTATTTATTATTCCATAGTTCATTTATTCCAACCCACAGGTGAAATATAATGTGTAAACTATTCTCTCTTATAGTGTGAGAATATATGCTTACCCAGTCTATTATATTCCACACACTTAAATATGTTTCTTTTTCAATTTCAGTTTACAAAACGGTGAAGTGTCCATTCTGTGCACGGGCACCACCCTCAAACCCTCGACGTGGTCAGCGCCGGAATCATGCAACGAATGGACGTAAGTTCAATATATACTTCTCTTACCTCTATTACATTTTCATCAAACACTTGCAAGCAAACACCTGCATAATAATATTTCCCCCCCATACACCCATGCTGAATATCATTGTTTACATTTCAGGTTACAATTCTTCCGGCAATCGTCGCGGCGCTCAGCCCTCACACCGAGACATAAGTAAGTTAATAATACTGACTTATTTCAGTCTATTTCCTAAGCATATTAATTCCCACCAGACTGTTCCTATATATATGTTTTCATTCTTTCTTTTTAGAGATAATGGTTTTCTTTTTTACAGATTCCACACCAGTGTGCGTAGACTTGGTATCCAGCAGCGATGCGAGTGACAGTGAGACAGACACGGACAACAGCTGCGACAGCAGTGACAGCCTAGCGGAGCAGACATCGCCCTCAGACGACTCGCAGCCCCCAGCTCGCGCGGCGGGAGGGGAGCGTTCTAACCCCCACTCAAGTCCCCATTCCTCTCCCAGTCCTTTACCTCAATCTACCATCAGCAGTGGATGTATTACCAGCTCTACCGTCGCCAGCAGGAGCAGCGAGAGCGCGCGTGAAGGTGAATTAGGATTGCCCAAGTCAGAAATAGTGTCTAAGAATATTAATCAATTAATCGCTCTCAGACCTAAAACATTCTCTTTCACCACTCAAGATGGTGAACACACTTGTAAGCGTAAGGGTGTACCCTACCACCTACAAGAGAAACTCTCGCATGACTCGTTTGAGCACACTCTTGAAACAAACACTTCAATCAGGTTTGTGTCGAGATCTATACGTAATGTACAAGGAATGATCTGTACATGCAGAGGTTTGTCAGCATTTGATGATAAATGCTACAATCTAAGCCCCACACAGTCCCAAGCGTATGGACATCCAGATATCCCCAATAACAATGATGATGATGATATGGATATAGAAGTGGGAGAGGAGGAGATAGGAGGGATAGAAGAAGTGTTTATGGAGAATGGTGAAGTGGATCAACCACAGAGACTCTTCCCTGTATTCCGCCCCTGGTGCAAGTGAGACTAGAACTATTAATACTAAGTGAATAGGATGTTTAATATTATTTTTGTTTGTGAACTTTGTTAACTGTAGAACTATGATTAGTTTTAATGCTGCAGCTGTACATATATTATGTGAATAAACACCTGTAAATGACTAATGTTTGTATAAATACCGCCACATTTCCATAGTTTTAGCAGTCTTGACGAAGCATTAATCATGGACAGTTCCTATGATATAATTCATGAGGAACATCTAAATATATTCAGAGAACCATCTCATGTTATTATAGCTGGTTATTCTAATAGCAGAAAATCCTACTTGTGCAGTAAACTTGTCAGAAAGTATCAGCACAAGTTCTCCACAATACCTGCTTGATGGGGTTCTGGGAGTTCTTCTACTCCCCAAGCCCGGCCCGAGGCCAGGCTTGACTTGTGAGAGTTTGGTCCACCAGGCTGTTGCTTGGAGCGGCCCACAGGCCCACATACCCACCACAGCCCGGTTGGTCCGGCACTCCTTGGAGGAATAAATCTAGTTTCCTCTTGAAGATGTCAATAATTACATGCGGAGGAGGTTACTCTGAATTACGGTCAGATCTTTCGAGCATTCAAACATTATTGATCCTGTGGAAGAGTCAGTGGATAATGAGTCACATCTTAGTGATCTATAATGACCTTTTTACAGAGTCTGCGAATTCGAAAATTCGAAAAAGTACTTGAGACAGACAAGTACTTTTTTTTTATTTCATCTATTATGAAAATGACAGTTAAGGCGAGAAAAGAGAATCCTAATTCTTAAAGCAGATATAAGAGGTACTGTCTATATGCTGGTTGGAATGGTTATGTTACGTAATTACAAAAATAAATCTATCACTTGGCAAGTTATAATCTTCATAATCTAGTTACAAAAGTTTAACGGTTATATAATAATAATAATAATAATAATAATAATAATAATAATAATAATAATAATAATAATAATAATAATAATAATAATAATATTTTATTTACAAGACGGTACAATGGGTTGGTGAGATTACATTATCATATATATATATATATATATATATGATATGTAATAATAATAATCTTCAGTTTTGTACAGCATAATGGGTCCAAGAGGAGGCTACAAAGTTAAGGGGTTTATTTTTTTTTTATTAACAAGCTTAGGTATTCACAGCAATGTGCTGTTACCCTATTCTATATGAAAGATTACACAGTGTAGATCAAAAACTAGCTATAAGTTCATCTAATATCCCCATCTCTCAGGATGGTTAGTCATAAATAAAATACCAGTCTTAATACAAAAAGAAACCAATTTTGACTAAACAACTAGCTATAAGTTCAGCTAATATTCCCATCTCACAGGATGGTATAGTCATACAGGGGAGAAAATATACCAGCCTCAATACAAAAACAAATCAACTCTGACTAAAAATCAGGTGAGAAAATAAAATGTAAGGCTGATCTATTAGCTCCCACTAGCAAAATCTGGTTACATCATAATAATACCTTCCAATATTCCTGAGTGTATGGAGTAATTACAGAGCTCAAAGTACCTCATGGAGTAATTACAGAGCTCAAAGTACCTCATACCATTTGGTCTGAAGTCAATGATAACAGGGCAATCACAGGTATAGTGTTGGAGAGTATGTCCCAGCTCTTGTTCACATAGTTTAGTTTAGTTTACAACATAGTTTATTGTAAATTGTAAACAACTGTTTACAACAACTGTAAACATAGTTTACAATTGGAATGTTCACCATTGGGGAATAGATTCATAACCTACAGCCACCTGCCATAGATATCGCTATCCCAGCCTAAATCTGGCAATTACAACGTCACACACTTATCTAATAGATGATTTATATTACCCCGTACATATATAAATCCCGGTTCTAAACATGTCCTAGACCTTTATACACATTAGTTAGTTTACTTCATTTATTATGCCCCCCATACCCATCTTGTGAGCGGTAGTGGCAAAGAGTTACAGAGACACATAATGGACTCGGGGACTGAACCCTCACAAAATTCATTTAGCTAACCAAGTTACAATCTTGATAAGCTAGTTAGAAAACACATATTTTCTGTATTTAGTAGTTTAATCTTGGCGGGGGAGGCGGCGGCGGCGGCCCACAGATGGCGTCAGCAGCTGTCAGTGACGTCACCAGCCAGGGCTGTGTGTATGTGTGGAGGCTCAACATATCCTCCAATATTCCCCTTAAATGGAGACTCTCTGACGATAACTGTGACCCCGCAGGTAACCAGCACATGTGGCTAAGTACTCCATGGTTGGGGGGAATGATAGTCACGCCATTTAGCCATTTAAGTGGTTGAAATAAGGAGCGTTTGGTGGGGAGGGGGAGTATATTTGGGGGAGATGAATCACTGGGGAGTGAGTTGAGAGAGAGGCAGACCCCAGGGGGATAGTTTATATGTGAACTAGGGATTTGATGCTTAGGATTTGGCTGTCAGGGTGTAGGTGAGGGAGAGAGGGGTGTGAGGGAGAGGGAAGGAGGGTGATAGAGGTGTGAGGAGGAGCCACAAATGGCTCTGGTGATGGGGCGGCGGCGTCCACCTCCTCCCTCTTGTCTCCTTTTTTTTAGACAAATTAAGCTCAAATTAGCAATGGGGATTGGCAGGTGTTCACCATGAGTTAACACCTGCATCCTCGTAATGACAGGTGTTGAGAGGAGTGAGAGTTGGGAGTGTGGCAGAGCTATTGCTATGTGTAAGGGTGCCAGTTGGTCTTTAAGTAATTTACCTGAATTTACCTGAGGGGCCACTAATTATACTAGTGGGCACGACGAGGACAGGAAGCCGGCGGCTCCTCAAAGGTCCCTCCTCACTTCCCCATCATTGAAGGGTACAGGCTAAAGCATGTGTCGGCATTGTGGCAAAGATTGTTATCTAATTGTAAAAACCCGCATATTTTATTAGGCTGTGTTAGGGGGGAATACAGGTAACGTCGTACGCCATTCAGTTCGCAAATGGGCTTTAAAACCTATACGATCTTGCCCAGCTCCACCTAACCGAAACCAAACTAACCAAGCCTAACATGGCCTAACCTAACAACATATACGATCCTAATAATCTGAAAACGAGCTTCGTTGAATTCTATCTGGCTTCGTAAGCTTGGCTTTGGTTGGATGAGGTTAGACTTTAAAACGCTTTTTCAGTCTGTCTTAAGTGCGATGTAATTTGTATGCAAGTGCACTTTATAAGTGAATTGATATAACCAAGAATTATGTGACCAGCATTATTGATTGCATAACCAGCTCAAGTGTTTTATTTTATCAAGAGTAAAGTTGCAGCATTCTGGCAATTTGTAGGGTCCCGGTAGACAGGATAGGCGGGTTCATTCTCGACGCACAATCGAGAATCCCGGGCGGGACAGAAATGGTTGGGCACATTTCCTTTCCCCTAATGCCTCTGTTCACCTACCAGTAAGTAGGTACTCAGGAGTTAGCTTGTTGTGGGGATTGCATCCTGGGCGGGGTCAGTAATTCGAGCCTGGAGAGAATCCTGGATAAAAGCCTGAAGTGTGTCAATAGATTCTGGCTTCCTGTCTTCCGACACGGTGAATTATTATAAAACCATTATCAGAAGCCTCAAAATCTGGTGCCAACAATTATAGTGAAGATGGGGAAAACTACGAGTGTAGGCCAAGGACTGGGCCACAGAGTCATTAAGCCCCAAAATCATCGCAAGGTAACCACAAGGTAGAGCTCACATCCTCAACACAAGTTCAGTGCTCACCCATTCATTCAATCAGCTGCACCCTTTCACTATTTCATTCGACCTCAGTTCATTTAGCACCCATTTGTTACCTAGCAGTAAATAGGTACCTGGGTGTTAGTCAGCTGTCACGGGCTGCTTCCTGGGGGTGGAGGCCTGGTCGAGGACCGGGCCGCGGGGACACTAAAGCCCCGAAATCATCTCAAGATAACCAAGATAACCTCAAGATAACCACCAACAAATGCACACTTTCTGACTATACATCCGTAATGCCTACACCTACAATGACACCAGAATATTGTTTGTGGGAATATTACATTGTTTGACAATATTTTACTTAATTCTTGTTATACCCAAGATCTTTGTTATGAACAAACTCTAAAAGTTTATATAATACAATAATTCATTGTCGGGGGACAGGAAGCCAAAGTGTATTCATACACAGGCTTTTATCGAGGTTCCCCTCCCCGGCCAAATTACTGACCTCGCCCAGGATGGAACTCCACAACAAGTTGACTACTGAGCACCTACTCACTGCTAGGTGAATAGAGGCATTAGGTGAAAGGAAATGTGCCCAACCATTTCTTTCCTGCCCGGGATTTGAACCCAGAATTCTTGATTGTGAGTCGAGAACGAACCCGACTACTGCCGAGGACCCCCCTGTTATATAGCAGTAACTGTGTGGGAAATAGGCAAAATACCCATGTGTCCACGATTGTTCAACATCCTCCTAGCGAGTATAAGAAATATTGCCAGAACAACCGTGGACATCTTCAAGAGAAAACTAGATAATTTTCTTCAAGAAGTGCTGGACCAACTGGGCTGTGGTGGATATGTGTGTGTGCGGGCTGTTCCAAGCAACAGCCTGTTGGACCAAGCTCTCACAAGTCACACCTGGCCTTGGCCTTTGGGAGTAGAACAACTTCCAGAACCCCGTCAAGTAGGTTTCAAGTAGGTGTCTGTTTACTGCTATTTTTTGGTTGATATCTTAGTAAGTATTGTATGTACAACATTTGCTCAGGTGTAATTTTATAGAACGTCGCCTTTAGATTCAAAATACTGCACTGTGCAAGTTTTCGATTAAACTTAATACAGTATTGTCTAATTATTTTTTACCCCACTGAGAATGTCAATAACTTTCTGAAGTTGTCGGGAAACTGCAAATTTATTCTATAGCTGGGCACAAAAGTTGATTTATATATTACGTTGAATATTTTTTACTGTATTTGAAATTGAAATAAGTTTATTGAGGTAAAATACACTCAAAGGGATGAGGTAGCTCAAGCTATTCTCACCCCATTCAGTACATTGTGTTAATACTGTACATACATATACACACATCACAAACAATAAACATATTACCAAACATTCTGAGAGATAAACATATACATTTCCTCCTTTACACAAGTATTACTGTATTTCGAATGACCATATTTTTCTTTGTGCCATTCTAGGTAAATTTGGTAATCTATATTTGAACGGTCATCAGTAACCAGAAGTCATCACTGAAAAATGCCTATAGCACCTGGATTAGTTGCTAGGTAACAAAAAAAATCCAAATCCAAGAAACTCTGTGTATTCAAAATCTAAGATTCTGTGAACAGTCTATGAAAATCCTAAGAAAGGTAAGGTAATTACCAGGGGAAAGCACTAAGCCATTAAGAATAAGACTAATGGCATATAGTCTTAATCTATATATGTAGGCATGTAGTCATATATTAGGGGCGCCAGGTGACTGAGTGGACAGCACGCTAGATATATAGTCTTGTGGTCCAGGGTTCGATTTGCGGCGCCGGCGGAAACGAAAATGGGCAGAATTTCTTTCACCTTGATGACCTTGTTACCTAGCAGTAAATAGGTACCTGGGAGTTAGTTATAACTGTTACGGCTGCTTCCTGGGGGGGAGGGGGGAGAGGAGGTGGAAAAAAAAAATTGATTGACAGTTGAAAGGTGTGACGAAACCCTCAACCCTCGCAAGCACAACTAGGTAAATACTATATAGGACTTGAAAAAAATAAGGATTTAGAATAGGAAGAAGGAAAGGAATGGTGCCCAATTATTGGATGGTTGGAGATTGAACGCCGACCTTCAAGAAGCGAGACAGTCGCTCTACCATCCAGTCCAAGTGGTTGGTATATAATAAATGTCTGAAGGCTAGCACTAAAATATATCGAGCTGTTTCGGGTCACCATAGGCCAAAACCATGTACTGTATCTCTAAATCAATTGAAAATGCCACCAAATATGTCATGCTACCATGCATAATATAAAATCTTATGACTTAAACTGCTTGGTGTACAATATTACATCTTTTGGTTGAAGTACCCTGACTGAGATGCACATTATTATGTACAGCAGCTAAACATATCGCTGTACTATGGGGACACCCTTCTGCCTCAGTTGTCCATTGATTGTATCGAATATCAGCGTTTCCATTCATAGGAGAACCAATGTTGTCCTGCATAACTTACACCATTTGCAACAATATACATCCTTGTCATTGTTATACATAGAAACCACCAAGAAGCCACTGTCTTGACCCAAATGATAGGAAGCAAAACCAAAGTCTCTGTACAACATTCAGGTCTACAGAAGGGCAGGCCAAACCCAAAGCAAGAAGGTAGGATGGGTTTGTGAGATTACATACTATTGATATTTTTACATTTTTGTAAGGTGACTAACATGTGCTGCATTTCGGGCAGGTCCTTTATCTAACATCAGGTAAGGTAAAAAGGTACATTGCAAAACATTACCAAGGCACAAGGTAGGAAACTAAGAGGATGTAATTACATGTAAGTCCTTTTTGGTTTTACTTTTGAATAAGGCATTGGTTGGACAATTTTTTAATTCATTAGGGAGTGAGTTCCATAGACTAGGTCCTTTTATTCGCATGGAGTGTTTGCACTGATTTAGTTTGACTAAATCACATTTTAATTAAAACGGGCACACTTAAACAAGCCCATGTACGACCTGGGAAATCCACATAACAGACTGAGGAGAACACAACCTCTCTGAAGCTTGTGTGAAATGCCGAGCCTACTGAACCTAATGAACATTTGGGGCCGTCACCTGGAGCAGTAACAGAATGAGCAGAGAAACCCATCTAAAAAGTTTTCCCAGTACCTGTACCATTCCTACCCTTAATTTTCCTATATTCTGTAGACAAATTTTAGTGAGTGAAATATAAATTTAATTGTCGTATGATTGGTAGATTGATATCTACCATGAGAACCTGGCTTGAGAGAGATTTCACCAGTCATTTGAATTAACTCCCAGGGCCCTAAACGGTTACAAAGGTAGTGCCATAACCCCGTAACGGTACAATTGAACCAGGTCCAGCTACTGTACTTTCTAAAGCCCAAAGCCCTTTCTTTTACTCACATTTTCCGCGAAGCCATTATGAGAAGCCATTCCAATTGATATTTTAGGAGATATGGTTTCATATCCATTATTATAACAACATTTTAGCACCTTCACTGTATGATAAAAAGAAGCACAAGACTATCATACATTTGTAAAAAATATGATCTGCTGAAAATTATTTAACAATCTAGATTTCACAATAACATCCTTTGGCATTCTGATTTTAATGGAAAAATCTGATATTTTGAAGGGCAAACTGTTGGGCAAATGTGTTCAGATTTGAGAAATGTGTTTTCTGAAGTTCTGTATTTTGGATGGTCCACTGTACAGGCTCTACCTTGTGGTTACCTTGTGATGATTTTGGGGCTCAACATCCCCACGGTCCGGTCCCTGACCAGGCCTCCTGGTTGCTGGACTGGTCAACCAAACTGTTAAACGCAGCTGCTCGCAGCCTGACGTATGAATCGCAGCTTGGTTGATCAGGTATTCTTTGGAGGTGTTTATCGAGTTCTCTCGTGAACACTGTGAGGGGTCAGCCAGTTATGCCCCTAATGTGTAGTGGAAGCGTGTTGAACGGTCTCGGGCCTCTGATGTTGATGTTCAGTACTGTACTAGGTATCAATTTCGTCTTTTTTTAATGGGAACTATTTTTTTATCAATCGCAGGGAAGGAAGAATTGCCAATAAGGTGATACTGTATATTGTTTTAGATTATAAAATATTGTTAAACTAACATGCCTCTGTAAATCTTTGTTTGATTTTACTAATTTAATGTTGTAAATTATGTGAGCCACTTTAAATTATGCTGGACCTTGCTAAAGTGCTCCTTTGTTTATCTTCTTAGAGACTTGACAAACGAAAGAAAAACATTGTAGTGACAGCAGCGTCAAGGGAACTATGCCAAGAATGTTAGTGGCAGTCAAGAATGACTCTGAAGTTCTAATTTAAACCTGAGGTAGTCTGTATCTAGGAAGCAACGGTTTATAAAACTCTTCTTCCTTTCTAGGATAATTGTTGTAAATTAAGAGTTGGCAATTTGCTTTGCGTTTAATATATACAGTATTGTAACAAAGAAAAGTCTCTAGTACTGTACTTGATTTATGCAGTTAAGAGAGATTTATGCTGTGAAGCAAATATTTGTAGGCTGATATTTGGTGTGATAGCTTCACCAGCCATAATTTCTAAAATGCATCCAGGAAAAAAAATTTATTTGTACATTTATTTTACATTTGCCAGAACATTTTATAATGAGCAAAGCTAGTTAATACAGAATACTTGTTTGCACATGTACATGCGTACATATACATTTGGATCTTTTTAAACTTATTCAGTATTTATAATTTTGGACACTCTTGTTTCAGACATTCCCTGAAGGAGTACTGGGGCACTACATGCATTTGTCACATGCCACACAATAAAAACTGGCTGGCAGCTGTTTGAGACTCGGCAACTATTTTTAAGTAGGCTAAGGGAAAGACCGTATTCACACACCTCTCGAATCGTGTAAGGTGCTAAGTGAAAGGTCATGGGACACCGGCATTCGATGATGCTGGTGGAGTCGGCTACAAGATGATGACGTGTAGCTGCAAACTCTGAGCGGGGGAAGTGAACGCAAGCCGAGAGAGGAGCCAAAAGACGGAAGGAAAGGGTAGGGGGTAGGAGAAAATATTTATTGTTTTGAATGACTGCATAAACCGCCAAATTGAGTACATTCGGGCATCCTCTCCTTCCCCTCAACATGTCTGATGATGAGGATAAGCCACCAGCACCACCTGTCAGACTAACTTCCACAAGGTATGCGAAGAGTTTGAATTATATTTTTTTATTGTGTTTAATATTTCTAGTGTACTGTATATATATCAACTTTTGATGCATCATAAAATGTTTATTTTTTACATTTTTACATAAAGTTTGTCACCCCTTGTTACACCACAAATATTTTGTCTAGTGGTCAAGAGTTTGTATTTTGAGCACTTCACTCCATAATTGTCAGTTTTTGTTGTTGTTCGGCATTAACCCTTGCACTGCGCCAGCCGACTTATGAAGGGGGTGTGTTGGTGCGCCAGCCGACATATGTTAGTATATCATAAGATTCGAAACTCCCATGCATACAAGGGGGCGCACATTTGTTTCTTCAGGCCTCCAGTAACCATCCTCAACCTTGAAAAAAGACATCCTGAGGTGCTCACTTTCTTTCTATGGGCTTAGTAATGTGGCCTAGGTTCCTAAGGCCATGGCTTTAGAAACGATCACCATCACCTTGGAACCAGCTTATGTATGACATGATGCAGGGAGTAAAAACCCCAGGGAGTAATGTGCTGGTTAGCAACATGGAGACAACTAATTAGCACTCTGGAAGCTACATTTACTGACTGTGCTACCTCCTGTCACCTGGTGGTGGTAAATCTGACTTTAATTTAGGGCTTGGGTCTAGCTGTTACCATGTTCACCAGGACGGTTGTAATGGTGGCACTCTGGCACTCTTCCCCGGGGCTGTGATCCAGATATACAGTACAGTACTAAGATTGCACATCAGTGACCCACTGCCTCAACTGAGGGGGTTGCAATCACTCCTTTTTTTTCTGAGGATGGACTCTATGCACTATGTCTCTCTTTCTGACTTTTCTGGGTTGTTATGGATATGTGGGTTTGCCGGTCACACCAAGCAATAGCCTGTTGGACCAAGTTATCACAAATCAAGCCTAGGGAGTAGAACTCCTGAAACCCTCTTAGGGAAATTCAAGGTAATTTGTCTGGTGATTCATCATGCAATTTGTCCTGTTGCCACTGTGGTGGTAATTGTGTGCTGATCACTCTTCCCGAGCCTGTGGCTGTCTTCGTAAATCCCATTTTCATGGTACATTGTACCAAGGCTAGGCTTTATTAGCTGATCTGTCAGCAGGTTTGGTTTGGCAAACCTGATATGCATCGAGATTTGCACATCACTATATGCTATCACTGCATTCTTGACTAATAAATACTCTTATGTCTATGGCTCATATTTAGGCTTAGGGTTTTTGGTGGTCTAACTGCCATTGGTGATTCATTATCTATTGAATGGTCTTTGTCCTTGCCAAACCAGTGGGGGTGCATGGGCACCTTTCCAGTTTGAATACATTCTTCTCTGAGCCCTGATCTCCAGCCTTTTCCCATGGGTAAGTGTGTCTATGAGGAAAGGACTGGAAAGTCTAGCATTGACATTATCCTGGTGGTTCAGTTGATTTGTGCCTCTGGAAGTATCCAATGGAAGGCTCATAATGGTGTTTCACTATGCTCAACACCCTATTTTAGTAGCATATTAACTGTACTTAATTGTACACTATTGAAGTATATAAAGTACTGTATCAGCAAGTGTGTTATGCTTATTGTTTAAATTTTGTCAATGTGCTCCAGCCATTTGTGGCTCTGTCATCAATTTTTTCCTTCCCAGGGCAGAACCAGTGATGGCAGTAGACATGCGGCCATTACCGAAGGAACCAGAGTCAGAAAAGAAAAAGCATAAAGGGCATAAAGGGGGCAAGAGGCATAAGGACAGCGACAAACCAAATATTTCCTATCCAACCAACTTTGAACATACAATTCATGTGGGGTTTGATGCCTGCACAGGGGAGTTTACGGTGAGTAGTATTTGATGTGATTTTCCGTCAGTGTGTGTTGGTGAGCAAGAGGGACAGTGTGAGGGTTCATGACTAGTTGGTGTGTAGTGAAGTCACAAGGCTAACTGCTTTATAAAAAAGAAACGTAAATTACCTTGTCAAAATATTCTTGATACAAAATTAGTAGCCGAAAATATATTATTTTATTGGCCAGGCGTGCTGTCATCCACACAACAGATAAAGATCATTAGGTCACAGGTGATTACCAATAACTGACATGTTACCTCTAGTTAGAGAGTAGAACGAGTCATTCAAATCATCTAAAGACATTGTTGTCATTTAACATGCTGTTACTGTTTCACATTTGTTCCTAGACTTTTGCCATGAAACTTTTTCTATCCTATATCGATCTTCTCTTTACCCTGTGTTTGGTGTTTTGCTTAACACTAGCATCATCCAGAAATTTTACTCATTTTGATATTGTCATTGACTTAATTTATCTTAACCTGAATTTTATGGCCTATTGACGTTCAAATCGTGCGTTTTGTGAGCAAGTGTAGCCAAGCACACCGTATGGTTGGCAGGCTTCACTTCCAAGTAGTACCATGCAAAAGTGTGATAAATGATGCCACCTGCACCTCCTTGCATGTTTGTGGTGATATTTTGTGGCCATTATATAATACTGTACCATCATGGAGCAGAAAATGGAAAAAAAAGAGCAGTCAATAATAAAAAGTTAAATTCTGCAGCATACTGGTACTGTGAAAATTCACAGAAAATATTTTTTTCTGAGCTATTGCTTTTGGTTGTTCCATAGGGTAAGATTATGGCCTCTGGACATGGATAATGAACAGTCAGTTTACACTACAGGCACCGATGCCATAGGAAACTTAAAAATGGCCCCTGCATGGTCATTATGGCCCCTGCATGGTCATTATGGCCCCTGCATGGTCATTATGGCCCCTGCATGGTCATTATGGCCCCTGCATGGTCATTATGGCCCCTGCATGGTCATTATGGACCCTGCATGGTCATTATGGCCCCTGCATGGTCATTATGGCCCCTGCATGGTCATTATGGACCCTAGGGATGTCATAGAAATTAGTTTGATTCAACTAGATATGACTAACAGGTTTATTCCATAAAAAAATCTAGATATACAGTAGTTCTCACTTATGATAACCGTACGAGGTCTCCACCTAACAGTGTACTACCTGCTTAGACACCTAATATCTCTGGCTGCCACAATGACATGAGTGTCATTGGGTGTCAATGAGCAGTGTCACTGCCATGATACAATACCAAGACCCATCTGCTCTTCAAATTCTTCCTGACTGTGTACATGGTAAGGTTCACAAGCTGGGAGCTTGTAGATAAGTGTGTGTGTGTGTGTAAAGGCAAGTCTTTGTGTTATTATACCTTGGCCAATGGCTGAGTCCTTGAAGCATCCTCATTTCTTTTGGACTTTTCACAGTGTTCTGGTGCATGACCCATGACATGGGTGTTTACAGTTGTGTATCGAGTCTTTCCAGATATTTTTGCCTTGTTGAAATGAAAAACTATTTGGTACCACCGGGTCTCCTTCACTCCTGGCTTACCTTCTTTTTCCTTTGTTGGTGGTAGATAAGGTTATGAGCAAGTCTAAATGCTTGCACCATGGCTGCCAGGTTGTGCCTTAAATCTTTGCATTGGAGGCAGTGTATCTGGTGATCTATTTTAAGGTCTGTGAACCTCAAGGCAGTTTTCCAGCCGTAATGTTGGACATAATGACCCCCAACAATATGTCAAGCGGTAATACTATTTGGTGAACTGTGTCAGGATTTCAGATGCTTTTTTTTTTGTGTTTTGTTTTTGTTTTAACCCAAATGACCATCAGTGAAACTTACTTTCTGCATTTTTCCTGCTGAGCACATGGTCATTTTCACCCTAGGGTCTGCAACATGACATGTTTGGGAGGACGCTTTGTTCGAGCCCTCGTCTTGGAGAACAGCTTAGGGTAAAGTTTCCGGTCATCGTGCACTTAGTTACTTTTTATGTGTTTGTAAGCTCATTAAACATACTTTAAATAACTATTTGGAAAACACTAAGGTATGGATAGAAAGTGGCGATGTTTATCTAAAAAAAAAATATAACCATAATCTTGTCTGTAGATGCAATACTTACTGTGATATTAACAAAAATGAGGGTGGTCAACCCTTTGGTGTGTGTGCGCCAAGTGGCCGACCACCTCAGTTACACTACTAATCTACCAGGTAAGTATATCAACCATTTCTGAACTGTGTTACCATTTAGTAAGTTTCCTTAGGCAAGGTCCTGCTCTTTCTATGGACAAGGCTAAATGCATTTAGGGCAGGTAGACCTTTTCCTAGCGCAAGGGAGCCACGGTGTTACACTGGGAAAAGGGATCCACAATGTTACCCTGGGACAAAAGAGCCACAGTGTTACACTGGGACAAGGTAGATACAATGTTACACTGGGACAAGGGAGCCACAGTGTTACACTGGGACAAGGGAGACTGGAGAAGACTGTGCTCATCAAAATGGTCTTCAGAAGGCTCATTCATCTACATTCATTCTGCTTCCTGGGGGTGGAGGCCTGGTCGAGGACCGGGCCGCGGGGACACTAAAGGCCCGAAATCATCTCAAGATAACCTCAAGATCAAGAAGACATTGCCGAGGAGGACTCTGGTAATTACTAGCTGGCCTGTTTGGTTGCTATGCCCCCCCCCCCCTCTCAATTGCCACCAGATGTCACCATCAACCTTCATGTTAACAAGGTAGCCAGGTTCTGCCTCTTTACTATCTCTCTCTTACTTTCATTATTCACATTAGGATGACAAAGATATACATATTTTAGTTAAGTGAACATTTAGTATTCTTAGATACTGTGTATTGATTTTTTGCATTGTGCTATTATTATTATTCTTATTATTTTTTGCACCTGACACCCACATTTGCATTCAGCATTCGTACTGTTGGGTAAAGCGTTGTTCACTACCCGAGATGTGGGTAGTGATTCTGCTGGAATCTTGGACTTGCTGTCTGCAAGTCCAAGATTCCAGATTCTGCTGCAATCTTGGACACTGCTGCTAATGCGAGTGCTGAAATTTTGGCACTGGAAGTTTCAGTGTTTCAGGACTTTTGTAACCTGGCAAAGATGGTTAACTTTCAGGGTTGTCATCTCTGGTGCTTTTCCTTGCGGCTCTGGCTTGAGGCTGGCCCTTTGTACTGGACACCCTTGGGCATGGGGGGCCCTGACAGCTGAGTGGACAACACTCAGGATTCATAATCCTAAAGTTCCAGGTTCAATCCCTGGTGGAGGCGGAAACAAATGGGCAGTTTTTTTCACCCTGATGCGCCTGTTCACCTAGCAGTAAATAGGTACCGGGAAATTATACAGCTGTTATGGGCTGCTTCCTGGAGGGTGTGTAACAAAAAGGAGGCCTGGTCAAGGACCGGGCCGCGGGAACGCTAAGCTCCGAGATCATCTCAAGATAACCTCAAGATGTACCTTGGGATGCTAATAGCATGTCCTTGGTCCTGGAGAGAGAGTATCCTGAATTCCTGTGTGTGTGTGCCCTGGATCCCAGAATGATTAATTTTGCACAATTTGTTTTCACACATCAAAGGTATTTAAGCTCATAAACCATTTTACCATTCCTCCATTACCATAATTTCATGGAACTTTCCTCAGAACCACCATTACTTTTATTCACATTCACCACTAATAACCTCTTGTACCAACTTTTAACTAATCTATACTGTAATATGTCTACCTACTACTGCTAGAGGTGCTGCGTGCATCCAATTTTATGCACTGTACACCTTTATTCCTGTTATGCACCAAGTTCATACCCTTCTCAAAATGGGTCCTATAGCACAGTGGTCTACATCCTTGTCTCACAACCAAGAAACCCCGGGTTCACTTCCTGTGTTGGGCATGTTTACCGTCACCTGATGCCTTTGTTTGGCTAGCAGTAAGTAGGTATCTGGGAATTAATCAGTGGTTATGGAGGAGGTTGTGAGAGGGGGTGGAGAGAGGAGAATGGATGAGAGGGGCAGAAGGGAAATGAGAGGGGGATGGGGGAAGGGAGATGGGAGGAGGTATGGGGGAAGAGAAATGGGAGGGGGGATGAGGGAAGGGAGATAAGAGAGGCGTAGGAAATCACAGTGCAGCTGCATACCCCCCTCCCCTTCCCATCTAGTTCATCTATAATTTTTGTACTCTCTAAAGAATAATCACAGGTCTCTTGTACTCATGTATGGTGCAGTGTTGTCTTTTTTGCATTGGCTCCAAAATTTCCACATCCATTTCTTTAATTTTTAGCTGCCTTACTCAGTTGTTTTCCAGTACAAGATCTTACTAACACCGATTTAGTATCATGCTCTGTCAGGGAATGCCAATATTTGGCATGTGTGTGTGCAGTAGAAAAGTTTTCAAAATGTCTTTGCTGTATCATATTGGTGGTTTGGAGGCGCTAGAAAATAATACTCGATCCTCTCCAGAATGACATCAGAAAGCATTATCGTGTACAAGTCGATCCCTTGTCAAGTGTTTTTGGCATTGTGAAACTTGCCAGTAAACGGTGAATAACCCTCGTATTGCTGGTGATAGTTCTGTTCACTGATGGTGAGGGAGATGATAGCCACTGCATGGCTAGCAGTAGTGGTGATGCTACGTCACCAACCTTCCCAAGGCTCATGCGGCATCTCTTGAAAGATGGATTAAGACATTCCTACTCCTCCAAATTCAGGCGTGTAGCTGTGGTGTCCATGGATATTGTGCTAGAGGGCATGCTGGTTCTCACTGTTGTGGTGTGCTTGCTGCAACAGCTGTTGCCAATGACGCTCGAGTATAGGTTACTGATGAAAATTCTGTACCAAGTTTTTCTCAGTTTGTTGATACAGATTCATTACCTTTGGCAATACGTAATTGGGTCAGTGAGCTTCATGCTCTGCTCTGTTTCCTGGAATTATTTATTCTGGTCATCAGGGTGCTTTTGTGCATTTTCATTCCAATCCGTCTGTCAGAACTTAGACTTGAACATTATGAATGAGCCAATTGTGGTTCAGGCTTGTTTTATCCTTCTCATCATGCCGTGTGCCTGGTGGTGGTTGCTTTTCTTACTGCATTGCCTGTTGGATTTTGTTCACCAATCCTCTTGCCATTTTATCATGCACTAAGGGGACTGTTGCCCAGCTGTTTCAGAGCATAGCCAAGCTGAATTAGCCAAAGGTTTAAAGTAGGGTCTACGATCTGAAGTGTGAGAAACAGAAGTCGTTCTTCTCGAAAGTGTCTTGTGCCGATGTCAAAGCTTGAGGGTTTTGGACATTCACACATATATAAATGCAATATCTGACTTCATTGTGGGCTAGATTCGGTATTTCTCCAGTCTTCTTAACACCAGTATGCACTAGCAGGGTACAGATTTAAGTTACTGCGCCAATACAGAATGTTAACCTACCCTGACTGAAACAGCTACTAACAAGAAGTCAATAGAATCTTTGTCATAGTGCAGAACCAAGTGTACTGGCTCAGAAAAGTGCTCTTCATAAATAATCAAAGCCTGATTTTGGTGCTGGCTGTAATTATTTCTGCATATACTGGTACTTCGTATACACCTAGAGCTTCCTCACATTGAAATTTGTTCACTGGTCTTCTTAGTGTCTCTTCTGTAGATATATTTTGTGGTGTTCTGTCTTGCACTCTTCCTCCACCAACTAAACTAATCATCCTCACAGTTTCACTTCTTGAATTAGTTTCACCCATCAAGCTTTCAGACGTATTCTTAACCTAATTGTAATTTTTTCTTCAATGCTTAACATCAATTCTTCTATTAGGTATGATTTTAATTATGGTGGAATGGGTTTGCTCAATTAAGATAAGTTGGCAATTTAAAAGTAAGATTTTAACTAGTTGAATCAGAGCTGCTTTGGAAAGTAGGAGAGTGAAACAAACAGTGATGAAAGTTGGTAAAAGGGAAGTAATGAAACATAACATGGCAGTAACAATTGAACAGGAATTGAGTTTGATATTTGGCAGGCCACAAGCTGTTGCAGTTCTGAATGTTACAATACAAGAATGATCAGGTTGAGATAGATTGGGATTTTATTTGTTCAAAGTGGTACAG
Source organism: Procambarus clarkii (assembly GCF_040958095.1). NCBI lineage: Eukaryota > Metazoa > Arthropoda > Malacostraca > Decapoda > Cambaridae > Procambarus > Procambarus clarkii. Next base: position 29,905,675 of record NC_091215.1, on the reverse strand, counting down.
TTGTATTTCTATGGTACTGTACTATTTATTCAAGTGGTCGTACTTCTCGGACTTTATTTGTTCAAGAGTTAGTACTTCTAAAGATAACTATTTTAAACACGTTGATTAAAAAGTACACCGTGTAATGGCTTTCTTTTCATTATAAATTACTGCACTTTGGCGGAGACTTAAATGTTAGTACACATTGGAAGAGAATTCGAGATATAGAGGGCTGCAGGTTTGGTAAGAAGTGAACATCGTTGGTAAACAATGTAGCTTCACGGGTCTGTCTTGGTTTCTAGCATGAATTTTGAACTTCTAGGGCGGGCCTTTCATTTATTCCAATGTGACTGTGTTGATTTTCTTCTAGGCGATTATTTTGTTGTATACCACAATCTTGCAATATTACTATTGACTCCTGAACATGATGTGCATGGAAATTTGATTTTCTTTATTTTAGCCAGTATGTTAATGAATGCATTGATATTTATTTTAGCAGCAGGTCCCAAAACTAATACCTATGTCCTTTTATTTGGGTCTTCATGATCAAAACCCTTTGTAAGTAATGTTTAGATGACATTAAACTTCTCATTTAGCAAATTAATAACGTATGTAGGCAGACCAATAGTTATTATCACAATTCAATTGAAGTAATTTTTCTAATTTTTGGGAAAATGTTTTGTAGGGGCAAAATAACTGTTCAAGTTTTCAATAGATCAGTACCTTTCCTTCCTAACAAATTTTTGATCTAAAATTTAGGTGCGAGATTTAGGACCTTTTAAGAGCGATGAAGAATGAGGCTCCTGTAATCGCGGCAAATATGCAATGATTAATTTTTGTTTAATTTGTATTGCTATTTTATCAGACAAGTTTATTTTGAAACATTTCTCCAGCTTTACAGAATGTGTATATTCCTGAATATGTTTTTATATGCATTTGTTCAATGTCAAAATGGATATTAGAACCAGATAACATTTCTTTTGCAGACTGTCATGAATAAGTTGAGTGTTTTATTTTTTAAGCTACTAATAACTTTCCTTATTTTAAGAGCTATCTTGAATTATGTTGAATGCATAGACATTATTAAGATAACAAGTGGTATGTCATATGGCTAATGAATCGGTTTGCTTGATTGAAGAGTTATTATTTGTCATCAGTAATGGACAGCCTGAAATTTTATTTAGCAAAAGCAGGGTATCCTCAGCATGAAAGAAAAAAAAATTCCGGGTACACAAAATAGGGCAGAAATAATTGACAGTTTCTAAGTGGAATTTCTGGCCAAAGTCATGCAAGACTGCATGTTGTTCAAGCCCACTGTGGTCAACACATTGCATTAGGGGCTCCCAATACCAGAAGCCATTTTTTTATTTGAAAACTCAGAATCTACAGAGCTTCACAGCTCATCTTTACATTTATTAAACATTAACTTTTTTTCAAACTGCTCATCTTCATGCTTATTTAAACCTCCCCCTCGTATCTGTGGGGACATTTCACAGATGCATAATACTGTACTGTAATTATTTCGTAACACCTTTTGGCCCATGCTTCTGTCATCTCTGCTAAATCAGTGGATCAGCGCCTTAATTTGCTCTCAAAAGGATTTATGGTGACGTGTCGAGGTTTAGGTGCTTAAGGCTCAACATGCAGATGTGATCCCTTTTTTTTTCTTTCATGCAGCCTACAGGGGACCATAGCAGTTGCCAGGTGCACCTTCCATTTGTTTGCTTGTGTCCCAGCTTGGCCATTCTATTGAGTGCCACTTCATTATGTCTGGCTATTCTGATCACATGCCGTGTCATCCACATGGCTCTGCTGCTCAGAGGTCAAGTCATTATGTGGGGCTTCTAATTACTTTTAATTTATTCTTTTCTGAAACAAGCAGGGCTTTCCAGTTCTTTAACTATTTTTAGAGGATGAATGACATGAACTTTCAAAATAATTAGTTTTGTAAATAAATTTATATACAGTGAACATTCTCAGCACTTGTATCAAATATGTGTGTGTACTTTTATAATCTTTACTTAATGAATTAATCACTATAACACAGCTTGACAGTGTTTTGTTCCCTTCTCTTATAAGATGCGCAATAATCTCTTTTGACAGGCTAGCATCTTACTAAGAGAAATTACCACTGGAACATTGCTACACCAAATAAATACTAAACTTTTACATGAGAAACAAAAAGTGTGATCACGTTTTGACCACTCGTGGACCGTTACTCGGTCTCAACTTGATAATGGTCCAAGAGGGTCTGAAATGAGAAAATCATTAGGTGCCATGAGGAGGATTCGAATCTGGGATGCAACCGAATCCCACGGTGCAGTGCTTTAGACCATGTGGTGGTGTAGTGGTCTAGGGCATGTGCTTCCTGTGAGAGAGAGTTCGAATCCTCTTCACGGCTCCTACCGATTTTCTCGTCGATACATAGTATTGATGGGATTTCATTGTGCGTGGACTAAAATGTTGTCACACTGTTTCTCATGTGTGAGTTTGATGCTGATCTTATTCACTTAATTTATCATTATTTATCCATGATTATATTTTCTTTATCTTTTTTTTTGTATACCAAGATGCACAGTCTAACTACAACTTTATATTTTTTTTTTTTTTTTCTGCACCCTATATAAACATATTCATAAGTAATATATTAGTTGTTATAAATATAGAAAGCCCTGTATGTTTCAAGGAACAAAATATTATATGTGCACATCCCGCTTCTTATATTCCAAAGCACGTTTTGCTTTTTTTCTAATTAGTCTTTGATGTTGCAGTACTTTGGAGGAAAATCTAATCTCTCTTGTATTACTCTTGAGAGTTATTTATTTTTCCTTTATTTACAAGTTACTGGGGTAAGAGGTTGCAATGTTCTCAATAGTGATAGTAGGCTATACAATTTCTATGTTGTGCATACGTTGTGTTCCTGTTAGATACCGAGAGTGCTTTCGTGTTCATCGAAAGACGAAGGAGTGTGACTTGTGCCAGATGAAAAAATGAACCAAAGTTGTTTAGACGGTGAGAACGTACCGACACCAGTCGTACATGTTCTGTCAAAATTCAAACTCATCGGACGATAGTAATCATGTCTTTAATTATTTATTGTTGACTTTTGATAAATTGAAGTTATCTTTCATTTACCCCCCATGTATTAGCCTTCTTAAGAAAGAATAATTGGTAATATGATGGTCATATATGACACAAATTTACCTTATTTGCTTTAAAATTTGAGCTCGCTCTTGTCTCCCATTTTGAGCTCCAAAACCATATTATGAGCAGACACACAGGTCAGAGCATGGCTATGGTGTTCTGTTAGTTAATTGGCAAGTGACAAATGGCACAGCATCTCAAGTAATTGGTCAAGAATTGCCACAAGTTGGCTTGAGGATGTAGGATGTGTATGTGTTAGTGTTGATCAGAGTAGTACTAGAATGTGCTCAACATTCACAGTTGTGTCTGCACTTGGCTGTTTGTATACATTTTGACAACCCTTCAGATATTTGACTGAACTTTTGATATACTGTATTTTCAATTTGCTTTCTTCTTATTGTTAATAATAGCAGCATAGTAATAACTTTTTCATCACTTGTGAGAAAATGTACTTTTCTTGATAATATTGACTAAAATTTTTTAGGATCTTGCAAATTGTTTAAATCAACGATGCTTCAATGTATTTTAATATTTATTGACTTTAAGCAACAATGCATTTTTCTGGTTTTCAACTTTTATTCAATCTTGCATTTCAATTATCTTTTCTTAAATGTTCATTTATATATATATGATCATATTTATTGTTAAATTTGATCTTTAGGGCATGCCGGATTCCTGGACGAAACTACTGTCCATATCCAACATTAGTAAACAGGAGCAAAAGAATAACCCGCAGGCCGTACTCGATGTCCTTAACTATTACGATGCCTCCACCAAAGAACACCAAACTTCCAAGTTCATGACTGTTACGAAGAATGTCGGTAAGGAGATTAGTGTTATGGTACGTCGTATGCTAGTTGTCTTTGGCCAAGATTTTGGTGCCTTGGGTTTACTATATTTACTCTGAAACAATTAAGAGTTTACATTCAGGTTTACACAGTGTAAGGGGTATTACTCTGAATTTAATTTCAGTTGGACTAATAACCCAACCTATACACCTGAACGGAAAGCGACGACGTTTCACTCAAGTAGTGACAAGAGTTGGAAAGTCACTATAAGGGACAAGGGAAGGTGTGGTGAAAGGAGGAGAGGAGTAATTGGAAAAGTAAAGCGACCAAAATTTGAGTTAATTTTATTTAATTTTAGATGTGTGGGGGGGGGGGTCAGGTTATTTTTTGCAGTCACCAATTAAATCAATTATTGTGGTTTAATCTCTGCATACCAATGTTTCTAATGGATTCATCTTTGTGGTGTAGTGGAATCGGAAATGCACTCATGAATTTGAGTAGAATAGGTAACATAAATTTTCCAATCAAATTTCTAGAATGGTGTGGTGAAATTTTCTTTTCCACTTTCCTGGGAGTAGAAACTTAATATTTTGAGTACCATATTTAGTGGCTCATATTACACCTATTTTCTTGAAAAAAAATACTAAAATATAATACCGCAGCCAATGGACAAAAGCTTCAACTTTCCATTGTCACAGAATGAACATTCCATTGTAGTGCAGACCAAATCTTTTGTAAGATTGCTTGTGATCAACATTAGTATTGTAGGCGATGAGTCACAATAACGTGGCTGAAGTATGTTGACCAGACCACACACTAGAAGTTGAAGGGACGACGACGTTTCGGTCCGTCCTGGACCATTATCAAGTCGATTGTGACTTGAGATTGAGATTGAGTGATCACAATCGACTTGAGAATGGTCCAGGACGGACCGAAACGTCGTCGTCCCTTCAACTTCTAGTGTGTGGTCTGGTCAACAACATTAGTATTCATTCTTGACAAATTTAACCTAATATGCTCTGTGAGGGTTTTCAAATTCAAATAAGTCAATTATGACTACAGTGATTTGTTTCTATTATTGACGTATACAAGTGCAGATGACGAGTCACAATAACGTGGCTGAAGATATGATGACCAAACCACACACTAGAAGATGAAGTTGCCATGATGCCCACAACATGGCAAAAGTCAGAACTTGGCGTAGCCTGGGCCTAACTTGGGTCGCTGTAATTCCCAAAAGTGCAGCCCTATGTCTACAAGTGCTCTGTTCCTGTCTACCTTTAGCAGGCTGCCTGCACTCATAATGATCAGACATAATCATGTCATAAAACAGCTACATGTTATAATTAAGTCATAATCAGGTTATGATAAGGCTTGTCTTAAGATGTCTAAAGTATAGCCAGCATCCCAGCATTGTCAGCCATCTAATCAGCCTGCTTCACCGATTGTTTTTTTCTATTATAATAAAAAGATTGACCTAAACCAAATCTTAGTCTGTGAAGATCAACTTGGCTCTCTGAATTGATCAGGATTCCTTGCTCAAGGGTTATCACCTTCAGTCAGCCCTCTGAGTGCCATTGGAGATACTAGTAGAGTAGTTTTATTTGTCAGATAGAGGTTTGGCACTACGGTGAGTTGTATCTATGACTCCCTAGTTGATTTCTTGGTTGAGGTCCAGGCCAGAGCTGACTACACCTTGTCATTTTGCCAGAATGTGTGATGCATACTCTTTCAACCCTCATGATACACACTACAATGTTCTCAGCTTGTCATAAACACTTGGTGGAGGCCAAAACTGTCAGTAGTTTCAAAGTGTTGTATGACAAAGAATACTGGGAAGACGGGACACCACGAGCGTAGCTCTCATCCTGTAACTACACTTAGGTAATTGTGTGACATTCTGGAATCCTGATCCCACTGGGTCTTTTGTATTTACCAGCTTCTTTATGAGATAAGAAGGTGTTGAGGATTTAATATACACAGGTGTCTCAATGTTGTCTCATCTCTTCCTTCATATGAACAGCCCGTTCATACAGTGCGTGCACATTCCTTCCACCTTGTACTTTGAGCCATACCTAATTCTATCGTAACTCTTGGGTCACAACAATAGTTGCGCAAGTGTTGAGGGGAACTTAGATAATTAAAAAAACATAAATTAAAATTTTAGTAAATGTAGGGAGATCATGGCACCACAGATATATATCCTTGTATAGTCATGACAACCTTTTTATCCTATATATCTCTTGAAATTCTGGAAAAATTTTGGATGTAACATTCCGTGGCACAAGCAAATATGGTGATTAACATCAAATTGACAAGAGATGTGAATGCAATTACTGTAATTGTTTCAATGTGATCTATATTTCATTTACAGTCCTGTATATTACAAACAAAAATATTTTGCAGACCCATCACCCAGACCGAGTTTTCAGGGAGGAGTCAACATTGGTTACCCAGCAACTCCGTCGCCTCACAAAATATCAGATGCCTCGTCTGGGTCTCCTTCTACTCCTGAAACTTGCTCGGAAGTCAGTGTAAGTTTATGCACACACCATTTTCTTATTTTTCTTAAGCCACTGTTTTACTTAACTATTGGATACCAGCTTAGATCATATAATGTTTTTTATGGTTTATCTGGGCTGGCTCCTGTCACAATTTTTTGTTTCTAAGTATGGTATGAGGAGAGTGGGTTTTGTTTAAAAATCCTTTGTTACAGTATCTGGATTTGACATTTTTGGCTATTAGTGCCTTATAAAATGCTAATCTTTGTTTTTATACTTATTAAAAAATCTGTATTTAGAAGAATTTTGAACATTTTGCACAGTAATGCCCAAAAATATTTATTGCACATATTTAAGTTTTATAATTTTTTTATTCACCTGTGTTCATTTTGTTTTATATGAATTGTACAAGAAATATGTCAAATTAAGGTGTAACTGTCCAAATTTCAGGAAATGATATCATTACTAAATTGGCAGGTTCCTGAAGAGGAGGAGGAAGAGCCCCCACCTCCTCCTATAGCAACTAGACCAGAACGTACAAAATCTATTTACACTAAACCTGTTGAAGATGAAGCCAATGCAAATGGAGCCGCTTTGGATAGCAATCGAAATCCACAAGCTACAAGTATTACCCCAGCACCAGTGCCACCACCAACACCTCCCACAACAAATACGAGGTTTGTGTGTGTGCAATTACCGAAGTGAAGTTACAGGATGAGAACTGAACAAATCCACAAGGGCCGTGACGAGGATTCGAACCTGCGTCCGGGAGCATCCCAGACACGGCCTTAATGCTCCCGGATGCAGGTTCGAATCCTCGTCACGGCTCTTGTGAATTTGTTCATTTGATGCATCACGTTAGTGTGATCTCTGTGTGTAAGGAGGAGAACTATATATCGCTTGTGGTGTCTGTCTTTTCATTACTCTGTCGTACAAAGCTATGAAACTACTGACGGTTTTGGCCTCCACTACCTTCTCACTTAGCTTGTTCCAACTGTCTCCTACTCATTTTGCAAAAGAAAACTTTTTAATAATTTTTCAGCAACTTTGTTTCCTTAGCTTGAATCTGTGTCCTCTTGTTCGTGTGTGTGCACATGTGTGTGTTTGTTGTTTTTGTCTCAGTTAAAACATATAGTTATTGATTCCCAGTGTTTGAGCCTTCAGGAATTTGAAGAAGTTATCATGACTCGGTGTGTGGCAATTACTGTTCAAACCACGCCTTGTTGGCACTGTTTAAGTAACAGAACCTAGAGCAACAATCAGCCTTAGTTATGAAAACTTGTTCTTGTTAATGTTAAGCTTAGCCCACTTGGTGATCCTTGCAATAAGCTCAAGGATTATAATTGTTCACTCATCACTTGGGATCTCCCTTATTGGTTAGTGGATTCATGCCTCAGGAATCCACTAGATAAGGGTGTTCGTTAATGGTGGAGTTTAGTTAGAGAATTTATTTCAATGTGGTCAGTGTATTAGGAAAAAGCATCAGTGAGTTATTATTAAAGTAAATTAGTGTTTATGTAAACACAAGATGTGTAAACATTAGGTTTATTTACATTAATCTATTTATATGCTAACAAAGGGGGTTGGCATTATGATTTGGAAGTGTCAAGCAAGACTTGCCAGTAACAATTTGGAATAGAAGAATGTTCAAGTTCAATAGAGGAACTTTACTGGTTTGTCACTGACTGCCTTGTTCACAACTAAAAGTATATCAACAAGACAATGGGATTGAATTTAACACTTGGCCAAATGTTGTCTCCAGTAATATTCTCGGCAATTGAGGAGGAAACATGAAGAATCTGGGAAAATATCAGTCGATAGTATCATGTGTAGTAAATTAATGTTGACTGTTCTTTTAGCTTCTCTGAAAAGTCTCAGATATATGTAATGTGAGCACACACACACACACACACGTATCCCTATAGCTAATAGTGGTAAAAGTATTAAGAGATAACATGTGGCATTACTATTCTCTCAAAATAGTAGCTGGTAAGCTTGAATGGGCTTTCAAACCCTATAGATGCAAGTACACCATCTTCATCTTGGTAAGTCTAGTTACATGCAATACAGCAGAACATGTAGTTGAGTCGGGCATACTCGCTTTAACATGGTGCAAAATCAACAATAACACCTAAGTTATAACTTGAGTTCAGTAGATGTACTTGGGGTTATGATGTACTCACAAAACTAACAGACATGATATGAATGTTAAGAGATGTAATAAGCTTGCCAGGTACAGAAGGTTAGGAAGCAAGGCATGAAGAGTTAAATCTTGCTCCATTAATAGCCAGTATACTCACATTGGACTATAATATAGATAATAATTATAACAGGTTTAAATTCCTGTAGATGCCCGTACTCTTCGGTATATTATAAAGATAATACAGTACCTTGTACACGTTTATATGGGGTGAAACTGGTGTAAGAGTAAGTGATGTAACTGTGGCTGACAACCTCGTGCATACCATAATGCTGGCCATTAATATATTTTGGTTATCTGAACAGGTATTGCATGGACTAGATTCTGGCATTATTTATAGTTTTAACATCCCCCCCTCTTGGTTCATACCATAGGTGTTTACAAGACATTATTACTGCTGTTATATATTCCACTTTGAATACCAATAACTAACTGGTCTTGACCGGTGACATTACCCTAATGTGCCGTGATCATTGTCATCCACATATCTCTGTCCATTTACATCTTTAATGTTTTGACACTGTTAAGTTCAATTTGGTATGTGCTAGACTACTTATGTCTAAAAATTGTATTGTCCTATGTAGTACAGTACAATACTTTACTGTAAAGTATATTTTAAAAATGTCCCACTTTACTCGGTGAGTAAAGTAGGACATCTTATATATGAATTTATATTTCATTAATGGGTCACCTTGTTGCAGTGCAAGTACAGCAATAGAAAGGACAGCAGAGAAACAAAAAAAGAAGAAAATGAGCGATGAAGAAATTTTAGAACGATTGAGAAGTATAGTGTCTGTCGGAGATCCTAACCGCAAATATACCAAAATGGAGAAGATTGGCCAGGGGTGAGTAAAGAATATGGCTTGTGTTACTTTGACTTTCATGAAGTGCAGTATATAAAGGAGTTGAAAGTTATCTAAGAGAACTCACTAAGGGCAGTTTATATGTATGTGAATCCATTGTGACAGTTACAATCATTATATGTAGTGCTTTGATGCCATTTAAAACTACTAATAACTTTCAGTATGCTATAAAGATTTAATATATTATCTGGTGTACGAGATGCGCCCTCACATAAGAAACGCTGCTATTTTGCCATGATATTTTGTAGATTTTTTTTTTTTATTGTTTATCATACATTTTTATTGAAAGTGATTTCAAAATGCAGCTACAAATTGCTAAAATAAGAATTTTCATATTCTATCATGTAAAATACATCGAGCTTAAGATTTGAAAAACATATATCCTGTCCACCAGAAAATACAACATGTATAAACACTGATCTGGACCTATGAATGGTGCTGCTTTATTAGCACTTTTTAAATGCAGGTTATTTTCCTCAGGGCATCGGGTACAGTTTACACAGCAATTGAAACTGCAACGGGTGTGGAGGTAGCAATCAAACAAATGAATCTCTCTCAACAACCAAAGAAGGAGCTTATTATCAATGAAATTTTGGTCATGAAAGAAAATAAACACCCAAATGTTGTAAATTATTTGGATTCCTATCTTGTTAATGAAGATTTATGGGTAAGTTTTTTATTTTTGTGTTGAAATAACTGCCTCTGCTAAGTTTAACTTATGTTGGGAGAGATATTTTCATGGTTAGTAATACTGTATATGTAAGTGAGGGCCAGCAAATGTCTCGTTGTGTTATACATTATTGTATTCTATGGCAAGCGATGAGTCACAATAACATGGCTGAAGTATGTTGACCAATCCACACACTAGAAAATGAACGGACGACGACGTTTCGGTCCATCCTGGACCATTCTCAAGTCGATTGTCGCCGTCCCTTCATTTTCTAGTGTGTGGATTGGTCAACGTTCTATGGCACATTCTGAAGTTGAGCCGAGACTTGAAAATACCACATCTGTATTATTTTCATTCAAAAGTACTCAACTTTGGGCACCTTAGGTTGTAGTTTGCATCAGTGAGCAATGTCAGTTTTCTGACCAACCTGTCCTCTCAAATAATACATAGCATTTTAACATCACATTCCCTATCAACGGACAAAATGTGATGAAATATAAATTATAGCAGCTCAGTCATGTTTTTTATGCATGGCTCACTCAGTTAGGTTTGGTTCAGGTGCTTTAGTGCACCATTTTCTGTCTGTTGTAGCAACTCAAAAGGATGGACTGTTCTGATAGTGTAAATGAACAAAAGAACATTTACCAAATTGTTCACTTTAAGCTTTGCAAATGAATCATTCCTCATTTGCATTCCTCACACTGAAGACTTTAAAGTAACCCCCTGATCTTGTGTCTTCCCACACCTCATTTTGAGTGCTTCATTTGCTTATGTACAGTATTGATTAGCGAGGTTAATAATTACAATCTTGTAATACTGCCTGCAAAAGTGAGAGATCATAAATGTAAACTCAAATGATAGTCTTCTAGCAGTTTGAAGTAAGAGCTAAGGAAAGTACTGTATTATAATTGTGTACACTAAAAATATTCTATTAATTTATTTCCCTTTTACATGGGTTGCATTTTTCAATTTTGCGTATATTACAGGTAGTAATGGAATATTTACCGGGTGGATCCCTCACCGATGTGGTGACGGAAACATGTATGGATGAAGGACAAATAGCTGCAGTTTGCAGGTGAGAAGTGTTGAAATTCTTTGCCTTTATTGTCCTTCATGTACACACAGTAGAAATGATCAGTAAACCATCAATAAAGTACAGTGAAGGCAGATTTGCATGCTTAGGTTCATTATTTTTAAATGTACTACATTGATATAACACACCTCTACTGTAGCCTACTGAAATATTCATGACATGACAACTAAAACAATGTTTTTTGCATTTCCAAGTATCTCTCTCCTTACCCCCATGAAAATGGGATGATGAAATTATAGAGCAATTTATCATGTGATTTTTTTCTTGCATTAATAGCACCTTTATTATATTAAACAAAATTCCAGTGAAAAATGTTCACACTGATTTTATATTTCATTTGGGACTGGTTTGGAAAATTGGTATCAGAGTGGCTTCCCTCTCAGAGACCCTACTTTCTTGTTCATGGAGGTACATGTATTGTCCTAGAAATTTTCTCTCTCTCTCTCGGGTTTTGGTGACCACCAGATTAGGGAGTAATTTAAGCCTCTTATCTCAATTTTCCGTGTGTTCCTCCTTCCCACTTCAAATTAAAGGTTTAACATCTCTTTGTTCAATGAACTCTTGTCAAAGCATCTAACATCTCACGTTGTCCTCACCATTCTCCCTGTTATAGTCTTCAGATTCACGAAGCAGTTACGCAAGCACTTATGAACGTGTACATCTTTTCTCATTTTTTGACGTCTTTGGTTACATTTAATAAACAGTTTACAAGCATGAAAACTTCCCAATGAACTGTTGTTATTGTTATAAACTGCCTCCTGGTGTTTCGGAGCTCATTAACTGTTTAATAATTGTAAACAAACCCGCCAAAGATTGAGAAAAAATGTACAAGTTCGTAAGTGCTTGCGTAACTGCTTCTTGAATCTGGCCCCAACTAATAAAGGATTGTGAACTCTTCCCAACTCTCCGCCTGTCTTCACATATTGAGTTTCAATGCCAAATTTTCTGCCATTGAGGCAGAGATACCTCCCTTACCATCAGTAAGAGGCGGCTTGGTGTACGCTTCAGCAGTTATGGCTCTTCACCATTCTTCATCCTTGATATCTTTCTTGCTATGGCTCTTTACAGTGAGTGGTCTTACTCCTAACACCATTCCTTCCTACCAGGTAGCTCACAAAGCTAAGTCTGGTGTTTGCACTCGACATTTCGTCTCTTCCTTTTCTGATGTTGGGGGTTGTGTTTTTCTATCTTCATCCTCATACTTATTGGCACCTAATAGGTTTCTAGTTGTTGTGATGGACCTCCTATTTTCTCCAAACATTTGGGTGCTTCCACCCTTTGAGGATATGATTCAAGGTACTGTAGAAGCTTCATGCTCTGCTTCATTGGCCTGATTTTGTTATCTTTGGGCATGATATTGGATTTGTGCACCTCCATCCTGAGTCCTCCTTCCTGACAGAGATGGCATCCTCTCAATAGGGGCTTTGGGTGTTTGTGTAGTTACTTGTCTCTGGTTCCTTCGGGCATCTTGGTACTCTGTCTGAGTTTCTGTTCTTTAACTCTTATACTATGCTTCCCTGTTTTAAGGTCTGTGTGTCTCATCTCATCCGCAGAGGGGAGCGAGGGCGTATCTTTGGACTCTGAGACCTGCAAAAATTTGCCACCTTCATTGCATTCTCCGTCATGCACTCTACAGACTTTTGGGCTTGTTTATTTTGTAATGAACAGCACATTTGCCACATTATCTGCCTTTACTCCCTGACCTTCATCATTAGTGTGTGGCATTGTGATATCTCTTGTCCGGCAAATCTCTTCTGCAGGGGATGTGGGCCCTTTGTCTGGTGTTTCAGCAATGCAGTTCTGCTCTTCCCCTCCATCTTCCTGCAACACCGGAAAACTCTCATATAATTAATTTTTTGTTGTGGTCTGAGCACAGAAATGATTTTAAGTATGCTGTTTGTGAAATGTTCCTTTAAGTGCAGGCCATTTCTTTGCCCCAATGTACTCTGCCTTTCCAAGGGTTTGTTGGGATAAAAGTGAGATGGGATCACAGAGTTCCTTCTGTTTACACAGCCGGTAACACTGTATGTTGGTAGGTGGTAGAGTGGTGATCTAATTTATGGTCACTTAGGGCTGCTTTAAGAATTCTTCAATGTATCCTTACAAAGACCAGAGAGGCAGGTTTAGGGAGTGAACAAGTCACCCAGAAGTAATGTTTCATTTACACATTTTACACTAAAGGATACAGGGGCAGAGGTCTTCTAGTTCTTGCTTGTAGACTTAAGTTCTCCTTCTCACAGCTCATTTGAAGCCTTTCTTTACTTGTTACCCCTCTAATATGATCTGCTAACCAATTTACAACCAGGTCCCCAGTTAGTGCTGGGTGAACAATAGGAAACATTGATTGGTAACCAGTCATCCCACTCATTCCAGGATTTAAATCCAGGAATGTTTTGTTGCAAGGTGAGTGGGGTGATGCTGCTAACCACTTGCATTACAGGGTGCTGCATGTGTGGTGGTGGGCAAAGGTAGCTTCTCAATCTGTGATTATGGGGATGTAAAACCTAGCTCTTTATGCCCTACCTCCTAGCAATTTATACCTGGTGCACTAATTACCTCCCTCAACATTAAAGCTTTCGTCTTTTTTTTTAGACACTTCAATGCATTCCACTTTCCTAGCACCTGTACAGGGAACAAGAACATTCTTAATCTTCAACTCAAATGCATGTCCTAGGCATTCCAGGGTGTATTAATTTATACTAAAGAGAATTAGGCCTAAGCACCTTAATGACTGTATAATTTCTTTGAAAAGTTGCATGTGGTTCTGGTGTAGTATGACTTCTGACTTTGTGCTCTTGCACCTTGGACAAAGTAGGTTTTACCTTAGGGAGGAGGGAGGGAATTATCAGGGGGGGGGGGAGGAGGTGCCAAGCCATTACAAATATATAGCACTTGGAAGGGGTCAGGATAAGGATTTGCAGACCAAAAGTTAAAAAAAAAATATTTTTTTGGAATTTGTTTTTGATAAATTTGTAAACAAATTGTATTGGCTTCTACTAAGCATGTAAAATAAATTTTTCTAAGATATGATTACCACCACAAACAGGAATCATGTACATTCGCTAACAATTGTTTGTGCTCTTTGCAGGGAGGTGCTACAGGCTCTTGAGTTCCTTCACCTTAGCCAGGTTATACATCGTGACATCAAATCAGATAATATCTTGTTAGGAATGGATGGCAGTGTCAAACTTAGTAAGTATAGATGAAAGCATTTCTTAATTTTTGTTTAATCTTAAATACTGTTGTAATGTATAATTCATTTTGTCAGGGAGAGGCAGCCTATGTGTATATGTATGTATGTTAGGCTTATGTCTAAGTGTCCCCAAGATCTAACTACTGACCCTCCCCAAGATGCAACCCACAACTCGCAAACTCCCAGGTACCTATTTACTGCAATGTGAACAGAAGCATTAGGTGATAGGAAACACGCAAGAATTTCTGTCCAGCTCACGATTCAAACTTGGGATTCTCATTAGTGTGTATAGATCAAACTCTACTGAGACCCATAGTACAAAATAAGCTACACACTTAAAGGAATTTCGTAATGTAGAAGGTGTCTCAAGCCATTCAGAAATTAAATCTTTTTATAAAATGCAGATGTGTAATAAAATTTCACATGGTCTGTACGTATACATAGCTTCATGCTTAACACTGAAATGGAACATACTGGATGTGTTACAATAACAGACCGATATGGACAAACATGATGAAACTGATGAGAGACTTACCAGGTGGACACAAACTGGCCTTTGCTGAGAAATTTTCATCTACATTATATATGCAGATTGGGATCAAATAAATTCTAACACAACTGACTGTAGAAGTCAGTAGCTCTGAGAGCCACAATGGTAGTAAAAAACCACAGTATTGAGGAACATAATGATATATTGTACTGGTAATACTGAAACTCTAGGAGACATGGATTGCCATATGGTGGCAGCTGGGTGCATCATATATTTGCCCTATGGAAATGATCACTTGCTTTGCTCTCATTTTGCAGAATGAGCCATATTCTGGTCCTGGCCTTTAGTTGCCAATGGATTGGCCTCGGAGGCCTGGCATGTTGATGTTTACTTTAGTAGTACCAAGGTTAAATTTTGAGATCAACTTTTGACCCACCAGAAAGGGATGTTTCAGTACATTAAACACTTCATAATTTTTTTGTACCAGGAGGTAAAACAAAACAAAACAATGACAAATCTTGGGTGCAGTGCAGAGGTTAACATTTTAATATATAATATATATATAGATATATATTGTATATATGATATAATTTTTTTTTTTTACATATGCAAAACCATGAATCACACATAAGAAAACTAACATGGTTTTAGACTAGCAGAAAAATGAGAAATTATTTAAAAACCTGGATAGTTTGAATTTTTTTAGATCAGATCAGGAACAGTATGATCCAGATTTTGTAGTTGCTACTGTATTTTAAAACAAATTCTATTATAACATATTAATGTTCACATATTATTATGAAGCAAAAATAACAACAGAACTTACACAAAACTGGCAATGTAGAGTGTACGTTATGAACAGTTCTGGTATACGAGCCCAGCACATGAGACCCTTGTGATTCTCTGCCTGTCTCGTGCATACAATACAGTAAAAGAAAACTTATTCGTGAAGGGTTTTATTGCAAAATTTTTCATTTTTACACTGCATTTTTGTTTGTTATTAACCAGATATCTTGCAGTGGCATTTACATAGCCTTCCTGGTTTGGTGCCTTCTTTTGATAATTATTTACTTGCAGTTGCATTCCTGGTGCTTAAGGTGGTAAGAGATAGAAGAAATATATATTTCCATTGAGCAGAAAATCAACCTGATAAAGGAGAGGTATGGTAAGCCTTCCTGAGACCCATGGACTGGGAGTGGCAAACTGCAAGAGTGGCTTGCTGTTTACCTAATGAAAATGTTAAGAAATACTTCATGTCTGTACAGTACATTCATTATCATTTCCCACTTTTATGGGGGTGGGAAGGCATCAGCCTGGATAAGTAAATGAGAGTAATATTGTCAAATGTTACAGGTATTAAATAATAAAACATTAAAACATTACTATTTGACATCACTGACAATTAAAATATTACTACCTCCTGGGTTTATTAATATGTAATTTAAGAAACTGGCCCAAGGCAAGTAGAAGAACTTGGGGAGTAGAAGATCTTCCAGAACCCCATTCAAATGCAATTCAAATAGGTCAGCCTGCAGTCTGATATCTCGCAATTTGTTTTTACAAAAAACTTGTCGAAAGTAGAAGTGCTTCCCTAAACAGCCTACTTCAAGCCAAGTCTGGAATGTGCAGCAGCATCATAGAATTCTCACCTTCTGAAACACCTGAAAAAGATTGAGATGATTCTGAGATACGCTATGAGACTTGGGCCAGTGATAAGAGAGCAGAGTTATGAAGACAGGCTTAAGGGAACTCAATCTAACACTGCTAGAAGAGAGGAGAACCAGAGAAGACACGAATAAAACATGTAAAATACTGAGGGACATAGGTAAGGTGGACAAAGGCACCACAAGAGAGAAATAGGAGGAAGTGGGAGTTGCAAACTGAATAGTCAGAAAGTATTGTATTTACATGCAGTGTGAGAGGTAAGCAAATAAAATGAACTGAAAGCAGAGTTGGTAGAAGACACAGCTTAAAGGGCAAGTATGATAGAATACAAGTTTGTGTGTGTATGTGAGCTCACATATTATGAGCTTGATAATGCCCAGCTGATTATCAGGGCAGGTGACCATAAGAGGAAGACATATATGAAAACTTTCCATTACTGTGTAATCATTGACCCAGCCCAGTACAGTTTGAGCATAGCCTCTCCCCTAGTTAAATTAATGTTACACATACTAATAATAGTTGTCTACGTAATTGTTATTTACACCTCAACTACTCTTCATATCCACATTTTCATGTTTTGCTTGCATTCTGTCCTCTAGATATGAAAAAGCTCTCAGCATTATGGTCACCTATAAATTAAGTCTTTCCTAATTTTGGTGTTTAAATTTTTCAAGCTTACAGACTTGAAAAATAATGCTGTTTTTAATGCTAGATATAATTTGTACTGTACAATAGACCACTGACTATTTTATTATTTTAGTTTATATAAAGTATTCATACTGTGCAATAAATTTATTGATTTTTTCCTTTCTCCAACAGCTGATTTTGGCTTCTGTGCACAAATATCTCCTGAACAGAATAAAAGAACAACAATGGTTGGTACTCCTTACTGGATGGCACCAGAGGTGGTTACAAGGAAGCAGTATGGCCCTAAAGTTGATGTATGGTCATTGGGTATTATGGCTATAGAAATGATAGAAGGTAAATTAATCATCTTTGGTAATTAGGGAGGTTTACTTACTTGTAAAGGTAAATTGACTGACATGGATTCTTGGCTGTAATACGAGTCTCTTGCTTTTAGAAACCATTATCCTGCAAAGATAAAACAAAATACATGATTTTTGTGTGTACTAAATATTTTGTAACTTTATCTCTCCAGGAGAACCCCCTTACCTGAATGAGAACCCTCTAAGAGCACTGTACCTGATTGCGACCAATGGGAAGCCAGAGATTAAGGAACGAGAGAAACTGTCTCACGTTTTTCAGGATTTCCTTGATCAGTGTCTGGATGTTGATGTTGATAGGCGGTCCACAGCCCACCAACTTTTAAAGGTACCCTTCTTTGGTTTCCAAATAAATTAAGTTCTAGGTAAAGCAGGTTTTTTTTTGTTTAAATTGCTGGGCATTTGAAGATACGGCTGTGTTTTTCATAAGTAATGTTTGTTGTTGTTATCCATTTCCCACTTTTATGTGATGGTGAAAGGTCAGCTTAGATAAAAAAATAATGGGGGTGGGGGAAATATATGATACGAAGGTTAAAGATATTAATAATTACATAGCAATGCCTGAACATGTAGCAGTCATGTCCTCACATTTTGGGACAGAGCAGGAACAATCTGAGTACTATTGACCTCTGTAAAGGAAGAGCCACAGAGAAAGTCATGAAAAAGCATAGGCATCTCCCTCTAATTAAGCTTTTGCCCAGGCAAAATAATTGTTTGCCAATCAGGACAAGGCTAAGACCTTATACCACATCCGGGAAGTGGACAAAAAGATGAACTCGAAGTAAGAAGTCCTTTGCTGAAGCAGTTTCAGTTATGCAACATGTATCAAAGAAAATCCTGCCAAGCAATGTTAGAAGATCGATGGGCACTTGGAAATTTGTGTTTGGGTAGTATATCCACATGAAGAAAGGGAAACCACAAAGGCACCCACGGGAGAGCAGAGGAGAAATCGCTCTTGTACTGGGAAGGGGGGATAAGAAACCAGTCACTATGAAGCATCGTGCCTACTAGTCCAAAAAGAAAACTCCGATAAGGGTTAAAGGACATCCTTGTATCCTCTTCTGACAACCCAAGACTTTCAACCTGCAAAGAAGACCGGGAAGGGAGCACACATCCCCTATTAAATGGAAGAGACTGGGCCAGTACAGTATAACTATTTTATGGATTATATGTTATAGCTTCATTCCCAGACAATTAGACAAGTCTCCAAGAATAACAGGCCTGGTTTCCAAATGTTTGGCCACATGGGGTGTTGATAGACTTGGATTAGGAGGGTGGTGGAAGCGAGTAAAAGATATCCAAATGTTTGGTGGCTCATTTCTGTGATTTTATGGGACTTGGTAGCAGGGTGGACTTGGACTAATTTTAAAGTGTTCTTTAACCTCATTGAGAAATCTCAAGAGGAGCTATTGAGAGGGCTACCACAGAAATAGAATGTCAAGTGAAATGAAATGCCCCATTTTAGGGTGACACCTCTGTAGGTCTCTATTCCTGTACTGTCTCCCCACTTTCCCATGCCATTGGTTGCACTTGGGCATGAGTTGAGAGGTTATTTCACATTGCCTCCTTTTGATTCACATACCATTTGGTGGTTCTTCACATTGCCTCCTTTTGATTCACATACCATTTGGTGGTTCATCTCAGTACTAGGTGATCTCCAATTCCCACTGCTATCCCTGCCATATGGAGGGGGGATAAAATGGGTTTTAAAAAAGGTCTCTGTGCCAGTGGGTAGTGTGTGGGTATTTGACCTTGGTGTACCTAGAATGTCTCTTAGTGTGCAAATACTAATCTCAAAGGAGCTACTGAGGTGCCGTTCCAGAATGGGACATTTCATTAAACTCATTATTTTTTGTAAAATGTCTAATATTGTTAGATAGGCCAGAAAAGGTGACTGGAAATACCTTTCTTATTAGCCTTCATATGCTCAAATCAAATCTAATTATTTTTAAGGGTTTAACAATTTTATATTCATATTTAATTTGTTTATACTTTCAGCACCCATTTCTAAAGCTGGCTCGACCCCTATCAAGCCTCCACCCTCTTATCGTAGCAGCAAAAGAAGCAGCCAAGAACCATTAGCAGTGAGGCCTTACCAGATAGCTACAACTGACTCCGCTTACATATGTAATGCCAGCTCTGACCCTGGTTACGATTGGACATTGCTATTCATTACAGAAGCAGAAGTGCTTATGGCATTATGGATTAAAAGTTGGCAAGTAAGTGGGAGCAATTTACCTTGCCCTACCATTGCCATTATTGCTATTCAAGTGCTGGCGTTTTCAGAAATAGGCGGTCAGCCAGGTGAGAGAAATGTACAAGGATGCCTTAATTATCCATTACCCAGTCTATCAGATACTGTGTTTAGTACCAAATGAATCTATTGTCTTTCAAGGACTACACTAACACGAATGTAGATTATTGAAGACAAACTCCTGATAGTTTTTAAATTAATATTGACCATTTGTGTTTTAGTACATAATAGTTTTCAGTGGCATATGACAAATGAACCTGATTATGAAACAGTGTGCACAGTATGTGCATGTTGACCCCACACTCTGTATGTCCCTTACTTTAAGGGTACAATTTTGCAGTTATGTGGTTTATTTTTTAATACCGGTTTTTAAAGACACTGGGAGAGAGAGGGGAGAGGGAAATCTCTCTTTTTAGCTGCATTTTAGTGTTCGAGGCAATCGTCAAAACCAAATAGTTTTGTTATTTTTTTACATTTGAATTACAAATATTGCTTTAATCACATTTATATTGTCATAGAAGTCTTTATGCAAAAAGTTTTTTGCATTATGATGCTATTAGGTAAGTTTATAGTTTGGCTGTTGTAAAACAAAATTGCTCAGTCGGTAGGGCCCCTATCTCCCTGAATAATTTACAGTGAGTTGGAAAATAAAACTGTGCTCATAACACAATCAACGAAAAGTTGATAAAGCTACCAGTACATTGTCTAATTCTGGAGGAAAGTTGCAGTACTGTATTTGTCTATATTGTCTTGTTGTCATAAAATAAAATAGGACCTTTTAAGGTGTCTGGAATGCATCCCTATTTTCCTTGTAACGATACTCTACTTGTGCAGTTTTTATTTGCTAGCTGTTCCTGTGATAGCATCCTCTATATAAATCAAGTGCCAATCTCTCAGAATTTCAAAAACTAAATAGCTTTTCGATATGCCCAAATTGGAGGAAAAACAAAGGAGCTATGATAACCACATACGTATTGTATGTAAATTGTACATACGTACATGTATTGTATGTACCAGTATGTAAATGGTTTGAGGAGATAGAAAAGGAAGATTTATGGAACTTAAGATAAATGAAAGAAGTCGCATGCGCAAATTAGAGAACAAATGATGTAATGCAAATACCAGGAAGTATCCTTTGATAAAACCCTCAGTGACTCTGCCTCCTTTGACATCACTTATCTATATGCTTATATTAACATCCAGAATGATATCTAAGAACTCTTCAGTATAATGTAATACAGTAGTGCTATATAATACCATATTGGCCAAGTACTTTTTGACAGTAATTACTTAAGAAGTATTTTTTTCCAAACTGGTTTTGAATCGACTGATGATAGTGTGTGCTAAAACCATCGGCAGTTCTGAAACTTTGTATACTTTATCATGGGGAACATAAAACATCATGAGCATAGCTATTTGTGTAACTACTAATGGGTACAAAGGTAGAATGTAAATCAAAAGGAAGTTTTCTTCATTGTTCAATTATCTGGGTTAAGGATAATTATGGTATTGATTGACATTTCTTTCTCTTTGAACTAATAAAATATTCAAAATTCTATTTTAAGTTAATTGTAATACTGAAAGCACAAATATTTGTTTTAGTGCAGATTTGAAAGTACAGAACAGCAATCTGTTATGGTAATACAGTAAAAAAAAAAAAAATTTTTTTTTTTTGTTCTCTACAGTATTGTATAGTTAAAACTGGGTGGTCAGCATATAATTATTTCACCAAGAAGTGATTAAATTAATTGAAATAGTTTCTGCCAACAAGCATTGTTTCGCTATTGAGGAAAGGAGTATTAGTTATTGTGCAGATTTGCTAAATAAAATCTATTGTCTGAAGATTTCTAAATGTCTTAGCAATCTCATTATGATCTGAAAATGTACTCTTGTTCTGTGTGTTCACTTGATTCTTGTTATCCTAAATACAGGACAACACTGTAATAACATAGATTTCAAAATGGAGCTTGTAAGTTGTACCGAACAGGCATTCTTATCGTGTCTGTTTAGTAGGACTTAGTGGGCGAGTTTAATTGGTGAACTCAAGTTGATTTACATAATAATTTGACTTCATTATCAAGCTATGCATGAAGCACTTGTTTTAAGAGTCACTGAAGTTGAATTTTCTGAGCAAATGCCTGTTATGCAGAAGTCTTAATGATTACAGGATGCAAATTGTGACTGGTAGCAACATTTGAATCTCCACGAAAGCATATTGCTCATAAGTCGGGTATCTGCCAAAGAATTAATTTGTGTCATTTTCCCATAATGGGTAACCTATTTTTTTATGTCCATTCTATAAGTCTTGGTGGACTATGACACATTCATGTTAGTACAGTTTTATTGCTGCAGCATATTCATTCTATATAATTAATCACTGCCTGACTTTTTTTAGATTATCCTAAATCTTTCCTGGTTGAAAAGGATATTTTCTGATAGTATACAGGACAATACTTCAAATGTTGCTCTCAGTCCTTAACATTAGAAACTATGGAGTTGTACAGTGGTGAAAGATTTAGGAGATATTGGAAGACCAGATCTGTTATAACTGCAGACAACTTGTCTATTGATTATAGATATACCATATAGAAATAGGTTATGTTAGTGCCTGTAAATGTGGGAATTTACTTGAGTGCAGCAATTAAATAGGGCCCTAATTTGTCTGGCTGTATCAGTCAGGGGTTAATTGTGAATTGATCATGTCACAATTATTCATATATTAAGATCTGTAGTCACAAATTGAAGTAGTGCTAAGAATTTAACCCGTGCCTCGTTTTAAAAGTTTACAGTGAATTTGTGTCGTTGCAGCGAGTATGGAAGTATGAGGAAGTCGGTCTTATTCATTGTATGGGAGAGGGAAGGGTTATTTTTTTCTGTGGGATCAGTCTTAGCCATAAGACCTGCAAAATGTAGGATATAATTATTGAAAAGTTGTGGGAAAATGTAGAGTATATTTTGTTGTAAATTAGGTAAGTCGAAATGATAAAATATAGTTTGACTGTCCAGTGCATATTGACTAAAAATACTGAATTATTTTTTATCTTTTATTTCTGTATTTACTGTCAAAATATTGTTTGTTCTTGGACTTCAGTATATGATGTTGCATTAAGCAGTATCTGAAGAAATCTGCTGACAATTAATTACTATACATGTACAATACAACTTGCGCTTCAGGACTTCAGTGTCAAAGCACCATATTTGTGGCAACTCATAAGCAGCTTCTGTGCCATGTGATTTTTTTTTCTTTAACATACCAGTACTCTAGTTCTTGACACTTATGTAGACAATTTTATTATTGAAGCTAGGCTGCCATTTGTGCCATAAGGGTGGATGTCATGGTGGAACATTCCATCATTATTCAAGAAAAATTATCCACAGTTTGGACTGTCTGATACAATTTTGTTAATGCATAACTTCATGTCCATTTTGTATTTTAGAGTGAGGTAATTGCACTATGATGACAGACTCAACTATTCCTTCTTTGAGGACGACTTTTGTTTGGAAAGGGCTCCAAAAGTTATTCTGTGATTAAAAATCATGGAAATAATCTGGTAAGTATGACTAAGAATTATTTCCTCCTCGTTTTGTGAATTTTTAAAATAGTTTGAGCTCTTTATACAGTACCGGTATTATTTGTAAATCACATGACAAAAATTCCTTACAAATTTTTCAAAGTCAGTGAATAAACTTGTGTGCCAGTGTGCATATTTAATATGGAATTTTAAGTCATTTAGTGTTACAAGAGGTTCTGCTGAGACTTGTCTTTGTGCTGGGTATTTACTTGTATGATTGATAAGTTTATCCTCGGCTGAAAGTGTTCTCTTTGCTTCTTGTAGAACATTTGAAGTGTGACTGCAGTTTTCTCCAAGCAAAAGTGTTAAAAGAATATAATTCAAATTAATTTTGAAGAAATGTCTTGCTGATCAAGGGTACTTGGTCCTTTGGTATGGGCAGGACTCTGTACTTAAGTTTTTTTATTTAATGATTGCATTGGCCACCCTCGGAAACATTGGCTGTTAAGGTTTTATATAAATTTATGCTGCAACTTGTCCAGTAGTTTGGCACCCATTATCAAAGCTTCCAAAGATTACTAGTCTGTTTTTTGTATTTGGTTTAACTGTTCTTTCTAATGCTTTGCTGTCTTCTCTTGCTCTTTTTTTTTTTTTTTTTTTTTTTTTGACGCATTTGTAATTTTGAGTACAAGTAATTACTATTGAAATTGATAGCCAAACTATGTGGAAATCATCAAATATTTTACACTGCTATTGGCTGCTGGCTCTAAAGTAAAGAAATATCAATGACTGAAGTGTTTCAGAAACATACTGCATGCATCATCTGTTCCAAATGTGAATTAATTATGACTAAACATTTTTATTTTAATAAGAATTAAAATGCATACTCTTCATTTTTTTTTCCTGGATGCACAAATTATTGAATGGACTTTCACTTTTAACTGTGACCATTTATTTAATGTAACATAGTACCAAGTTGTTCCTGAAATTTGTAAGTAGTAAATTCATGAACTTTGTATCCCTGTGTACTAAAATTGTGTTTTTTTTAATTTGCCCACGGTTATTGAGCTTGTAATCACGTACTAATCTTGTTAAGTGGTCTATTTTCCAAGAACTTTATCATCCATTCCACAGTGAATAAGAGAATCTTTGTGAATGCTGTATAAGGATGTGAAGGCATTTATTCACAGGTTTTTGTTTATGATGACTATTATTTTGAATCCACATCAATTGAGGCATCATTGTTTAATCCATGTTAAATTGACTTTAACCAAGTAATTTATATGCACATTAAAACTGATAAGCTGGTTAAACAATATTAGGCAAGTGTTAGTATTGATAATTATTGTTTACCTTTTTCTTTATTTTTTTGTGAATGCATCTGAGAACTCCACAATTAATTTTATTTATCTCATTATAACAAATTTCTAAAGTTAATGTATAAACTTCCACACTCAACTCTCCTTTTAGATGACTTTTAGAGCTTTATTAAATATACCAAATACACAGAGGACTACAAATGGTTGGCAATAACTGTTATTATAACTAACTAGTTTCCCAAAAACTTGGAATGTAAAACTAGTTGAGCACTGTATGTGGAATTTACAGTATTTGCTGTACTATATCTCAGGAGAGCTGTGTTCAGAGTGATAACTCATGGTAGATACAGCACCCTAAAAATGGTGGTTAAGCTACTATTAAATAATGTGCAACTGCAAGGTGGCAAATTTTCTTTATTTTTTATTTTAATCTGTTGGATGAAGTGCATTTTTAATTTTAATATTTCAGTAGCAGGGGTATTAAAATACAAGTTTTAAATGCAAAAAATGAAGCATGTTTAGCCTTATTTCTTAAGACATCTTTGGAGAGTACAAAATCAATCATTCCCAATACTCGTTGACAATAAAAGTGAATCTGCTTTTGAAATGTACATTCTATGGACTGTCTTGATCTCACTGGGTGTCTTAAGAATATGGCTGCATCAACATATGCGCAGTTAATTTAGCAAATCTTGAGTTGTCATATCATCCCTTTTATAAATTACCAGGTGTGTATTTGTTTCTTGTTCAAAGCCAATAGTTTGTTTCTATGCAGGACCAAGTTATTGAGTGGAATTCTGTTGTGAATGTATTTATTGTGCAAATTGTTTAATTTACAATTGTAATAGGATTGGTTCTATGTGCTATTACCAATATATATAATCTAATGCCTATACCAGTGGGATGGAAAATAATTTTTTATCAAAAATTAGTTCTGTCATTTTTATTCAAATTATGATCCCATCTGTTGTACATTTAAAAAGAAAGCCAATACACAAATTGAATGTGCTTTTTACTGCATATATGTGCAGGAGTACAGAGTTTGGCCTTGTGAATCATAAGGTATTTCTTATAGTGAAGAATGTAAATGCAGGACTTAGCATGATTATTACTTTGTGGTCAGGGCTTCAGTGGTATTTAGTGGCAATAGAAGTATCCTTAAAAAATTAAAAACACTTTGATGTAAAGGCAGAAAGCATGTTGTGAACTGAACCCATATTTCAGGAAACGAGTAAACTTTGATTAAGTTTTAGATTGTCGCAATATAATGTTTTAATGTGTAAAAACTAAATAAACAGCAACCAATTATCAGAATGGGAAAAAATGTTTTGTATCGGTGACTTTTTACTCACTGGAAGGCTATGATATGAAGGGAAAGGATAGTTTGGAAAACAAAATTGGATACTGTATGTGCATTTTCATAGAAAACTGATGACATTTTAAATTTCTTGCTTGATAATGAAATGAATGGGCACGTTATTTTGGATGAATACCCATAGTGTTGCTGTAAAGTGTGGCTATAATGTACTTCTCTA
Source organism: Procambarus clarkii (assembly GCF_040958095.1). Lineage (NCBI taxonomy): Eukaryota > Metazoa > Arthropoda > Malacostraca > Decapoda > Cambaridae > Procambarus > Procambarus clarkii. The sequence continues at coordinate 29,879,465 of NC_091215.1, read as the reverse complement.
TGCAATACGTATAACCGAGTCTTTAAGTGCTGAAAATAAAAGGGGCAACAGATGCTCTTCATAAGCATTTATTGTGAAAATTGTTTTCTGGATCACTTTTGTAGATTAAACTAAGTATTATACATTCAGAGCCAAAAATTTGTGTTCTGTATATCAAATCCTTTCTCTGTACATTGTGCTAAAGTTAAATGTTTCAAAAAGGAAAACATGACTTAAATGTGTATAGAGTATGGTGACTTGTTTTACCCTCAGCCTTCAGAACTGTATATATCTACTACAAAGAATGCAACTGCTCCACCATAAATTTTTATAGAATCAATTCTATCTTGAAGCAAGATGAATTTATAAATGTTATAATAAGAACCAATGTATCTGTGGAGAGCTAGTGTGTGTGCTGATGTCGGGAAATTGTAGTGCTCAAGTCATTACTTGACTCGGTGAGGCAGTCATGTTGCCTTCTCTCTGCAGGCACCAGTGATGACAACATGTGCATCAAAGATTTCTGTATTATTCACTAATCAAATGATTAAAATCTTCTATTTCCTCAAGTAGGTTTCACTTTTAAGAGGCAATGTACAGCTTTGTTCATAGGATATCTTTAATTTCAATGATAAATAATTATTAAACATCAATAATTTGTCTGGTATGTGTAGTTGGATTTGGTTCTCTCCCAAAGGATGATGAATTTTGTAGAATCAAATACTTTACTGTACAATCCATTTATTTTTTGTCAAGTTTACTTGTAACTTGTGAATATTGTGTTCATGGAATGTTTTTTATTGTGTAATGTATATTAATACAAGAATGCAAAAGTAAAGTTTTGCAGTTTGCTACATTTACAATGAGGGTGAAATATGCAGTAACTCTGATATACTCTTGTTGCAACACTACGGGTCTGTGGTAAGCCTCCAATATGTCTGCTGCTGTCTTGAGAGACACTACACTCAATACCAAATAGGACTTGAATTTTCATTTTATATAAACATAACTGTCAAGTAAATAATAAACGTAAGCATTTTACCTATTTTGTTTAAAAAATCCTATTACATTACAACACCAAGCCAATAAGAAACTCATTGAGAAGAAGCCATGAGCATGATTCAAACCTGCACACTGGGTACCCCCAAGAACATAGCTTAAACCACGATATGCTAAAATTAATATAACCTGGAATTCAACTGAATCCTCTTGGGCAGCAGCCCACTGGTCACCTGCGAGACAATTATATTTTCACATTGTTTATTACTGTGTAGTATTTTCTTTGTTATATTTAATAGCAGTCAAATACTTTGACTTTATTAACTAATTTCTTTTTTGGTGAACCGCGGGATTTAAAATTATGAAGTTGGTGATCTGTGAGCTCCGAAAGGTTGGCAACCGCTGCACTAGGATTCCTAAGGCAGCCTTTGGTTCCAAATTAGGGTTTTACACACTACCTGCATTAGCTCTGGCTGTGGTACACAAGCTCTAGTCCCTGATTTGGGATTTGATGATGACTCGGAAGCCCTAGAGCAATCGGTTGAATACCAGGTTACATTATATTCTATGTATCGTGGCCTAGTGATTTAGAGCATGTGCAAGTTCAAATCAGAATTATGATGCCTGATTTTCTCATTGATACATGTTAATATGATTTCTTTGTGCACTAAACCAAATTTGGCAGGGCTAATAATACTGTATTGGTTATCAGGAGAGGCCTATGATTGTGGAGCGAGTTAGTCCAACACAAAGTAAGCTAATTATTTCAAATTCATGAACCTGATCTTAATAATATCCCTTTTGACTAGCTCTCTTTAGCCTCTTTCTAGCCTATAGCTCTAATCCTACACAAGTCTACAGTGAGGGCTGCATGGATAGCTAAGGCTAGCCTACATCTAGGTCAAGCAGGTTACCGACTGCCCCAGCCACGACCCAGGGGCGTGGTGAAATGGTTAGGCACTTTTCCCATCACCTCATGTCCTTTTTCCACCTAGGAGTTAGCCAGCGTCTTGTGGGGTTGCATCCTGGGAAGAGTTAATAATTCGACCCTGGGAGGGGGGGTGGACCCGATATAAGCTTAACATATACTGAACGTATAGACTGGCTACACGTTCCCCAATGCAATGACTTATTAATTATAATTCATTGTGTCGGGAGGCAGTCAGCCAGTATAAACAGGTCATGCTTATATTTAGGTCCCTTACCTTACCCCAAAGTCGAATTACCGACCTCCCTCCAAAATGCAACCCCACAAGAAGTTAACTCCTGGGTACCAATTGCTGCTAGGTGACAGGAAATACGCCCAACTATTTATGTTCCGCCCAGGATTCGAACCCAGAATTCTCGATTATGAGTCGAGAACGAACTCGACTGAAATACTGAAGCTCGTCCTCATAAACAAAGGCCAAAGTCTATTCCATACAGCTGCCAAATCTGCCTGTTCTCATTATCAAAGGCTAAAGTCCATTCCATGCACCCACCAAACCCCCTGTTTATGAATGAAAAAAAAATATTTACACACGACTCACAACTGATGACGTTCGAACACTTCCAGAACAAGTACTTCACTGATGAATCATGTTCGAACCACAACGCTGTAAAGGCTTCACCCACGTACTACAAATACAAATAATCGCCAACAGAACCTAAACACCTAACCTAACCTAACCTATGCTTATATATGCACAATATGCTAATATATTAGTATATTAATTTATATTTGAGAAAATTCCTGACTTGAATGAACATGTTAAAATTTATGAATGCGTCTGTGGGGTTGACCGCTGGATGTAATGGATTCGAGTCGAGGACGGGTTGTCGAACCACAACACTGCAAACGCTTCACCCACGTTTTACAAATACAAATAATCGACAAAAAACCTAAACACCTAACCTAAAAACGTCATTTGCATTGACGCCAATTCGACGTCGAATCGGCGTTAAATAAACATCTATTCAAGGTTGGAATTGGTTCTAATTTAATTCACCATCAATTCGGCGTTACAACGTCGACATTTTAACGTTGCAGTGACGTTGAATTAACGTCGATTCAATGTTGAATTAACGTTCAATAAACCGATACACTAATGGCGTTTGTTCTATTTTTATTAAAAAACGACGTATGGACGTTGATTTGACGTTGATTTAATGTCGATTTGACGTTGCTCTAGCGTCGATTTCTCGTCGCACTGCTGTCAATTCGACGTCGATTTGGCAGGGAAATCAAGATTAAGGACCTACCCGTCTTGTAAGAATTATGTAAGTTCTCTTGTATAAATAGATAAATAAATAAATATAGCGCCTATTATGATACATCACACAGCTAGCCGGTCGTTTTTTCAGCGAAAACGTAATTTCTTTTATTTTTGTTATAGCTATAGAAAATAGTCAATGAATAAATCAAGAAATAAAAATGGGACCAAAAGATAACAGCGAGCATTTTCCCTCGGGCCATGACGGCTGGACGGAGTGACGTCAGAGAAGGAGGGAATTATCAAAATATGGGGCAAACGGCCAGTCGCCGGAAAAGAATCGCCACCTCGGCGAAATCGTCATTTTTCGCAAAAGTCAAAATCAAAACCAGCCATAGAATCGCTTTGAAAATACTACCATTGGATTTGCCACAACGATTTACATTTCTTTTGGTTAAGGTTTTCTTTGCTATTTTTCAATATTAAGGTCTTTACACACATATTTACCGAGATACAGCCAATTCAAATATCCAACATATCATCATGTTTTCTCAACATACTATTAAGAAAAATGAGTTGATGAGCAAGTAATAATAATTATAATGAGCTTAATAATAAATGGTTTTTAAAAATTACACATTACACACATATTTACCGAGGTACAGCCAATTCAAATATTCAACATATCATCATGTTTTCTCAACATACTATTAAGAAAAATGAGTTGATGAGCAAGTAATAATAATTATAATGAGCTTAATAATAAAGGGTTATTAAAAAATTACGCATTTTGTGTTCATTTATGTAGATATTTTTGTTTATTTCTTCAAGCTAATAATAATAATAATAACAATAATTTATTCACAAGAAGGTACAATGGGTTGGTAAGATAACATAAGATTGGTATTTGTACATTCTTGCAAAGCCACTAACAGGCAAAGCGTTTCGGGCAGGTCCTTAATCTAACATATCAGCTAAGATGAATGTCACTCTGTAGCAAGGCTTTATATCAACAAATAACTACAATATAAATTGTCAAGAGGTGATTACACTGGTAAAGATATATGTCCTAAGTACTAATATTGGGAATGTGGGTTGTACAAGATACAGTGTGAGTTTGAAGCACAAGGTATAAAACTATGAGGATGAAATCAAGTTCTTTATGTTTTTACTTTTGAATAAGGCCTAGGTTAGATTTTTTTTAATTCGTCAGGGAGTGAGTTCCAAAGACTGGGTCTTTTTTATTTGCATGGAGTGTTTGCACATAGTTTGACTCTAGGGATATCAAAGAGATATTTATTTCTGGTGTGGAGCTTATGGGTTCTATTACACCTATCAAGGAAAAGTTTCAGATCAAGATTAGCATTTAGGAACAAAGTTTTGTACATGTAAACAGCACATGAGAATGTGTGGAGTGAGTGTATGTTTAGCATGTTAAGGGACTTAAACAGAGGGGCTGTGTGTTGTCTGAAAATAAGAGTTTGTTATAGTTCTGATAGTAGATTTTTGTTGAGTGATGATAGGCTTGAGGTAATTTGCAGTGGTTGAACCCCATGCACAGATACCGTATGTAAGATAAGGATAAATTAGCTCGTAGTATAATGTGAGGAGAGCAGAGTGGGGAACATAATGTCTGATTTTAGAAAGTATACCGACCGTTTATGAGACTACAAGATTACAAGAAAAGAGTACAAGAAAAGTAAAGAAAATAGCAACATAACAGATTTAGGGGGATGACAAAAAAGACAACCACGAAACTGACAAAGACTAACGCTAAAAATTGGCCTCTACAAATACCCAGCAATGAACACTTGGAAATTAAAAGCTGCAGTTCATTAAAATGAGCATAAACAGTATTTTCAATTGAATAATAGTCATCGTGAGAGATGCACACAATACTAAAGGTTATCAAGGTTAAGAGATCTGAGAAATATGGGGTTAACATGGCATGGGTAACTCTTACTTATAATGTAAGTTACTACTTACTTACTTACTCTTACAATGAATGGCACGAAAGGAGGCACTGATGGAAGTAAGTAATTATCAAAAGAAGGTACCAAGCCGGGAAGGCTAGGTAACAGGCAAGGATGGAAGCTTAAGGGCAAGCATCAGTTTCTCTCTGCTTGGGGACAGAAATCCTATCGTCAACTATACTCATCTGGTCCCCCTTAGAGTGGTCAACTACTGAAAACTTTGCAAGATGCAACCCACAACAGTCGCCAAACTCCCAGGAAACAATTGACTGGTGGGCAGACAGAGGCATTATGTTAAAGGTTACATGTCTTAATGTCTCTGTCCAGCTGTGAGAAACGAACCCGGGACCTATTAGTTGTGAACAGACTGTACTGACCACTGGCCTCTGTTATGAGAATTTTTGAACGAACAGCATGTTAAAATTGATGAATGCGTCTTTGGGGTCGGCCGCTGGATGGAATGAACATATTCTGTGGACGGGATGCGATTGAGTTCAGTACAAAGCCAACTGTGCCACGAGACCCCTTAACTCTATGTGTGTTGTCATAACACACCACTACAGCACACCTGTGCTCTGGTGTGTTATGTCAATAGCGGGAGTTGTGGTGGTATATGCTATCTGGGACCTTCAGCGTTGTGGAAGGTGATTTGTACCACAGCAGTTTGTGCAACAGTCTGCTAAAAACCAACTGGTCCCAGGATCGATTATCGGGCAGAGCAAGACTTTTTTGGCACGTTTTCTTACACCTGATGCTTATGTTCACCCCAGCTTTAAATACATACCTGGAAGTTTGTCAACAGTTATGGGTTACACTTTGGAAAATGATGAGTCATTAGTGGGACGTCAATATGCCTAACAAGCTTCCTGTCCTCGACAAAGGGAAAATCATGACCAAAGTTCCACGGGCCTCCCTACCCTGACTCTGGCAGTAAGAGATGACAGGATTAGCAACTGGATTAGCAAGACACAACTGTGAACGTAACGAACCAAATCAATCTTCCTGATTTACAAATGACTCGCCTCTCCATGATAGCAACAGAAATATCGATTAAGGTGTGCTATTTGATAAGATTACGCTGCCCTGTTATCTCTGGAGCTGGCAGGAGCGCCGGAGTATGCCCTAGATTAACAGTGAGATACCATTAGTGGTGAGGTGCAGGAAGCAACCTGTGTGTCTCCTGAACTGTGAGGACGGCCGCGCATACATCAACAGGCTAGTCGCTATAGTAATCCTCGCCGCAGCCTAGTGTGGCTCAGATTGTGTATTATCGATAATGTGATGTGTGAGGGGGGTTGTGTGGCGGCCTGTGTTATTGTGGTGTGCTATATTACATGGTAATATAAGGAACCTGCAGAAAGCCTATTGGCTCATCAGGTAGAACTTGTATACATATATTCAACCAATCGTATTTATGCCTAACCTACGCTTGAAGCACTCTCACATCTACTACGTTACCTCTGTAATCTAAGACGCTATTCTCAAAGCAGTATTTACCAGACTTATCTAATTTGTTTTCATTGTTCTACGCCTGGTTTTGAGGTATCTATTTGACACAGTATTAATATTCCTCTCGTTATACCTCTTCATCTATATGTATACATCAATCACGACAACCTTCCTCTACTCCTTGCCTTTCTCGTGTGTCAACTGAGATGTCTCAATCTCTTCATCAATAAGAGAGATCTCCAATTTCTGAGATTATCCTCGTTATACTTATCTGTACACTTCAAGTGAACATGTCCATTTTAGAAATGAATTGCGTAATCTAAATTGAACATAAAATGGGCAAGATAAAGCTGAAGACTAGTATTAGATGTCTTATTATTAACACATCTAATATTAAAGCACAAATCCACAGGAGCCGTGACGTGGGTTCGAACCTATGGGCTAAGTATTCCAAGACGCGCTCTAGTCAACTGTACCACAACATGGTCATTTAACTTCTAATATTAATGCCAGTATCCATTGCGCCTGATTTTAAACATATATATACATTAATCTTTTTGGCCTAAAATTTATACTAATTGATGACAAAATAAAAGAACTACAAGATAGAAAGAACTGATAAAACTGTGTCAGGATTTTTAAACATTGGATATAAAAAGTGGAATTTGTGCCATGATAACTGCAGTAAAAGAAGAAATTCCTCAAAACAAATTCAAACAAAAGTAATTAATGAGAGGTCAGGTGAGTTATGATTAAAGGAGGATAGGACAAAGTTCTCTAGGAAGTCAGAACTAACCATATACAGACCCAACGACAAGCGCGCATAAAACCAAAGGGCCAATATACGGAATAATATTATCTAAAGGGCCAATATACGGAATAATACTATCCAAAGGGCCAATATACGGAATAATACTATCCAAAGGGCCAATATACGGAATAATACTATCCACAGGGCCAATATACGGAATAATATTATCTAAAGGGCCAATATACGGAATAATACTATCCAAAGGGCCAATATACGGAATAATACTATCCAAAGGGCCAATATACGGAATAATACTATCCAAAGGGCCAATATACGGAATAATACTATCCAAAGGGCCAATATACGGAATAATACTATCCAAAGGGCCAATATACGGAATAATACTATCCAAAGGGCCAATATACGGAATAATACTATCCAAAGGGCCAATATACGGAATAATACTATCCAAAGGGCCAATATACGGAATAATACTATCCAAAGGGCCAATATACGGAATAATACTATCTAAAGGGCCAATATACGGAATAATACTATCCAAAGGGCCAATATACGGAATAATACTATCCAAAGAACCAATATACGGAATAATACTATGTAAAATACAGGAACAATTTCTCAGACCCCTAGGAACAATGTCAAGTTTTAAATGGCTTCTATAAAAAATGCTAAAAACCTAGTAAATAAAGTTGACATTGTATCATTGTATGCATAACTGAGGTTGAAATGTTGAATGGTGTCCAATGTAAAATCGTAAAGGAACTGGTCCAAGAGCACTTGACATTCTCTATATGACTATTACCCGTCCAACGTGTACTTTCTTACCCAGTTCAGTGTCTCGCCAACTGTTCCCGCTTGTCTCTTCATCCTATACTCTAGCTGTGAGAAACAGTATCAAAGGTGTTTTTGTCCGTCTAGGAATATGCAATCAACCCAATAATGGTTTTCATTACTTGGTGACTTGACCATAACTATCAGATTTGTCATGCTCGAATTTTTTCTCCCTTTGAATGACCCCAAGTTGCTTTCAAAATTCCTTCTCTCCAAGTATTCCACTTTTCTCTTTCAAATTACTGTTCCCAGAATTTTGTAAGGAGTGCGTGCATGTACCACCAGTCTGACGTTTTGTACCGCCTGTTTATGTTAAAATAAAAAAAATTGTGACTACCATCTTTCGATATTTCTGGGAGCTCGCCAGATTGTATTATGTTGAAACCTGTTTATTAATAACAGAATCCTTAGAGACTACTTCAGCAACCACGATACCTTGTATGGTCCTGCAACTTTTGTAAAAGCTTATTACTTCATCACCAGTGACTACTCAAGCCATATCAATCCTAGGACTCTACCCTGGTTCTCTTTTGCAGACCTGGAACCTCTTGTTAAATTTCTTTCCCCGTACACACACAATGTTATATTTATATATATATATTTATGTTAAATCGCTGCAACGTAAAAATGTTAATTTTAAATACACAAGAAAATAATTATCTTTACCCATCAATTAAATGATTTTTGCCATTTGAATGCGTAATTTAATATGTGATTCCAGGCAGCGTGACCACCACCCTCCCGAGCATCTGGGCGAGGAGCTGTGCCAGTGGCATCATAATCTCCCACGGGAGACGGCAAGATGTCTAAGCAAGAGAAGAGTCCCACTTCCTTCATGCAATGGGCGCCCCCTCCGCCAGCCAGGGTCTCCTCCATGCAGTAAGTTACCGTCTGTCTGCTCGCTTCACTTCTCAGAATTCTGTTCCGACTTCCCCACGAAAAACATCAGTTTTTACCGATCATTTTGTACACACACACACATATATATATATATATATATATATATATATATATATATATATATATATATATATATATATATATATATATATATATATATATATATATATATATATATATGTGCCTGTCTGTTCGAGGCCAGAGAAGAAAGAAGGGAGATGAGTAGGGAAGGAAGGAAAGAGGGGGAAGATAGGGAGATGGGGGTTGAGGAGGGAGGGAAGGGGGAAAGGCGAAGGGAAGGGGGAAAGGCGAGAAAGGGGGTGGGGAAGAAAAATTGAGCGGATGTGTGTGAGAGAGAGAGAGAGAGAGAGAGAGAGAGAGAGAGAGAGAGAGAGAGAGAGAGAGAGAGAGAGAGAGAGAGAGAGAGAGAGAGAGAGAGAGAGAGAGAGAGAGAGAGAGAGGAAGGAAGGAAGGAAGGAAGGAAGGAAGGAAGGAAGGAAGGAAGGAAGGAAGGAAGGAAGGAAGGAAGGAAGGAAGGAAGGAAGGAAGGAAGGAAGGAAGGAAGGAAGGAAGGAAGGAAGGAAGGAAGGAAGGAAGGAAGGAAGGAAGGAAGGAAGGAAGGAAGGAAGGAAGGAAGGAAGGAGGGAGGGAGGGAGGGAGGGAGGGAGGGAGGGAGGGAGGGAGGGAGGGAGGGAGGGAGGGAGGGAAGGGGAAGGAGAGAGGGGTACCCGGGCACAGCCGGTCACCTGCCAAACTCGACCCCATACTCCACACACCAACAAAACTCGAACCCTTAACAATACGAGGAAACAAAACAATCCAAACTAAACCATGACAATGTACCCGATGCATCAAGACTCTTCCAAGACCACTGCCGAAGTCCGCCGCATCGCCGACCTTCTTCAGACCCACTTCTACGACCTGGTGACGACGTAGAGGCGAATCTAGAGTTGTACAGAACCATACCTGCGACCCGTGGAAGTATGGTTGAAGCTGCTATGTCGATCTGCACCAAACGACTCAACTTTCTTCACTATGGAGCCCATCTTGATGACAAAACAATGCTTATCCAAGTTACCATGCGTCGAAAAATCGTCGGCAACAAATCTAGGTTGACAAGTGACTGTTGAGAGCGACGGTCCTCCCCCGTGCAACGCTGCATGGTGACTGCGGCCGTGGCTGCGTGACCGCGCGTCGCTCCCTCGGGTCTCCTTTGAGTTTCTGATAAATTGTTTATATTCTCCATTGTGAGATAGACATCCATCTCACGTACGTTGGGGGATGATTTCCAATATTATTTGTAACTTCAGAATAACCGTTAAGGTTTACTACGTTGGCGGCATGCGTAGAAAGGAAGGAAAATGCATAATTAATTGATCGCCATATGGCATTATGCTTGAGCTGGGATAATAACAATTGAAATATCTCTATAACGAGACGCTATTAAAGAAATTATCTATATATAAAAAGTACCGTTATTACGAGTCGGTAACTTGTGCTAATATTGTGGCCGTTGAAGAAATTAGCGATGAAGTTAAATGAGTTAAGTTTCTACGTGGCCGATCTCCTGTTGCTAGGATACTCTGCCAAAATGTCCTCTTTAGCGCCTCTCAACTATCACCAGATGCTAAAAAAAAACAATTAAACGCCGATTGTAATCCTGGTTCTTTCACAGACGTATGACTCTCTCGTGTATATTGTACACCAGCCACAGGTGTTGTACAGTGATGTACGACTCTATACTGTAACACAAGCTAGAGGTGGTGTTATACTGTGATGTACGACCCTATACTGTAACACAAGCTATAGGTGGTGTTATACAGTGATGTACGACTCTATACTGTAACATAAGCTAGAGGTGGTGTTATACAGTGATGCACGACCCTATATTGTAACACAAGCTAGAGGTGGTGTTATACAGTGATGCACGACTCTATACTGTAACACAAGCTAAACGTGGCGTGGCTGCTCATTGATACTCTTCCGAATTTGACTTCCATCCAAGCGACTAGCATTTGTTTGGGGATTTTAATCAAACGCCTCCCTTAATTAAGATGCTGTGACCTCTGGGACCTAGATGGGGTTCTGGGTATTCTTCTACGCCCCAAGCCCGGCCTTGGGGGCCATGTTTATCTTGTGATTACCTGATCTAACAAGGCTGTTGCTTGGGGAGGCTTGCAGCTTGTGACCCAATCACGCGACAGCACCAAGGAGAGTGAGCCATTTTGTTACCCTTCGTCCCTCTTTCCCTTACAGCATGGCGACTGAGAGGACGGTGGCCAGCAAGCCGCTCCCGAAGACCCCGGAGCCTCAGCGACGCATCATTCCCAGGATAAAGAACCGTCGACGCAACAAGACGCTGCCCAACATCTCCCTCCCCACCAACGTCATGCACGTCATCCACGTCTACTTCAACCCCGTCACCGGGGACCTGGAGGTTGGTTGCTGGTGTGCGTGAAGGGAGGAGAGGGGATAGGACGGTCGCGTCAGCAGGCTGGGATAGGTGGGTTCAGCTGGAACGGTATAGAAAGGGAATCCACGCGCTGGAAGTCACGTCAGGTAAGGTATTTAAGACAGGTTAAGAAGCCAGACTACGTACGGTATCCATGCCAAGTTGGAAACCCAGATGAGGAGGCCAAGCCAGGTAAGGAGGTCAGGTCGGTCACAGGGGTCATGTGAAAGAACCAGGTTCGAGGACCAGGGAAGAGCGTCAGAAATATAAGGTAACATTCTCCAACTTCCTGATTGCATATCTTTATTAATAGAGCCTCTTATTTCCTAATGACTTCAGAGGTCTCGTGAAAACTTTAGTAACACAAAAATGACCTTAAATCACAAGCAATGAAACGAGAGGGATAAAATAAATGGAAAATTAGAGATAAATACTTAGATATATACCTAGATAGATACTTAAGATATATAGATACTTAGATAGATACATAGACAGTTAGATAGATAGAAATCCATGTAAGTAGAGAAAGAAATTCACGTGATGACTGCTCCTAGGGGTTACCGGACACAATGAAGGAGATGCTGGAGTCGTCGGCCATCACCAAGGAAGAGAAGCAGAGGAACCCAGAAGCCGTGTACCAGGCCTTGCGGTACATGCAGAACCCGCCCACCTACACCGACAAGTACATGACGCAACACGAAGGTCTCAACGGCAACCCTCACTTTCTTTACTTGCATTATTATTACAAATAATTTTCAACAGTGAATCAATGAAATGTGAAAACAAAAATTCTTGTCTATCTGCTGTTTTGTTCCCGCGCGGGGCCCCCTGGTCAGCAGCTGATGGGCCTGGCGGTACTGCTGCAACCTTTGAATAATACCTTTGTTGCTTACAGATGCCGACTACGACGACCTCCCGCCGCCCCGACCAGTCTTCCCGCAGTCTCAGACACCGTCCCCGCCCCTGCCGACCATCAGGGAGTCCAAGGAGTTCCCTCAAGCCCTGAAAGTGGTGAGTGGTTCGCTTTCTTCTGTCAGAGTCTGAGGACAAGGTCAGTGCCGTCTTGTCGTTCCCTTCCCGCCACTGGCCGCGACCTCTGAGCGAGGGAGCTGCTGTGTTCCTCACCCTGGGAGGCTTGAGCCAGATTCTTCCCTTGATCTATTTTTCTCTTGATCTATTCTTCCCTTGATCTATGTTCCCCTCGATCTATTCTTCCCTCGATCTATTTTTCCCTTGATCTATTTTTCACTCGATCTATTCTTCCCTCGATCTATTCTTCCCTAGATCTATTCTTCCCTCGATCTATTCTATCACTGATCTATTCTTACACTGATCTATTACTTCCTTGATCTATTCCTCCCTCGATCTATTCTTACCTTGATCTATTCTTTCCCTAGTTTATTTTTTCATTAATATATTCTTCCCTTGATCTATTCTTCAACTGATCTATTCTTTCTTTGACTTATTCTTCCATTGATCTATTCTATCTGGATCCATTCTTTCATTGATCCATTTTTTTCTTGATGTATTGGGATAGACTTGTGAGCATGTGGATAATGTGGATAATAAGTTGGCACAGAGAGAGAGAAATCACTCTAACGTGACGTATCACTGAGAAAATCCAGCGCATAGGTTCGAATCTGCATCACAGCTCCTCTGGATCTTCTCGATTTAGTTGGTGTTCGTTACAGTGTTTTCCCCGTACAGGCGACGGATTCCCGCGACCCGCCGCCGCCTCCAGTACCCGCCAGACCAGAGAGAACGAAGTCTATCTACACGAAGCCCGCAGACCAGACTGACGGCCTGCCAGCTCCCTCCAGGTATGTTGCGACCTGGGGGCCTCCAGGTATGTTGTGACCTGGGGCCTCCAGGTATGTTGCGACCTGGGGGCCTCCAGGTATGTTGTGACCTGGGGGCCTCCAGGTTTGTTGTGACCTGGGGGCCTCCAGGTATGTTGCGACCTGGGGGCCTCCAGGTATGTTGTGACCTGGGGGCCTCCAGGTATGTTGTGACCTGGGGGCCTCCAGGTATGTTGTGACCTGGGGCCTCCAGGTATGTTGTGACCTGGGGCCCTCCAGGTATGTTGTGACCTGGGGCCTCCAGGTATGTTGTGACCTGGGGCCCTCCAGGTATGTTGTGACCTGGGGCCTCCAGGTATGTTGTGACCTGGGGCCTTTAGGTATGTTGTGACCTGGGGGCCTCCAGGTATGTTGTGACCTGGGGCCCTCCAGGTATGTTGTGACCTGGGGCCTCCAGGTATGTTGTGACCTGGGGCCTCCAGGTATGTTGTGACCTGGGGCCTCCAGGTATGTTGTGACCTGGGGCCCCTAGGTATGTTGTGACCTGGGGGCCTCCAGGTATGTTGTGACCTGGGGCCTCCAGGTATGTTGTGACCTGGGGGCCTCCAGGTATGTTGTGACCTGGGGCCTCCAGGTATGTTGTGACCTGGGGCCTCCAGGTATGTTGTGACCTGGGGCCCCTAGGTATGTTGTGACCTGGGGCCTCCAGGTATGTTGTGACCTGGGGCCCCTAGGTATGTTGTGACCTGGGGCCTCCAGGTATGTTGTGACCTGGGGCCTCCAGGTATGTTGTGACCTGGGGCCCCTAGGTATGTTGTGACCTGGGGCCTCCAGGTATGTTGTGACCTGGGGCCCCTAGGTATGTTGTGACCTGGGGCCCCTAGGTATGTTGTGACCTGGGGCCTCCAGGTATGTTGTGACCTGGGGCCTCCAGGTATGTTGTGACCTGGGGCCCCTAGGTATGTTGTGACCTGGGGCCTCCAGGTATGTTGTGACCTGGGGGCCTCCAGGTATGTTGCGACCTGGGGCCCCTAGGTATGTTGTGACCTGGGGCCTCCAGGTATGTTGTGACCTGGGGGCCTCCAGGTATGTTGCGACCTGGGGCCCCTAGGTATGTTGTGACCTAGGGACCCAGGCTGTCACCCTCCCAGCTTCTTCGATACCTCATGACCGTTAATCTCATTCCCGTGACCTCTGACCTCGTCCACAGGTTCCTCGTGACCTTTGTCACAATTCCTCACAAGCCTTCACTCTGTTAACCAAATGACCAATATAAACACTATTCCTGTACACTCAATGATCCCCCCTCCCCCACACACCGTAGAACCCAACCACTTGGGCTGGACGGTAGAGCGACGGTCTCGCTTCATGCTGGTCGGGGTGTTCAATCCCCGACCGTTCAAGTGGTTGGGCACTGTTCCTTCCCCCCCCCCCGGTCCCATCCCAAATCATTATCCTGACCCCTTCTGCTATATAGTCGTAATAGCTTGGCGCGTTCTCCTTATAGGTCCTTTCCCTTACCCATAGTAGTTAAATATTTGACTAAAACTGACATATATGAAAGTTGTAATAATTTTTTTGGGGGGGAGGGTTGTGACTGATGATTTAAGATGTTGACCAGACCACGCACTAGAAGGTGAAGGGACGACGACGTTTCGGTCCGTCCTGGACCATTCTCAAGTTGATTGTCTTAACCATCGTCGATTGTCGAGACAATCGACTTGAGAATGGTCCAGGACGGACCGAAACGTCGTCGTCCCTTTCACCTTTTTTTTTTTTTTGAGATATATACAAGAGTTGTTACATTCTTGTACAGCCACTAGTACGCGTAGCGTTTCGGGCAAGTCCTTAATCCTATGGTCCCTGGAATACGATCCCCTGCCGCGAAGAATCGTTTTTTCATCCAAGTACACATTTTACGGTTGCGTTAAACAGAGGCTACAGTTAAGGAATTGCGCCCAGTAAATCCTCCCCGGCCAGGATACGAACCCATGACATAGCGCTCGCGGAACGCCAGGCGAGTGTCTTACCACTACACCACGGAGACCGCCTTCTAGTGCGTGGTCTGGTCAACATACTTCAGCCACGTTATTGTGACTCGTCGCCTGCTGATGATTTAAGAGTTGAGTTTGATGCTATGTTATGTTACCCCGGCAGGCCCCTAAGTGCGGGGGAGGTGGTGGTGGCGGAGGTCGGCCGGCAAGAGACCCCGGCCAAGGCCAACAAGCGGGAACAGTTGGCTGAGACGCTGACCAAACTTCGTCAGCTGGTGAATGTGGGTGACCCAAGACTGAGGTACAACCTCATGAGTAAGATTGGCCAGGGGTGAGTACAGGGGGTGAGTTTATAGTTTTAAGTTTGGTTTCATTTAGCTGTATATGTAAACAAATCCACAAGGGCCGTGACGAGGATTCGAACCTGCGTCCGAGAACATCCCAGACACTGTCTTAATCGACTGAGCTACGACAGGGTTAAAATGTAACTTACAGGGTTTATATGTAACTTAACCCTGCTGAATATAGCATTTTTCATTCATCATATTTAACATTAACAGGTTTCACAGTCATCAATTTTTTTTTTTTTAAATACTTAGGCCTATTGTATAATTATTGCACGTGATAGCGGAACATTCAGTACTAAGGGAGGGTAGAAATAGCCTAAAGTACTCAATTCCTTTAAGATGTATTTTCTTGTCTCAATAAACAAACTTGAACTTCAGTACTAAAGTTAAGTGATTCAGATCAGGCTTTAGGTAGTGTATGTACTAGCTCTACCTATAAATCCAACATTATGTTTGTAACGCTTCATCCATGTATGTACTCTTACCTGAATTTGAATTTGAATTTGAATTAAAGTGTGCTTGAAACCCATGTTTCAAGCGCGGGTTGGACAAGTATATGAGTGGGATTGGGTGGTTATAAATAGGAGCTGCCTCGTATGGGCCAATAGGCCTTCTGCAGTTGCCTTTGTTCTAATGTTCTTATGTGACTATGCGCGCGCAGGGCGTCAGGCGCGGTGCACACGGCTATGGACGTGAAGACCGGGGCTCTGGTGGCGGTCAAACAGATGGCCCTCCTGAAGCAGCCTCGTCCCGCTCTCATCATCAACGAGATCCTCGTCATGAGATGCAGTCAGCATCCCAACATCGTCAATTATATCGACTCTTATCTCGTTAACGACGAACTCTGGGTATGTTGTTAACGGCGCGGTGTAGGGGTGGTCTGATGGGCTCGTTACTAACAACGCGCTCTGGGTAAGTTACTGATAACTGGTTCTTGTTACGTTACTAATGACGTGTGGTCTGGGTACGTCACAGCGTCACTGCCCTGCCCCCCCACACCCTGTGGGATACCACAGGATGGGGGGGGGGGGGCCACAGGAATACCACATTTGCTCCCATGGGAATGGGAAGTCTCAAAGATCTCGGGCTCACCATAGCCCGTGCTACTTGGAACTTTTTGTTCCAAGTAGCGAATCTTAAACAACAGCAAAATCTTAAAGAAAACTTTACTATGATATCTATGTCATCTATGTCCGAAAACTCGGACATCTGTGTCTATACAAATCATTCACCCACAAAATAAAGATTTGTTCTATTTCTCAAATGATCTTCTAGATCTAAGTTACTAAGTCACGATAGAATGTAGACGATGAGTCACAATGACGGGGCTGAAGAACTGATGACCAAACCGAAACTCAGATGATGAAGAGACGACGACGTTTCGGTCCGTCTTGGACCATTATCAAGTCATTGATCATTCTATTGATCGAACTATTGATCATTAATGATCCAGGACGGACCGAGTCTATTGATCATCACAATAGAATGTATCTAATGCATGTATAACCTACTGTTAAGTCGTCGCCATTACTCAATAGATCAGTAGAACATTATTAAGCAAATCAGTAAGAGGTCTTGGGCAGGTTAATGGCATCTGGGGAAGTGCCATACAAGACCCGTTCTCTCGATCTGTCACTCCGTTAAAAATGCAACTCTTTTTGCCTCATAAGAAACGTACGCACCGAAGCAACCCACCTAACCCATCGAGACCAATGCACAGAAAACGTTAATTTTACGGTGCTTTAGTTTTAACCAACAGATTGCCTTTTTAACGAATTTGTCGATTCCGTTAAAAATGAGAGGACGGGTTGTGGTATGATAACTGGCCCGTCACTTGGTCAGCAACGTGGGTTATCTTGAGGTTATCTAAGCTCAGTTATCTAAAGTTAGTTCTCTATAAGTTATCTAAACTCTGCCCATTGTTGGGCAGTTTCTTTCACCCTATGCCCCTGTTACCCAGAGTTGGGTGTGGTGAGCGAGTGGATGGGTGAGCGCGCGAAAGTGCTGCCCTTGGCCAGGTAGGGGAGAGAGGGAGGGCGGGAAGGAAGGAATTATCAGGGGGAAAGCGCCATGCCATTACGACTATCTAGCCCTTGGAAGGGATCAGGATAAGGCACGGGAGACATCTCCCGTCACGCAGGGTGCAGTCACACCTCCACAGATCTCCAGTATCAGCTCTTGATACTGGTAATGGCTCAAAAAAGGGCCACCACTTACGGGCTATTCATGCCCGTGCCACCTTTTGGGTGGCTTAATCTTCATCAATCAATGAATCAGGATAAGGATTTGGGATGGGACGGTGGGAAGGAATGGTGTCCAACCACTACACACAGAAATCACAATTGCGTGATGCACTAAATGAACAAATCCACAAGGACCGCGACGAGGATTCGAACCTGCGTATGGGATGCTCTCGGACGTAGGTTCGAATATTCGTCACGGCCCTTGTGGATTTGTGCCCAACCACTTGGACGGTCGGGGGTATTGAACGCCGACCCGCATGAAGCGAGACGGTCGCTCTACCGTCCAGCCCAAATGGTTGGGAGAGTGAGAGTGAGAGGTAGAGAGGAGAGTGAGAGGGAGAGTGAGAGGAAGAAAGGAGAGTGAGAGTGAGTGTTGCCAACAGGTGATCATGGAGTACCTAGAAGGCGGCCCCCTTACCAACGTCGTCACCGAGACCTGCATGGAAGAAGGACATATCGCTGCTCTCTGCAGGTAAGCTCAAAAATCTCTCCACTTTCAACCAGTTCTAACACTTAATGCATCGTAATATTACCTCTGTCGACCACAGTTTAAAATTCTAGTGTGAGCGGATATAATAATTACTCAGAAAATAATTGTTGTGATAATTAATATTATTATAATTCTGAACAACGTGTCGTACTGTTCAATATAACATAACGGTGAGTGTAACACGCTCGTTTTATTCATCCTACTGGCCCGCAGGGAAGTGCTTCAGGCGTTGGAGTTTCTACACGAGAGGAGCGTAATCCACCGAGATATTAAATCAGACAATGTTCTCCTAGGCATGCACGGTGAAATAAAAATAAGTAAGTTCTCCCTCTAAACTATTTCCATGAGGCTTCGTTTTCTCTAGTATAAAAGTCTAGTAACTGTTAGTCTTCAGTCTTCCCTTTTAATTCACGTTGTGTGTGTGTGTGTGTGTGTGTGTGTGTGTGCTTGGGGGGTTGAGCTTTGGCTCTCTGGTCCCGCCTCTCAATTGTCAATCAACTGATGTACAGATTCCTGAGCCTACTGGGCTCTATCATATCTACATTTGAAACTGTGTATGGAGTCAGCCTCCACCACATCACTGCCTAATGCATTCCACCTGTTAACTACTCTGACACTGAAAAAGTTCTTTCTAACATCCCTGTGGCTCGTTTGGGTACTCAGTCTCCACCTGTGTCCCCTTGTTCACGTTCCACCCGAGTGTGTGTGTTGTTGTAATAAATATTTTTAAATATTCAAACACGATAGCAAAATATGTATGATAGCAACACCCATGATAAAAATGTAGTCTACCAAAAAACTTAAATAATTACTTTTAAAACCAAACGCTTACTTTCCAACTATAAAATCCTTCCCATAAATATCAGCAGTAAAACCATTTTTACAGTATACCTAAGCCTATTGAACTAGTAATGTGAACTATTAAATATTATCTTGTAATAATTACTACTACATTCACTATCTATGTATCTCTGTAACTATATCTTGTCGGTATATAATATATATGTGAGTTTTCAGTCGCATATAGTCCTTGGGACCATTCAGGCTTCAGGCTTGTTCGCAATATATATATATATATATATATATATATATATATATATATATATATATATATATATATATATATATACTCACCAAGATATAGGCTCAGTGTATATACATTATGGGTGTAATCAGGTCACTGAAACGTTAACTTTTTGCAGCGGACTTCGGGTTCTGCGCTCAGCTCTCGCAGGAGAGAACACAGAGGACCACGATGGTGGGAACGCCCTATTGGATGGCCCCGGAGCTCGTCAGTCAGAAACAGTACGGGCCTAAGATCGATATTTGGTCTCTTGGCATCATGGCTATTGAAATGCTCGATGGTGAGTTAAACACACACACACACACACACACACACACACACACACACACACACACACACACACACACACACACACACACACACACACACACACACCATTATAACTATCTCCTGTGTTCACATAAAAAATTGCTTACATACATACGAGTTATGAATGCAACCACTGATCCAAATATGCGGAAAAGCCACATTTAAAATATTAAAGAATGCTGAACGCATTTTCGATTCGCCTTCATTAGCGCATTTTCAATTCGCCTTTATCAGAGCAAGATAGCACTATCGTGCTCTGATGAAGGCGAATTGAGCCGAAAACGCGTTCAGCATTCTTTAATTTTCCAGACGTGGTTATTCCGCAAGAGTTATGATAAATTAGTGTTGAGAATCTGTGATATATTTTGAAGGAGAACCGCCGTATATGAAGGAGGACCCGGTCAGGGCCCTCTACCTCATCACCGCCAATGGCAAGCCCGAGATCAAGCAGCGGGACACGCTGTCGCCGCCCTTCAAGGACTTCCTCGACAAGTGCCTCGAAGTAGATGTTCCCAAGAGACCCTCGGCCAAGAAACTCCTTCAAGTAAGTCACCCTTCGAGAGCTCATATGTGAGTCGTACACAATATGTAGTGATGTAGTATGTGAGGAGATCTTGGGAGTTGTGTGGGTGGAAACGAGGCGTCTGGACCACCCCTAGACGCACGTCTGGGCCTCCCCTAGACGCACGTCTGGGCCTCCCCTAGACGCACGTCTGGGCCTCCCCTAGACGCACGTCTGGGCCACCCCTAGACGAACGTCTGGGCCACCCCTAGACGCACGTCTGGGCCACCCCTAGACGCACGTCTGGGCCAACCCTAGACGCACGTCTGGACCACCCCTAGACGCACGTCTGGGCCACCCCTAGACGCACGTCTGGACCACCCCTAGACGCACGTTTGGGCCACCCCTAGACGCACGTCTGGGCCAACCCTAGACGCACGTTTGGGCCTCCCCTAGACGAACGTCTGGGCCACCCCTAGACGCACGTCTGGGCCACCCCTAGACGCACGTTTGGGCCACCCCTAGACGCACGTCTGGACCACCCCTAGACGCACGTCTGGGCCTCCCCTAGACGCACGTCTGGGCCACCCCTAGACGCACGTCTGGGCCACCCCTAGACGCACGTCTGGGCCACCCCTAGACGCACGTTTGGGCCACCCTAGACGCACGTTTGGGCCACCCCTAGACGATATGCTACAAAAGTAATAACGTTTGTCGCCTTCTTTTGATAATTACTGACTTACTTAAGATTGATTGATAAAGATTAAGCCACCCAAGAGGTGGCACGGGCATGAATAGCCCGGAAGGACTTACCAAAACAATGTTACCTGGGATTTAACCAAATCCTCTTGGGGTTCCTAAGGTATCATGCTGATACCAAATCAGGATTTCACACATTAATCCCTAATCCACTCTGGTGTGGCATAGGAGTACTCCCTCCAACACTTATATCCTCCTTGATTTAGGATCAGAACATTTACCTCAGGAACCCTAGTGGGTTCAGGTAAATCCCAGGTTACGTCCCTGGGAGCCGGTCGGCCGAGCGGACAGCACACTGGACTTGTGATCCTGTGGTCCTGGGTTCGATCCCAGGCGCCGGCGAGAAACAATGGGCAAAGTTTCTTTCACCCTATATGCCTCCCTATTTTACCTAGCAGTAAAATAGGTATCTGGGTGTTAGTCAGCTGTCACGGGCTGCTTCCTGGGGGTGGAGGCCTGGTCGAGGACCGGGCTGCGGGGACACTAAAGCCCCGAAATCATCTCAAGATAACCTCAAGATACGTGACTTTTAGCATATCGTGGCTTAGTGGTTTAGGGTGTGTGCTGGGGAATACAAAGTGTGTGTGCGGGTTCGAATCCTCCTCCTCAGGGCTGCTACTGATTTTCTCATTAATACATCACGTTAATAGGATTTGTTTGTGCGTTAGTAGTAGTACTGTTATCACCAGTAACACCACCATCACTACCACAATCCCCACCAGTAACACCACCATCACTACCACAATCCCCACCAGTAACACCACCATCACTACCACAATCCCCACCAGTAACACCACCATCACTACCACAATCCCCACCAGTAACACCACCATCACCACTATCCCCACCAGTAACACCACCATCACTACCACAATCCCCACCAGTAACACCACCATCACCACTATCCCCACCAGTAACACCACCATCACTACCACAATCCCCACCAGTAACACCACCATCACTACCACAATCCCCACCAGTAACACCACCATCACTACCACAATCCCCACCAGTAACACCACCATCACCACTATCCCCACCAATAACACCACCATCACTACCACAATCCCCACCAGTAATACCACCATAATCCTCACCAGTAACGCACCAACACCACCACCAGTAACACCACCATCACCACCACCAGTAACACCACCATCACTACCACCACCAGTAACACCACCTCCAACAATAATAACGTTATCTGTCCCTACAGCACCCGTTCCTGAAGATGGCGGTGCCGCTCGTGTCCCTGCGGCCACTCATCAAGGCCGCCAAGGACGCTCTGGGGCTCCACTCTGACTCCAACTTCGTGTAACCAACGGGCCGGACCTCGAACTCCTGGAAGGTGAAGGCGACAAAGTCCAGCAGATGGGTTTTGTTAGTAGGGTCGGGAGCGCCTCTCTCAGGGGGCGCCTCTCTCAAGGGGGCGCCTCTCTCAAGGGGCGCCTCTCTCATGGGTGCCTCTCCGGGAAAAACTGAGTCATCGTAGAGATTCTCCCGATATCGTAGAGATCCTCCAGTCATCGTAGAGATCCTCCAGTCATCATAGAGATCCTCCCGACATCGTAGAGATCCTCCAGTCATCGTAGAGATGATCTAGTCATCGTAGAGATCCTCCAGTCATCGTAGAGATCCTCCAGTCATCGTAGAGATCTTTCAAGTCATCGTAGAGATCCTCCCGATATCGTAGAGATCCTCCAGTCATCGTAGAGATCCTCCAGTTATCGTAGAGATCCTCCAGTCATCGCAGAGATCCTCCCGACATCGTAGAGATCCTCCAGTCATCGTAGAGGTGCTCAAGTCATCGTAGAAGTGCTCAAGTCATCGTTGAATTGAATATAAAATAATTGTAAAACGCCAATAGTGTTATTTCAATATCCTATTAACAATGCTTGGCTCCAGGGCTGATATACACATTAAACTGTGTATTTAGCTTATCAAGACTCTAACTGTACTGGCGAGAGCAATTTTAAAGTTCAGTTCCTGAGCCCAATTTTGTGCCTATTAAAGAATATACATTGTACGAATTACCTGACATGAAATTACAAGTTTAATATATACTTTCATACTATTTACAAGGTAAACTAGTTTGACTGTAACCCCATATAACTTGGAAGGGGTCATATGGGGTTCAGGAGCTAAGACATGAAGACGGAGTGAAGGAAGCGATGCCAAATCAATTGGGCCACTGGGGATCGAACGCCGACTCTGTAAGCATCGAGGACGTCGCTGTATCCACCAATCTGAGCGGCTGGACTGGATGCCATGGTCCAGGTATTAGCGGACTGGAGGGTTGGCACTGGTTATCAAGAGAGATATCCCATAGTAGAGGTGGTTGAACTGGTAGGAGAGGTTTAACCACCATTAATAGCCGTGGTAGGAATACTATGCTAGTAGTAGTAGTAGTAGTAGTGGTGGTGGTGGTATAACTAGTAACAGTAGTTATATTACTAGTATCAATGATGGTAGTGCAACTAGCATAGCAGTGCTAGCAGTAGTTATAATAAAAAACTAGAGTAGAGTGACTAATTGAGTAAGAAGCAGTAAGGCACAGAGCTTAACAGCCAGTCAAGAAACATGTTTCAAAATGTTAATTGGAACACAATTCCGACAAGAGAAACCGAAGCTAACGGAAACAAGAAGGTTCGATAGAAGCCTAACGTGTATGAATACACTCTGGCTTCCTGTCCCCCCCGACACAATGAATTATTATTAATACATGTAATTTGTGTTCAATAAAATTTCACAATTACATCTAAAGAACAATAATTAAATTTTTCTTCAATATATATATCTGTGATGGAACAGAGAACAGGTATCTATTAATCTTTTGAGAGATTGAGTAGTCAATTAATGTTTAGGCAACTAATTGTTTATATGATTTGTTGTGAATTTTAAATTGTAAAAATATTTTTAAATGAATTTTAAAAATTAGGCTGCAAACCCCGTATTTACACGGAAGGGTTAGCAGGCTGGAGCCGCGGGAGACGGGAGCGCTGCGCGCCCGCCCTTCCCCAGTGGCGTCTGGCGGAGGTCTGTCGGGCGCTGCTTGGCGGGCCCTACTGCTAGGGACCTTGCGCGGGGAGTTACGCCCCTTTCTACCCCGGCCCCGCCTTCCATCCATTGTGCGCCAATCACATTGTTTCCCGCTCATTGTACACCAATCAAATTGTTTGCTGTCATCAATTCACGCGTTGATTGGCGGACAATGCGCAGATGACACCTGAGTGGCTGGGATTCCGCGCGCATGGCAAAAGGCGATTTGACAGGCGGGAAAAGTCGCCCATGCTTCAAAGAATGAGTGCAAAATGGCTTGAAAAGAAATAGTGTTATACCTATTCTTTTGTTCGACGTAAATGACGAGCGCCTGGCCGAACTCACCAAAAGTGTAAGTATCAACAGCGGTGCAGGAGGGCCGGATCGCACCACAGCTGGGGAGTGGAGGAGACACCTGTTTGGTGCAAGGAAGGTCCAGGAGGACACACTCAGCAGGTGTCACGAGGTGAGTACCGCTACCAGTTGTCCTTATCTGCCTCCCCCGCCGCCTGCCGTCGCCACCAGGCAAGAGGAAGAGGGTATTGTGCCAACGATGCCCCGAGGCCTTGTAGTGTGGGGGGTGAGGAGGGTGTGTGTGTATAATTAAAGGTAATTCACATGTGTTTCACGTCGGCTGGTGCAGACTGACTGATATATGGCGCCTGTCTTCTTATCGTCCACCCAAGGCCAAACAGTGAAACGGAAGTGAGACAATTGAACAGTCCTGATACGTTCATTATAGTGCAAAGCGTCTCGATATATTGAAAACATGGTCTTAATACCACGGGAGCTTG
Organism: Procambarus clarkii; assembly: GCF_040958095.1. NCBI lineage: Eukaryota > Metazoa > Arthropoda > Malacostraca > Decapoda > Cambaridae > Procambarus > Procambarus clarkii. Next base: position 29,854,558 of record NC_091215.1, on the reverse strand, counting down.
GAGACTGGCTTGAAATGCTTCACCGCTAGTTGGTTAGCGCTCAATGATGGAACTAACCTTGATAATAGAGACAAAATTTCACTAGGTGCTCTTCTACGTGTAAAGAAGTGAAATTAGCATAAATATGTTAATCAATATTGATTATGTTAAGCAATATTGTATAAAGTGAACCTAAAGAGCAAACAGTCAGAACTTGACAGGAGACTGTAAGAAAATGTTGTAAACTTATGTTAACATGCAAAATCATCACATTAATTTACGTAATTATTTCTCAATGCAAATTCATTATCCACAAGCACGCACGCACGCACGCACACGCACACACACATACACATATATATATGTGTGTGTGTAAATTGGTCACTTTTTGTTCAATGGTGAAGTATTCAGTGATTTTGATCCTGCTTCCATAAAAATATCAACCAGAAAGAATTACTAAATAACAAGACCTAAATGGTGGTTATCTTAAAGGCGTATTGCGTTACTTTCTATAAAAAAAAAACCAGCAAATTATATTTTCTTGCAATGTGTCAGAATATAATTGGTGGTTTTAGTGGAAAGTGAGATATTATGGTGCTGGCCAGACTCTCTTGTCTTGTGTGAATATCTTCAGTGTCGTCTTTTATGGACGTGATTTGTTTGTCTTTTGTTTATGTCTTCTGTTTGTGTGCTTTGTTTATGTCTTCTGTTTGTGTGCTTTGTTTATGTGTTTTGTTGATTTTTTTGTCTGTGTCTTTTTGTTCACTTCTTTTGTTTGTGTGCTTTGTTTATGTATTTTGTTTACTTCTTATGTCTGTCTTTTGTTTACTTCTTTTGTTTGTCTTTTGTCAAGGAGCTTTGTTTATATCTTTACAAAACCCGTAGCACTAATGACGTGGTCAATCCGTAATCAGTTCTGTTGACCGACACTGACAAAAATGGCCGCGCAATGCTATTAAACAATTTCAACACAATCCCTCTCTGTATATAAAAGGACCACAAACTAGTAGGTTTAGGCTCATCACCCTTTCTCTCGCCTAAAACTTTTTTTTTTTTTGTACCGAATTGACCAATCCGTTAAAAAAAACTTTTGCATTATTAACGGAGCGGCAAATTGAAAGAATCAATCGGGTGTAAGCTAGGCTATTGGAAGGAGAACGCTCAAAGCTTGCTTACAAGAGACAGAACTCATCTACTCTGGTTATGGTGACAATAATGGCACCACAGTATAGTGGTGGCCATAGTATCAACAACGACAACCCTAGGAAACGTACCCGAACGTCTCCCATCGCGGAAAACATTCGCTGGCCCAGTCCTCCATAGTAAACAAACCCGGCCCGACATAGCGTGTCAAATGTTGTCCAAACAATCACTACACAGTAGACCTATAGTACGTTACAGCCAAGTGTTGAACATGAGCTATGTGTTAACTCTGTTTAATAATGTTACCTAACTTTAGGGAGCCGGTCGGCCGAGCGGATAGCACACTGGACTTGTGATCCTGTGGTCCTGGGTTCGATCCCAGGCGCCGGCGAGAAACAATGGGCAGAGTTTCTTTCACCCTATGCCCCTGTTACCTAGCAGTAAAATAGGTACCTGGGTGTTAGTCAGCTGTCACGGGCTGCTTCCTGCGGGTGGAGGCCTGGTCGAGGACCGGGCCGCGGGGACACTAAAGCCCCGAAATCATCTCAAGATAACCTCTCAAGATAACATTATGGGGGGGGGCACCAGGGGCTCCGGTGGCCCCCCCATATTCCCTACACATTCATATCCAATTTTCGCTTGATATTTAATAGGATACAAAATACATTTCCCATCACAACTGTTAATATTGGCTTTCTTTGAGTCAGTAAAACTCATGACATGATTATTGTTGTATTTTACTTGCCTGGCGCCATTGTTCTATTTTTTGTTTGTTTTGTCTTTGTTCTTTGTCCTACTTCTCTTTATGTTAGCAGCACTTTGCCTGTCCACTTTGACTAATCGGTACAGCGACGATTTCGCTTCCTGCAGGGTCGGGGTTCGATTCCCGATGGCCCTAAGTGGATGGGCACCGTTCCTTCACCCCGTCCTCACATCCCAGCTCTTTGTTCTCGTACTCCAGCTCCTGGTCCTTGTCGCGCTGGTTTAGCGCTTTCTTCTGATAATTCTCTTCTTCTATTTCTCTACTTTATAAGAGAAATAGATTTATTAGATATAATATATTTCTTTATATTTAAAGTAGATAATTAATGCGCCAATATGTACCTTTATTACTTTGCTTATATAACTTTTTCGTAAGTTTTTCAATGCAAAAAAAAACTTACATTTACATTAATTCTCTTAAAACTAAATTGTTTCGTTTTTGTTTCTTTCTTTGCTTCTTTTAGAAGATATTTGCTTCTTTCCAGTCCTCTAGAGAGAGAGAAGTAGCAAGTGTTGACTGAGACAAGAGGAGACACAAGAGCCAGGTGTCAGGCGAGACAAGAGGGGACACAAGAGCCAGGTGTCAGGCGAGACAAGAGGAGACACAAGAGCCAGGTGTCAGGCGAGACAAGAGGGGACACAAGAGCCAGGTGTCAGGCGAGACAAGAGGGGACACAAGAGCCAGGTATCAGGCGAGACAAGAGGGGACACAAGAGCCAGGTATCAGGCGAGACAAGAGGGGACACAAGAGCCAGGTGTCAGGCGAGACAAGAGGGGACACAAGAGCCAGGTGTCAGGCGAGACAAGAGGGGACACAAGAGGCAGTAACAGCAAGGAGAATAGAGCTTAAGTCGTCGACGGGTACCTTACAGTACACAGTAAGATGCCTTACTCTGGAAACTGGTGACTGATCACAGCTCCAGAGAAGAGGAAAGTGTTTAAGAAGAAGATTAACCTTAAAATATATTATTAAACACAATTTAAAACACCATGAATTTAACAATTTCCACCCAACGACATAGAGAAGAAATCACTTTGTAAACACATACGACAATATAAGATTGCAACGCTATATTTAGCAGGAAACTCTGATTCTGTTTTTTGGAAAAAAAATTATTTCCTCAGGAAACTATAAGTGAGGAAAAGCATTAAGTTGTAACAATTCAGAGAATTTAAACTAGACAAATACAAATCGATAAAAGTTAAATGAATTAACACCAAATGAATTAAAAGCTGCCAGCATTGACCCCACAATATAACTCCTCAAATTCACATTCTGGTACAACACGATTGAGACTGAATTATTAAAGTATTAAAACATCACAGAACCAAAGAATCAACAACTGGAAATACTGGACAAACCTCAGCTGGACACATATGAGATACACTAATACATAAATGTATTTTTTAACCGTATACATTACATCCAGAGAAACATTACACAATGCTCCCAGCACCACGGCGAAGGGATCAACAGTTGAATGACTAAATACGAGTAGAAAGAAGCTGTACAGCTAGCAGAAAAGGTGCACACAAAAGCAGTTTTCTCGAAGAAGAAGTCTCTAGAGAAAACCATACCAGGAGGTTGACGGAGGCCAGCGGCAATGATCGTGGACGCAGTGAGAGTATCCTGCGGCTCCGACGGTGTGGTGGCCGAAGATGACCCACTTCGCCCGCCTTTCAGTCCGCCAGATCCCGGCCATAAACCCAGCGAAGTCAACCCGGCGGCCGAAGCCCGCCTTCACCCCCACAACCTCAATGAAGCCAACTCGACGTCTGAGGCTCGTCTGCACTCTGAAGCACAGGCCAGCCTCATTGAGACGCAGCAGCGGCAGGACCACAAGACCCCCGATAACACCCTCTCTGGCGACACCAAGGTAAGACACTCAAGGACTTTCATCTTGCGGAAAATATTCTTGAAGAGTTCGATAAATTTTAAAATTCCATCTTGGCACCCACAGCCACTTCTCAATACCCTTCATTGCCCTTTATTGTAACAAATTTCTTATAGATTGAGCGTCAAATTGGAGAAAAATAATGAGAAACTAATATTTAAGTTTGTGTAAATAATCAGGTTGATTCAATGCGAGGCTTCATGAGGCGGTTGTTAGGGGAGTTAATTGATTGTTTGTATGTGGTGGCATCTCAGGGGTGCGGGGAGGTGTGCCAGGGGTGCCACGACGTCATCGCTGACCGCTTCCTGCTGAGGGTCAACTCTCGCTCCTGGCACCAGACTTGCCTCAGGTGCTGTGTCTGTCAACTCGCCCTCGACCGTCAGCCTTCCTGTTTCATCCGTGAACACAACGTGTACTGCAAGACTGACTACACCAGGTGAGTCTCCTAGTCTGGTGGGTAGTACACCAGGTGAGTCTCCTGGTCTGGTGGGTAGTACACCAGGTGAGTCTCCTGGTCTGGTGGGTAGTACACCAGGTGAGTCTCCTGGTCTGGTGGGTAGTACACCAGGTGAGTCTCCTGGTCTGGTGGGTAGTACACCAGGTGAGTCTCCTGGTCTGGTGGGTAGTACACCAGGTGAGTCTCCTGGTCTGGTGGGTAGTACACCAGGTGAGTCTCCTGGTCTGGTGGGTAGTACACCAGGTGAGTCTCCTGGTCTGGTGGGTAGTACACCAAGTGAGTCTCCTGGCCTCCTGGGTAGTACACCAAGTGAGTCCCTGGTCTGGTGGGTAGTACACCAGGTGAGTCTCCTGGTCTGGCGGGTAGTACACCAGGTGAGTCTCCTGGCCTGGTGGGTAGTACACCAGGTGAGTTTCCTGGCCTGGTGTGTAGTACACCAGGTGAGTCTCCTGGCCTCCTGGGTAATACACCAGGTGAGTCTCCTGGCCTGCTGGGTAGTACACCAGGTGAGTCTCCTGGTCTGGTGGGTAGTACACCAGGTGAGTCTCCTGGCCTGGTGGGTAGTACACCAGGTGAGTCTCCTGGCCTGGTGTGTAGTACACCAGGTGAGTCTCCTGGCCTGGTGTGTAGTACACCAGGTGAGTCTCCTGGCCTGGTGTGTAGTACACCAGGTGAGTCTCCTGGCCTGCTGGGTAGTACACCAGGTGAGTCTCCTGGCCTGCTGGGTAGTACACCAGGTGAGTCTCCTGGCCTGCTGGGTAGTACACCAGGTGAGTCTCCTGGCCTGGTGGGTAGTACACCAGGTGAGTCTCCTGGTCTGCTGGGTAGTACACCAGGTGAGTCTCCTGGCCTGCTGGGTAGTACACCAGGTGAGTCTCCTGGTCTGGCGGGTAGTACACCAGGTGAGTCTCCTGGCCTGGTGGGTAGTACACCAGGTGAGTTTCCTGGCCTGGTGTGTAGTACACCAGGTGAGTCTCCTGGCCTCCTGGGTAGTACATCAGGTGAGTCTCCTGGCCTGGTGGGTAGTACACCAGGTGAGTCTCCTGGTCTGCTGGGTAGTACACCAGGTGAGTCTCCTGGCCTGCTGGGTAGTACACCAGGTGAGTCTCCTGGCCTGCTGGGTAGTACACCAAGAGTCTACTACCTCATTCCTCCCTGCTCGCCCATCTCCCCCTGATATGAAGAGAAGGATTAAGTGTGGAACAATCGGTCAATTACACTCACCAGGAAATTACCGGTGTTACCCCTCTCTATCTCCCCTCTTGCCACTACCACCAGTACCACCAGTACACCAGTACCACCAGTACACCGTCACCACCAGTACACCAGTACCACCAGTACCACCAATACACCAGTACCACCAGTACCACCAATACACCAGTACCACCAGTACCACCAGTACACCAGTACCACCAGTACCACCAGTACACCAGTACCACCAGTACCACCAGTACCACCAGTACACCAGTACCACCAGTACCACCAGTACCACCAGTACACCAGTACCACCAGTACCACCAGTACACCAGTACCACGAGTACACCGTCACCACCAGTACACCGTCACACCAACACAAGGGGGAGGAAGTACAACAATACAATGATATCAAAATGTCCTCAATTACCTTGTCAAATGATATCAAAGAACTCAAAGGAGTTTTCTTCCTCAAAATGGTTCTAATTCGAGTTGATTTCTAATGAAATTATGATGATGTTATATTTCAAGAAATAGATTTTCAAACCGAAATTCAAATTTAAAACTTTATTCATAAGAGTTTATACGTTTCTAGTTATTTACATATAATTATACATAATTTACCTGAGAGAAAATAATATACGAGTTATGAATAATTCATATATTCTTATATAATATGAATAATTATGAATAATTCAAAGTCATATTCTTTGTAAGTTAATTACGTATATCTGATAAGTAATATGATATGTATTTTATAAGGGATAGTATATATTCTCCCGTTATCTTGATATCAAGTATTTTAGTGATATCTTATTATTTTGCCCTTTCTCTCTCTCTCTCTCTCTCTCTCTCTCTCTCTCTCTCTCTCTCTCTCTCTCTCTCTCTCTCTCTCTCTCTCTTTCTCTCTCTCTCTCTCTCCCTCTCTCTCTCTCTCTCTCTCTCTCTCTCTCTCTCTCTCTCTCTCTCTCTCTCTCTCTCTCTCTCTCTCTCTCTCTCTCTCTCTCTCTCTCTCTCTCTCTCTCTCTCTCTCTCTCTCTCTCTCTCTCTCTCTCTCTGTCTCTCTCTCTCTCTCCTCCCTCTCTCTCTCTCTCTCTCTCTCTCTCTCTCTCTCTCTCTCTCTCTCTCTCTCTCTCTCTCTCCCTCTCCCTCTCTCTCTCTCTGTCTCTCTCTCTCTCTCTCTCTCTCTCTCTCTCTCTCTCTCTCTCTCTCTCTCTCTCTCTCTCTCTCTCTCTCTCTCTCTCTCTCCCCCCCCCTCTCTCTCTCTCTCTCTCTCTCTCTCTCTCTCTCTCTCTCTCTCTCTCTCTCTCTGTCTCTCTCTCTCTCTCTCTCTCTCTCTCTCTCTCTCTCTCTCTCTCTCTCTCTCTCTCTCTCTCTCTCTCTCTCTCTCTCTCTCTCTCTCTCTCTCTCCCCCCCCCTCTCTCTCTCTCTCTCTCTCTCTCTCTCTCTCTCTCTCTCTCTCTCTCTCTCTCTCTCTCTCTCTAGTTTTACTGCTCCCACCTTATTCCTTCATACCATCTCCCCGATCTCTTTCATTCTCCAATTTATCTCCCCCTGTCTTTTCCTTTCTTTTGCTGGTGATCTGTTTATTGTTCCTTTGTGTATTTCTTTGTTTCATTCTATCCATGTTTCATCTTCCCCTTCTTCTCTCGTTCCTGGTTCCATCCCTTTCTGGCCTCTCTCATCTCCATAATCTTCTAATCCTTCGTTATCTTCCTCTTCCGTATTCCTCTCTCGTGTCCTCTCCCTCCCCCTCTCTCCCCCTCTCCCTCTCTCCCTCTCTCCCTCTCCCCCCCCTCTCCCTCTCTCCCTCTCCTCCCCCTCTCCCTCTCTCCCTCTCCCCCCCCTCTCCCTCTCCCCCTTCCTCAACTCACAACTTTTCTGGGGATTTATTTTGGTGGTACAATTCACGACTCCCCTCCCCCCCCCTATCCTTCCCCTCTCCCTCCCTCCCCCCCCTTTCAATCTCTCTCCTCCACCCCCTCCCCTTCTCACTCCACCCCCCCCTTCCCCCCCCCCCTTTCCTTCTCCAAAGTGCAACACAGCTTCCCTTTGTATCGCCTCCAACTTTTACAACCATTTCCACACCTGTTATCGTGTTATCATAATACATATAACCTCACCCCCAAAAGGCTATATGAATTGTCTCCCTATACACTATATTTTTTTGTGTATATACGTCATTTGAAGGGGGGATGGTGTGTATATATTATACAGGACCGGGACGAGAAGTTTTGGGAAGTTGGGAGAGAAAGGAGAACATTTTGGGCAAGGATGAGAGCGCGGGACTGGGAAATGAGGTTACCAAGAAACAAAAAGGTTAACAAGGGGGAAAATATTCAATTGCGTTGTTGTGCTGATACCACATACAGAGTGTGTGTGTGTGTGTGGGTGGGGGGGGGATGTGTGTGTTTGTGTGTGTGTGTGTGTGTGTGTGTGTGTGTGTGTGTGTGTGTGTGTGTGTGTGTGTGTGTGTGTGTGTGTGTGTGTGTGTGTGTGTGTGTGTGTGTGTACTCACCAAGTTGTGCTTGCGGGGATTGAGCTTTGGCTCTTTGGTCCCGCCTCTCAACTGTAGGCGGGACCAAAGAGCCAGAGCTCAACCCCCGCAAACACAACTAGGTGAGTACACACACTTAGAGCCTAGTAGGCTCAGGAATCTGTACACCAGTTGATTGACAGTTGAGAGGCGGGACCAAAGAGCCAAAGCCCAACCCCCCATACATTCATACATTATACAAAAATACATCCATTCTCCAAAACAGTTCTATCCAGCCTACAAGCCAAAAAAATGTAACTCGCGTCATTGGATTAGGATAAATCAATACCTCAATCCACTTAATACAGAATTATGAAGTTGGGAGAAAAAGCTAAATTAATAAACTAATTTATTGACTCACTCGCCAGAACTCTGATTCTGTTTTGCTATTTTTTTTTCCTTCAGAATTGTTGATGTCTATGAGAAGAAGGAATAGGCTTTTGTGCAAATATTTTGTGGGGTATATCTATATGATATCTGTATGTGTGTATGTGTACATTACGTACTGCTGTAGTACACCAGCAGGAGGGTGGCTGTGTGAGGGCCCCTGCTGTAGTACACCAGCAGGAGGGTGGCTGTGTGAGGGCCCCTGCTGTAGTACACCAGCAGGAGGGTGACTGTGTGAGGGGCCCCTGCTGTAGTACACCAGCAGGAGGGTGGCTGTGTGAGGGCCCCTGCTGTAGTACACCAGCAGGAGGGTGGCTGTGTGAGGGCCCCTGCTGTAGTACACCAGCAGGAGGGTGGCTGTGTGAGGGCCCCTGCTGTAGTACACCAGCAGGAGGGTGGCTGTGTGAGGGCCCCTGCTGTAGTACACCAGCAGGAGGGTGACTGTGTGAGGGCCCCTGCTGTAGTACACCAGCAGGAGGGTGGCTGTGAGGGCCCCTGCTGTAGTACACCAGCAGGAGGGTGGCTGTGAGGGGCCCTGCTGTAGTACACCAGCAGGAGGGTGGCTGTGTGAGGGGCCCCTGCTGTAGTACACCAGCAGGAGGGTGGCTGTGTGAGGGGCCCTGCTGTAGTACACCAGCAGGAGGGTGGCTGTGAGGGGCCCTGCTGTAGTACACCAGCAGGAGGGTGGCTGTGAGGGGCCCTGCTGTAGTACACCAGCAGGAGGGTGACTGTGAGGGCCCCTGCTGTAGTACACCAGCAGGAGGGTGACTGTGAGGGGCCCTGCTGTAGTACACCAGCAGGAGGGTGGCTGTGAGGGCCCCTGCTGTAGTACACCAGCAGGAGGGTGACTGTGAGGGCCCCTGCTGTAGTACACCAGCAGGAGGGTGACTGTGAGGGGCCCTGCTGTAGTACACCAGCAGGAGGGTGGCTGTGAGGGCCCCTGCTGTAGTACACCAGCAGGAGGGTCGCCACTACTCCGTCAATAACTAGATCTAGCGAGCTGTTGCGATTCGTTAGGTTCATCTGGACAGAGGGAGAGAGGGATGACTATTGGATTAACCCCACTATGGGGGCAGGGACCAGGCATGGTGGTACCAGGCATGGTGGTACCAGGCATGGTGGTACCAGGCATCGGAGTACCAGACATGGGGGTACCAGGCATGGGGGTACCAGGCATGGGAGTACCAGACATGGGGGTACCAGGCATGGGGGTACCAGGCATGGGAGTACCAGGTATGTTGGTACCAGGCATGGTGGTACCAGGCATGGTGGTACCAGGCATAGTGGTACCAGACATGGGAGTACCAGACATGGGAGTACCAGACATGGGAGTACCAGACATGGGAGTACCAGGCATGGTGGTACCAGGCATGGTGGTACCAGGCATCGGAGTACCAGACATGGGGGTACCAGGCATGGGGGTACCAGGCATGGGAGTACCAGACATGGGGGTACCAGGCATGGGGGTACCAGGCATGGGAGTACCAGGTATGTTGGTACCAGGCATGGTGGTACCAGGCATGGTGGTACCAGGCATAGTGGTACCAGACATGGGAGTACCAGACATGGGAGTACCAGACATGGGAGTACCAGACATGGGAGTACCAGGCATGGGAGTACCAGACATGATAGTACCAGACATGACAGTACCAGACATGGGAGTACCAGGCATGGGAGTACCAGGCATGGGAGTACCAGACATGATAGTACCAGACATGACAGTACCAGACATGGGAGTACCAGGCATGGGAGTACCAGACATGGGAGTACCAGACATGGGAGTACCAGACATGGGAGTACCAGACATGGGAGTACCAGACATGGGAGTACCAGGCATGGAAGTACCAGACATGGGAGTACCAGACATGGGAGTACCAGACATGGGAGTACCAGACATGGGAGTACCAGGCATGGAAGTACCAGACATGGGAGTACCAGACATGGGAGTACCAGACATGATAGTACCAGACATGATAGTACCAGACATGATAGTACCAGACATGGTAGTACCAGACATGGTAGTACCAGACATGGGAGTACCAGACATGATAGTACCAGACATGATAGTACCAGACATGATAGTACCAGACATGGTAGTACCAGACATGATAGTACCAGACATGGTAGTACCAGACATGGTAGTACCAGACATGATAGTACCAGACATGGGAGTACCAGACATGGTAGTACCAGACATGATAGTACCAGACATGGGAGTACCAGACATGGGAGTACCAGACATGGGAGTACCAGACATGGGAGTACCAGACATGGGAGTACCAGGCATGGGAGTACCAGACATGGGAGTACCAGACATGATAGTACCAGACATGATAGTACCAGACATGGTAGTACCAGACATGATAGTACCAGACATGGGAGTACCAGACATGGTAGTACCAGACATGGGGGTACCAGACATGATAGTACCAGACATGGGGGTACGAGACATAAATAAACGAGATTAAGACAAACAGGAAGACAAACAATCATTGAAGAAAGAATAAACAAGGAACAAGACAACAAAACAAACAAAGAAATCAGAGAGCACGCAAACAATCACAACCCTAAGAAGCAGAAAACGCTTGCAAGCACAATCAATAAGTTTCAAGAATCCAAAGAGTGAAGGTCCAAGAATACGTGCAAGGAAGAGTGTCAAGATACCCCCAGCCACTCAAGAACGGTCCAAGAACATTACATCATTCTTACATAAGAAACTTTAACACCCATATCTTATCTTGAGGTTATCTTGAGATGATTTCGGGGCTTAGTGTCCCCGCGGCCCGGTCCTCGACCAGGCCTCCACCCCCAGGAAGCAGCCCGTGACAGCTGACTAACTCCCAGGTACCTATTTACTGCTAGGTAACAGGAGCATCAGGGTGAAAGCCCATATATACACGTATCATACAGAAAGACTCCTTTAATACTCATACATACATGTATCTTACAGAGAGGAACCAGTAATACACATGTAGCCAACAGGGATGAATTTGTATATATATATTACAAAGTATATTTGTATTTTTCGAGATCCATGGGCCATTAATACAGATGTTGTGTGTTTACTAGTTGTGTTTACTAAGAAACTTTGCCCATTTGTTTCTGCCTCGTGCGGGAATCGAACCCGCGCCACAGAATTACGAATCCTGCGCGCTATCCACCAGGCTACGAGGCCTCTTGTGTATGTATCTATGTGTGTGTGTTCTGACAGACAAACACATACACGTTCAGAGGGGGGAAATGTTGTGTATTGTAGCGGGGGATAAAAACTCACCTGATCCAATTACATCATAAATCAGAACGTCAAACAGGCTCCCCGAGGGAGGCCAGGGAGCTGCTGTTGATCCAATATTCTCACAAGCACCGCTGCTTCCTTCACTGTGGGGTGTGGGGTGTGGGGTGGGTGGTGTGGGGTGTGGGGTGTAGTGGGGTGTGGTGGGGTGTGGTGGGGTCTAGGCTGTGTAATGGGGTCTGTGGGGTGGGGTCTAGGCTGTGGGGTCTAGGCTGTGTGGTGGGGTCTGCATGGACTTTGCTACTTTGGAGTATGTGATGGACATTGAGGTATGTGACAAGTATCCTCGCATATTCACGTCATACCGTCTTGTATGAGGCCGTACTGGTTGGGCACACAAAGTCATATATTCCTTGTGCAAAAAACTCAGGAACATGGATGGGATTCGAACCCCTCTACCAACGCGACACACGGCTACTACTGGTGGCCCACCGCACCATATAGTAATGAGTCACTAACGTATTACTGCGTCACTACGTATTTACACGCAAATAATAACATTACTACGTTACAAGTTCTCCCCCGCCATAAACTTGAGTTGCCCCAATAAGTTACAAGTTGTCCACGGACCAAATTAATGAGAACTTGACTAAATCGCAACTTTTCGCCGGCAGAAACTTCGGTGCGCGATGTGCCAAGTGTTGTCGAAGCATCGGGGCGGCAGACTGGGTCCGGAGAGCTAGAGACCGCGTCTACCACCTCGCCTGCTTCGCCTGCGACGCCTGCAAGCGACAACTGAGCACCGGGGAGGAGTTCGCCCTACACGACAACCGCGTCCTCTGTAAGCAGCACTACCTCGAGTCCATCGAAGGCGGCGCCTCCAGCAACGACGGTAAGTCAATTGAGATACGTTTAACATGAATTGTAGGGCAGATTAAAGTATTTTGACGATATCGTTGGCCAAACTAAACTATTTTGACCGACATCCTAGTCTAAACTAAACTATTTTGACCGATATAGTAGTCCAAACTAAACTATTTTGACCGACATTCTAGGCCAATCTAAACTATTTTGACCGACATCCTAGTCCAACCTAAACTATTTTGACCGACATAGTAGGCCAAACTAAATTTGACCGACATCCTAGGCCAAACTAAACTATTTTGACCGACATCCTAGGCCAAACTAAACTATTTTGACCGACATCCTAGGCCAAACTAAACTATTTTGACCGACATCCTAGGCCAACCTAAACTATTTTGACCGACATCCTAGGCCAAACTAAACTATTTTGACCGACATCCTAGGCCAAACTAAACTATTTTGACCGACATCCTAGGCCAACCTAAACTATTTTGACCGACATCCTAGGCCAAACTAAACTATTTTGACCGACATCCTAGGCCAAACTAAACTATTTTGACCGACATCCTAGGCCAACCTAAACTATTTTGACCGACATCCTAGGCCAAACTAAACTATTTTGACCGACATCCTAGGCCAAACTAAACTATTTTGACCGACATCCTAGGCCAAACTAAACTATTTTGACCGACATCCTAGGCCAACCTAAACTATTTTGACCGACATCCTAGGCCAAACTAAACTATTTTGACCGACATCCTAGGCCAAACTAAACTATTTTGACCGACATCCTAGGCCAAACTAAACTATTTTGACCGACATCCTAGGCCAACCTAAACTATTTTGACCGACATCCTAGGCCAAACTAAACTATTTTGACCGACATCCTAGGCCAAACTAAACTATTTTGACCGACATTCTAGGCCAATCTAAACTATTTTGACCGACATCCTAGGCCAACCTAAACTATTTTGACCGACATCCTAGGCCAAACTAAACTATTTTGACCGACATCCTAGGCCAACCTAAACTATTTTGACCGACATCCTAGGCCAAACTAAACTATTTTGACCGACATCCTAGGCCAACCTAAACTATTTTGACCGACATCCTAGGCCAAACTAAACTATTTTGACCGACATAGTAGGCCAAACTAAATTTGACCGACATCCTAGGCCAACCTAAACTATTTTGACCGACATAGTAGGCCAAACTAAATTTGACCGACATCCTAGGCCAAACTAAACTATTTCCAACTGACCGACAAGAACTTCAACCATTTCAACTCTATATTCGCGGGTATCGACAGAGAGTGACGGGAGTGGGAAAGCCAAGAGCAAGCGGGTACGCACCACGTTCTCGGACGAGCAGCTACAAGTGTTGCAGGCGAACTTCCAGATAGACTCGAACCCTGACGGCCAGGACCTGGAGAGGATCGCCCAGATCACCGGTCTCAGTAAACGGGTGACGCAAGTGTGGTTTCAGAACAACCGCGCGCGCCAGAAGAAATATATGACCCAGGGTAAGAGGCACAGCGCCCCGCCTCCCACGCCTGTAGGCGCAGGTAAGTCTGTCTAGCGTCCACCCCTGTGGGTGTAGGTGAGTCTGTCTAGCGTCCACCCCTGTGGGTGGAGGTGGGTGTCTCCCACGCCTGTGGGTGTAGGTGAGTCTGTCTAGCGTCCACCACTGTGGGTGGAGGTGGGTGTCTCCCACGCCTGTGGGTGTAGGTGAGTCTGTCTAGCGTCCACCCCTGTGGGTGTAGGTGAGTCTGTCTAGCGTTCACCCCTGTGGGTGTAGGTGGGTGTCTCCCACGCCTGTGGGTGTAGGTAAGTCTGTCTAGCGTCCACCCCTGTGGGTGTAGGTGAGTCTGTCTAGCGTCCACCCCTGTGGGTGTAGGTGAGTCTGTCTAGCGTCCACCCCTGTGGGTGTAGGTGAGTCTGTCTAGCGTCCACCCCTGTGGGTGTAGGTGAGTCTGTCTAGCGTCCACCTCTGTGAGTGTAGGTGGGTGTCGTCCACCCCTGTGGGTGTAGGTGAGTCTGTCTAGCGTCCACCTCTGTGGGTGTAGGTGAGTCTGTCTAGCGTCCACCTCTGTGGGTGTAGGTGAGTCTGTCTAACGTCCACCTCTGTGGGTGTAGGTGAGTCTGTCTAGCGTCCACCTCTGTGGGTGGAGGTGGGTGTCGTCCACCTCTGTGGGTGTAGGTGAGTCTGTCTAGCGTCCACCCCTGTGGGTGTAGGTGAGTCTGTCTAGCGTCCACCTCTGTGAGTGTAGGTGAGTCTGTCTAGCGTCCACCCCTGTGGGTGTAGGTGAGTCTGTCTAGCGTCCACCCCTGTGGGTGTAGGTGAGTCTGTCTAGCGTCCACCCCTGTGGGTGTAGGTGAGTCTGTCTAGCGTCCACCCCTGTGGGTGTAGGTGAGTCTGTCTAGCGTCCACCCCTGTGGGTGTAGGAGAGTCTGTCTAGCGTCCACCCCTGTGGGTGTAGGTGAGTCTGTCTAGCGTCCACCTCTGTGGGTGTAGGTGAGTCTGTCTAGCGTCCACCCCTGTGGGTGTAGGTGAGTCTGTCTAGCGTCCGCCCCTGTGGGTGTAGGTGAGTCTGTCTAGCGTCCGCCCCTGTGGGTGTAGGTGAGTCTGTCTAGCGTCCACCACTGTGGGTGAAGGTGAGTCTGTCTAGCGTCCACCCCTGTGGGTGTAGGTGAGTCTGTCTAGCGTCCACCTCTGTGGGTGTAGGTGAGTCTGTCTAGCGTCCACCCCTGTGGGTGTAGGTGAGTCTGTCTAGCGTCCACCCCTGTGGGTGTAGGTGAGTCTGTCTAGCGTCCACCTCTGTGGGTGTAGGTGAGTCTGTCTAGCGTCCACCACTGTGGGTGTAGGTGAGTCTCTCTAACGTCCGCCTCTGTGGGTGTAGGTGAGTCTCTCTAGCGTCCACCCCTGTGGGTGTAGGTGAGTCTGTCTAGCGTCCACCTCTGTGGGTGTAGGTGGGTGTCGTCCACCTCTGTGGGTGTAGGTGAGTCTATCTAGCGTCCACCCCTGTGGGTGTAGGTGAGTCTGTCTAGCGTCCACCCCTGTGGGTGTAGGTGAGTCTGTCTAGCGTCCACCCCTGTGGATAAAGGTGAGTCTAGCTTCCATCACTGTATAGTAAATATGATATAAAAATAGCGGTGAATCAACACATTAAGACAATCGACGATTAGAAAGCAGGGTCCTAGAGCTAACAACTCGATCCTGCATGCACAAATAGGTAGATAGGTCAACACACACAAGCAAAGGTCTGGTAGCTGAGTGGACAGCGCGCAGGACTCGTAATTCTGTGGCCCGGGTTCGATTCCCGGACCAGGCAGAAACAAAGTTTCTTTCATGCTGAATGCCCCTGTTACCTAGCGGTAAATAGGTACCTGGGAGTTAGACAGCTGTTACGGAACTGCTTCGTGGGGGGAAGGGGGTTGAAATAAATAAATAAACAATAAATAATCAGTTGATTGATTGACAGTTGAGAGGCGGGCCGAAAGAGCAGAGCTTAACCCCTGCAAACACAACTAGGTGAATACACACACACACACACACACACACACACACACACCCACACTTCCCAGCACACAAAGAGTGCTGGGAAGACGGGACACCACGAGCGTAGCTCTCATCCTGTAACTACACTTACGTAATTACACTTAGGTAATTAAACACACATACACACACACACACACACACACACACACACACACACACACACACACACACACACACACACACACACACACACACACACACTCACTTATACCATAGACTAGACCAATAATTACAATACCCTTAACAACTAATACTGCTGTAGCCATCCCGCATTGCAACTCACCTGTTGAGCGTCTGCAACAATTAACAACTCGGAAATTAGCATTCTTAATTAACCGACATCAATTATCATTTACTGAATGACCATTAGACGTTGAGTCGTTAATGGGCATACATGCCAGGCTGGCCAGGGGGGGGGGGAGGGGGTATTCACCTGTATCGATTCACCTATACGTGCTTGCATAGAGAACTTCAGCTCTTGGGCCCCTCACCTTTCAGTCGGTGTGTGTGTATGTGTGTGTGTGTGTGTGTGTGTGTGTGTGTGTGTGTGTGTGTGTGTGTGTGTGTGCTCTTACTTAGATTTAGTTGTCTTAACTACCACCCTAACAACCGAACCACCAGTTACTGACCTGTCGATCACTTCAAACAAGCCTCTTAATGTGTCGCAAACCAGCTCACTAATTGACTTTACTGATCGTTCTAACTTCAGCTCACACTTAATCCAAACCACCGAACTACCACTACTGTCCCTCCTAACTACCAAACAGCACCGTGAACTACCTTCGTTAGTAATTATTGGTCAACAACATCTCATTAGTCTGTCCAGTTCGGTAATTGTATCGTGAACGATCGGGTAAATCCTAGCATTTACGCGAGAGGAAATGAAATATGACGAAACACAGAGACACGAAGACATGAATTGGAACTAGGGGGGGGGGGAGGGGGGCATGGGGGGGGGTATAGATTTATAGTCAGTGGCGAAATGTTTTAAATTATTAAAAGTGTGTCGTTGTCGTCTGCATTTTTTTATGATACTGTATTGATTTTTGTGTATTTTCAAGGGGCATATATATATATATATATATATATATATATATATATATATATATATATATGTATATATATATATATATATATATATATATATATATATATTTATATATATATATATATATATATATATATATATATATATATATATATATATATATATATATATATACCCTGGTACCAGATGCTTATACCCTTATATCTGACCTTCCATTATACCCCTTATATGTGACCCCCTCCCCCCCCTCTCCCCCCCCCTGATCCGAAGACCTGATCCCACATCCTGATTCTTAATCTTCACATACACACACTACTGTATGTCTTCAATACGCCCCGCTCCTGTGCCAGGTAAGTCCACTTCGGGCTCACCATAGCCCGTGCTATTTGACACTTTTTGTTTCCAGTAGCTGGATCTTAAACAACGAGCAACACACACACACACACACACACACACACACACACACACACACACACACACACACACACACACACACACACACACTACACTACACTACACTACACTCCCGTCTCACTGGAGACGGGAGACCTACCAGAAATATGGAAGACGGCGAATGTGGTCCCAATATACAAAAAGGGCGACAGACAAGAGGCACTGAACTACAGGCCAGTGTCCTTGACTTGTATACCATGCAAGGTGATGGAGAAGATCGTGAGAAAAAACCTGGTAACATATCTGGAGAGAAGGGACTTCGTGACAAATCGCCAACATGGGTTCAGGGGAGGGTAAATCTTGCCTGACTGGCTTAATAGAATTCTACGATCAGGTGACACAGATTAAGCAAGAAAGAGAAGGCTGGGCGGACTGCATTTTCTTGGATTGTCGGAAAGCCTGTGACACAGTACCGCATAAGAGGCTGGTACATAAGCTGGAGAGACAGGCAGGTGTAGCTGGTAAGGTGCTCCAGTGGATAAGGGAGTACCTGAGCAATAGGAAGCAGAGAGTTACGGTGAGGGGTGAGACCTCAGATTGGCGTGAAGTCACCAGTGGAGTCCCACAGGGCTCTATACTCGATCCTATTTTGTTTCTGATATATGTAAATGAACTCCCGGAGGGTATAGATTCATTTCTCTCAATGTTTGCGGACGATGCCAAAATTATGAGAAGGATTAAGACAGAAGAGGACTGCTTGAGGCTTCAAGAATACCTAGACAAGCTGAAGGAATGGTCAAACAAATGGTTGTTAGAGTTTAACCCAAGCAAATGTAATGCAATGAAGATAGGTGTAGGGAGCAGGAGGCCAGATACAAGGTACCATCTGGGAGATGAAATACTTCAAGAGTCAGAGAAAGAAAACGACTTGGGGGTTGATATCACGCCAGACCTGTCTCCTGCAGCTCATATCAAGAGGATAACATCAGCGGCATATGCCAGGCTGGCCAACATAAGAACGGCATTCAGAAACTTGTGTAAGGAATCATTCAGAACTTTGTATACCACATATGTCAGGCCAAACCTGGAGTATGCAGCCCCAGCATGGAGTCCATATCTAGTCAAGGATAAGACCAAACTGGAAAAGGTTCAAAGGTTTGCCACCAGACTAGTACCCGAGCTGAGAGGTATGAGCTACGAGGAGAGACTACAGGAATTAAACCTCACTTCGCTGGAAAACAGAAGAGTTAGCGGGGACATGATCACCACATTTAAGATTCTCAAGGGAATTGATAGGGTAGATAAAGACAGTCTATTTAACACAAGGGGCACACGCACTAGGGGACACAGGTGGAAACTGGGTGCCCAAATGAGCCACAGAGATATTAGAAAGAACTTTTATAGTATCAGAGTGGTTGACAAATGGAATGCATTAGGAAGTGATGCGGTGGAGGCTGACTCCATACACAGTTTCAAGTGTAGATATGATAGAGCGAATAGGCTCAGGAATCTGTACACCAGTTGATTGACGGTTGAGAGGCGGGACCAAAGAGCCAGAGCTCAACCCCCGCAAACACAACTAGGTGAGTACCCACACACACCCACACACACACACACACACACACACACACACACACACACACACACACACACACACACACACACACACACACACACACACACACACCCACACACACACACACACACACACACACACACACCCTTCCCCCCCACACACACACACACACACACCCTTCCCCCCCACACACACACACACACACACCCTTCCCCCCCCCCCACACACACACACACACACACACACACACACACACACACACACACACACACACACACCCTCCCCCCCACACACCCTCCCCCCCCACACACACACAATACTCAACTCCACCGCCACAAATTATCACTAATATCTTCCCCCCCCCTCCCCCCCGCCACAAGCCGCCATTATTAAAACCCACTGATAAAGGGGAAAATACAAACAGATCAATTACTATGGCGATCTGTCCTCGGCCACGTGTTCCCGCCGGCCGCCATGTTGGCCTTTGTCACGTGACCTTTGTTGTGGTGACGTCATGAGGAGGCGGCCTGGGGGGGGGGAGGGGGAGGGTTGACGAGTGGTGATTGGCCTGCATCTGGTGCTTACCTATCAGTAATTACCTACCAGGGACTAAAGGTAGAGGGTTAGGGGATGAAAGGAGACTGTGGTTTAGCACTCTATGCCCCTGTCTAAGAGCCGCGTTTTACCAATAGACAGGAGAACGCTATCGCCAATAGATATCCAAATAATGCCCCCAATAGACAGAACAAATGCCACCGTCAATAGACAACACACACTCAATAGACAGTCAAGAACCTCAATAGACAGACAATAGACCTCAATAGACAGTCAACCGCACGAAGATAGAACAGAGTTTGACGTCACTATTTTTATCGCGATGAGTACAAATTGACTCCAGGTGTAAGTGGATGGGACCCAGGTGATTGATGGGGCAGATCACTGTCCACCTGGGAGATGGGGGGGGGGGGAGTTGAGGGGGGTCATGGGGGGGGGTTGTGGGGGGTCATGGGGGGGGGTTGTGGGGGGTCATGGGGGGGGGTCAGAGGGCGGTTGATGAGTCTTTGAGATTATTTCCCACTCTTCATATTAATGATGAATTTTTTATTCGCAAATTCTGGGGTATGTCTCTTGCGATGAGTGGTGTAAGGTAGGGGGTGTGGTAGTTGTGGTGGTGTGGTGTGGTAGTGGTGGTGGTGTGGTAGTTGTGGTGGTGGGGGTGTGGTAGTGGTGGGGGTGTGGTAGTGGTGGTGGTGTGGTGTGGTAGTTGTGGTGGTGTGGTAGTTGTGGTGGTAGGGGTGTGGTAGTTGTGGTGGTGGTGGTTAAACGAACCGTTGAAGTAGGAGATTATATGCATTTCTCAGGTCTTACTACAGATCCTCACCTCTCACTCCTATACCAAATATCATCACATTGCATTTGCTTGGAGTGAAGTCGAACATCCATTTCTCTGACAATATCCAGATCTTGCAAGTCAGCTGATGTATTGTTGTGCTTCTGGCCGCCAGAGGTCACTGGAAGCAGAGTAGCAATGGCGCCCCAGTGGCCATAGAACCGCAGCTACCATCATAGGCTGCTGGCTCCAGCACCTCACAAGTCCACTACGGGTTCACCATAGCCCGTGCTACTTGGAACAGAATATTTGTAGATTATTTTGTGATATTAGTGATTATTTAATTATTCGTGATGATAAAGGTGTATACTTAAAATTATGGTATAGTATAATAACATAGGATACCCGGCGAACTAAGCTGCCATAGAAAACGGATATGTGTGAGGCGCTATACCTTTCATGGTAATTTGTATGTTGGGAACAATATACCAGACACAATGATATATGTAGTGGTTGAGAGGTCGGGTTGTTGAGTGTGATGAGTCAGGACCTTCACTCATCACCACAACTCATACTTCCTCAAGTCTCGTTGACTCAAGGCGACAACATTAATAAATTTGAATGTTTAACAAAAATTCAAGTCTATATTCTCAACTTAATGTCACTCAACATTGTCGTTAATACTTTGTGCTATGTTCACCCAGGGAATTAGAGGGAGACATGTTCCAGACATACGCTATTAATGAGGCATTGCCAATGTAAATACGGATGTTCAGCATGAGGATTGACGGGGCACGGAACTAGTATCAGGCATAAGGATGCCAGGATCCATTAAGTTAGCATAAGTTAGACACGACGATATATAGAAACAGTTAAATACCTAGTTTTAAAAGTAGACACGATGAGGAACTGACGGCTGGAATGACGGGACACAATAGCTAACGCCCGACCCTGTAAATACATCTAGGTGAGTACACACAAACACACAAACACAGGCGGGACCAAAGAGCCAGAGCTCAACCCCCGCAAGCACAACTAGGTGAGTACAAACAACCAAATCAGTCACCACCACCCATTATTTGGACACGCGTTAATTTGTAAACAGTTAATAACGAGTTATAAAACCCCTAAAACCCCGACAAACAACCCCATCTCAAAGTCCACTGCGGGCTCACCATAGCCCGTGCTACTTAGAACTTTTTGTTCCAGGTAGCAAATCTTAAACAACAACAACAATCCCATCTCTACCATTCCAGAACCCCCCCCCCCCCCCACTCCCCCTCCCCCAAACTCCACACCCCATTTATTCTCCCCCCCCCATCTCATCACAACTCGTGAACGACCTCCTCTTAACATATTTAGACACAATAAATTTCTATAAGCGGCGTGACAGGCGTGAAGCCCGGCGTCCTACGGGACCGGGCTCGCTCCCCTAATAGTCCGGGATGGAGCGTTGTCTATCAGGTTATAAGCCCCGTGGGACGGCTCTTTCACAGGGGGGGCCGGATACAGCTCCC
Organism: Procambarus clarkii; assembly: GCF_040958095.1. Classification (NCBI taxonomy): domain Eukaryota; kingdom Metazoa; phylum Arthropoda; class Malacostraca; order Decapoda; family Cambaridae; genus Procambarus; species Procambarus clarkii. The sequence goes on along the minus strand of NC_091215.1, from coordinate 29,832,687 downwards.
CAGAGGACCAGAGGGGCTTCGTGTCACGGTACACACACACAACTCTCCTTATCATCGCTATCTGAATCCGTTTATTGGGGATTTTGATGTGGTTGTGTGGGATGAGATGATGTCTGATACCCCCTTAGTGTATTATACACCCCTGCTTAGTGTATTATACACCCCTGCTTAGTGTATTATAATGTGAGGTGGGATTACTGGGAGCCGGAGAGACAGTGAGATCACGGCAGGTATTAAGTGTGTACTTGTCTATCTGTGGCTGCAGGGTCGAGCTTCAGTTCTTGGACTTCGCCTTTCTAGCCGGTGATTGGCTTGGCACTTTCCCCTGATAATTCCCTTCCCCCTCTAGCGACGTCAGGTCTAATTCTTTCAGTCTTCCTTCATAACCGATCCCTCGCAATTCCTTTCAACCTTTTGTAATTTTCTTATATTTTATATTTAGATGGAGACACCACGTTGGGACGACATACTCTAAGGTTGGTCTCACGTAGGTAGTCTACAGTGGTCTAAATGTTTCCTTCTTCTTGGGAGGTTATCTTGAGATGATTTCGGGGCTTTTCAGTGTCCCCGCGGCCCGGTCCTCGACCAGGCCTCCACCCCCAGGAAGCAGCCCGTGACAGCTGACTTACACCCAGGTACCTATTTACTGCTAGGTAGCAGTCTTCCTTACTTAGACTTCTGAACCATGTTCTCACTTTCGCTAGCGTAGAGTATGCAGCTGACGTTCACCCTATGCCCCTGTTACCTAGCAGTAAAATAGGTACCTGGGTGTTAGTCAGCTGTCACGGGCTGCTTCCTGGGGGTGGATTCCTGGTCAAGGACCGGGCCGCGGGGACACTAAAAAGCCCCGAAATCATCTCAAGATAACCTCAAGAAGAAGATCCTATTTCTACGAGGCAGTTTCCCTTCATTGTGTTCTGTCATTTTGCCCTCCTGTCACCTGTTGTCATTTCTATCACCTTACACTTGCTGGCGTTGAATTCCAGTTTCCGTTTCTTGGATTAAATCTGCAGCTTGTCTAAATCACCTTGGGAAGTTTCACAGTCCTCATCGGTGTCAACTCTTCTCATTAATTTTACATCGTCTGCAAACCTCGACATATAAGACTCAACTTCCTTGGGTTAGCTTAGTAATATAGATGAAAAATAGTATGGGTCCCAGCGCCGATCCTTGAGGTACTCTGCTTGTTTACCCTACGCCAGTCCAACGTCTTTCCCCCTCACTGTGACCCCTGACTTCTGTCTGTTAGGTATTCCCTACAACCCATCCTCTTAAAAATAACGTCACTTTTCGCTCGTATGCGCACTATGGCCAAATTTGGACGTACTCCCTTACCCATGTCAGTGCTGTTCTGCTTACTCTCGCTTGCCTCTCAAGAGGGAGTACTGTGAGATACTGTGTCATAGGCTTTTTGACAGTCAAAAATACGACCTTCCAACGCCTGTCCTGCCTTATTTTCGTCATTTGATCATAGTGTGTTGACATGCCTAATTCTCCCCTAGTGTGCGGGGGAACAACTCAGCGTGTGCAGGGTGGTGGGGGAGGAAATCAGGGACAAACGGACCCACGTGGAGGAAAATGATGAGATTTTTCTATGTTGAGTCTTGCGGCGGATGAGAACAAATGATCACATTAGGAATATTGTTTATGACATCATATTTCACGTTTTCTTCCCCACCCCTCTTCTCGCTCTCTCTCTCTCTCTCTCTCTCTCTCTCTCTCTCTCTCTCTCTCTCTCTCTCTCTCTCTCTCTGTCTCTCTGTCTCTCTGTCTCTCTGTCTCTCTCTCTCTCTCTCTCTCTCTCTCTCTCTCTCTCTCTCTCTCTCTCTCTCTCTCTCTCTCTCTCTCTCTCTGTCTCTCTCTGTCTCTCTCTCTCTCTCTCTCTCTCTCTCTCTCTCTCTCTCTCTGTCTCTGTCTCTCTCTCTGTCTCTCTCTCTCTCTCTCTCTCTCTCTCTCTCTCTCTCTCTCTCTGTCTCTGTCTCTGTCTCTGTCTCTCTCTCTCTCTCTCTCTCTCTCTCTCTCTCTCTCTCTCTCTCTCTCTCTCTCTCTCTCTCTCTTCGTTTATTATGTCTCTGCTTCATTCATCAGCAGGCGATGAGTCACAATAACGTGGCTGAAGTATGTTGAACAGACCACACACTAGAAAGTGAAGGGACGACGACGTTTCGATCCGTCCTGGACCATTCTCAAGTCGATTGCACAATCGACTTGAGAATGGTCCAGGACGGACCGAAACGTCGTCGTCCCTTCACTATCTAGCGTGTAGTTTGGTCAACAAACCATCATTTACAACCACTTAATTTATTTATTTGTGGAAACAAAGCCGCCAAAGATTGAGAAAAGATGTACAGGATCGTAAGTGCTTTCGTGAATCTGGCCGAATCAGTATCTGAATCTGAATCAGTAAATATGGTAGACGCTCCCACACGGCGCTTTCCCGCGCGTGAAGGCGTGTCGGCGTCCGTATGTCAGCGCCCGCGCGGGAAAACAAGTGCAGGGCGGGAGAGAGGGGGATCAACTGCCACGTGGGATCTGCTTAGATTCCGGATAATCGTGTTAGATCCTCCCCCAGGATAGTATCGATGTTCAGCTGTTTAAGCAATTCGGGGGGACGGTGTGGGGGAGAAGATTATGGGACTTGTCAGCTATGAATCTATGTTAGTCTTGCCCGCGGCGTGAGGGCTGACAAGTGTGGCCGCCAGGAGCTTGGCCGCCATCTTGGGGAATGTTTTGACAATGTTGGAATGCTCGTATTTTGGTTTTATTTGAATCCTCCAAAGGATACCTGATCAGCCAGGCTGTGACTCATACGTCAGGCTGCTAGCAGCCGCGTCCAACAGCCTGGTTGATCAGTCCAGCAACCAGGAGGCCTGGTCGACGACCGGGCCGCGGGGACGCTAAGCCCCGGAAGGTAACCATCATCGTATATAAAATAAATATCAGCAAAAAAGACAAAGATAGAGGTAGAGAATATATGTAAACTTGGGTTCAATTGCCTCACAGGGCTGTGACGTTTGGGCACGTTTCCTTTCACCTAATGCCTCTCTTCACCCAACAGTGAATAGGTACCCCGGGAGTTAGGCAACTATTGTAGGGTTGCATCATGGGGTAGATCAGTTGTTCTAGGCCATGATGTTGATAGACCATAGGCCTATCAAGGCCTATCATCATGGGCCTCGATAGGCCTCCATGTCAAACAACAATAAACCTGACAATGAGGCTAAATAAACCCGCAGAAAAGTTTATTAATTAACCTATTAAGACCTGCTAACCAGGGGTCAGATTCACGAAGCAGTTACGCAAGCACTTACAAACTTGTACATCTTTCCTCAATCTTTGACATACGAAGCAGTTACGCAAGCACTTACGAACGTGTACATCTTTCCTCAATCTTTGACACACGAAGCAGTTACGCAAGCACTTACGAACGTGTACATCTTTCCTCAATCTTTGACATACGAAGCAGTTACGCAAGCACTTACAAACTTGTACAACTTTTTTCAATATTTGGCGGCTTTGTTTACAATTATTAAACAGTTAACGAGCTCCGAAGCACCAGGAGTTTATAACAATAACAACAGTTAATTGGGAAGTTTTCATGCTTGTAAACTGTTTAATAAATGTAACCAAAGCCGTCAAAGATTGAGGAAAGATGTACACGTTCGTAAGTGCTTGCGTAACTGCTTCGTATGTCAAAGATTGAGGAAAGATGTACACGTTCGTAAGTGCTTGCGTAACTGCTTCGTGTGTCAAAGATTGAGGAAAGATGTACACGTTCGTAAGTGCTTGCGTAACTGCTTCGTATGTCAAAGATTGAGGAAAGATGTACACGTTCATAAGTGCTTACGTAGCTGCTTCGTATGTCAAAGATTGAGGAAAGATGTACACGTTCGTAAGTGCTTGCGTAACTGCTTCGTATGTCAAAGATTGAGGAAAGATGTACACGTTCATAAGTGCTTACGTAGCTGCTTCGTATGTCAAAGATTGAGGAAAGATGTACACGTTCATAAGTGCTTACGTAGCTGCTTCGTATGTCAAAGATTGAGGAAAGATGTACACGTTCGTAAGTGCTTGCGTAACTGTTTCGTGTTTCCCATGTGCTCTTGTGTAAACAAACGTATATGTAAACACCACAGCTAAATGAAGTGTAATAATGATTTTATCTCACCCACAGCCGGCTACTCCCTGGAGCGGGCACCTTCCCGGCTCTCAGACTATGGCGACATGTCTTCCTCCTCATCCTCGCCCCTCGACTCCCCCCTCTCCCAGATTCTCTACAGCTTCGGATGATTGTCGGCCCACGCCCACACTTACGCCCACATCCACCAGCATCAGAGCGGCCTAGGAGACGAGGGCGCCGCGGACCACCAGCCCTCAAGGGCGCCAGAATCCCATCGCCTCGCCCTCAACAACTCTTCCGCCTCCTCCGAGGCCGCTATCCTGGGCATGGGCGCGGGCTTTGGCATGGCAGTCCTCCGAGGCGACGGGGGAGGAGGATATCAGGATGTGTACGAGGGTCCTGTGTCGCTGCGACGGGAGGATACATACCTGAAGCACAGCCAGGATTACAAGAGTCAGGATTACAAGAGCCACCAGGACTTCAAGAGCCAGGATTACAAGAGCCAGGACTTCAAGAGCCAGGAGAACGGGGGCTCTTGAGAGACCACCATCTTCGCTGCATGTGATTGGAAATAATATACATATACCAAAACGTAAACCAGGTCTATCAGGCATCCCATTAACCTGCATAGACACTCGACATTACTGATGGTATACAAGGCTACCAAAACAATACTTGTGAACTGCTAGCTTGTAGAATGAATCACTTATAACGTAGAAGAAACAAGTGCGGCGCTCTCACTGTGTTATCCCTGTGTTATCACTGTGTTATCAGGTGAGTAGAAAATATGGTTCACTCAACAGGTAAACAAGAGAATTATTAAGAGCGTCAGTCGCAAAGTGCAGTGAACAGTGACTTGCCGGCGTCGGTTAAATGGACCACAGTGCTCTATAGTGTCGACTCTCGTGTCTAATAGAGGGACCACAAGCTCTGTAGCGTCGACTCTCGTGTCTAATAGATGGACCACAAGCTCTATAGTGTCGACTCTAGTGTCTAATAGATGGACCACAAGCTCTATAGCGTCGACTCTAGTGTCTAATAGAGGGACCACAAGCTCTATAGCGTCGACTCTAGTGTCTAATAGAGGGACCACAAGCTCTGTAGCGTCGACTCTAATGTCTACTCACTAAAACCTTCAATTAATCAATTTTTTAGCTGTAAACAGCTAGGCGGGCAGTCGACATATGAAATCTTTTAAGACAAGGAGGATAAGATGGTTTTGATTTACATATTTAGATAAAAGATATCCCTCCCTCTCCCCTTCTCTCTCTCTCTCTCTCTCTCTCTCTCTCTCTCTCTCTCTCTCTCTCTCTCTCTCTCTCTCTCTCTCTAAGTCTCGGGAAATCCAGTCTCTCCAAAATGAGCAACCTTTGGACACCTTTGCTTTTTTTATCCAAAATTTGCCAAAGAAAAAAGAGAAAAAACGAATGAAGATATTATTTGAATTGCAAATTCTTCTTTCGCGAAATCTGCATGTGTAATGAATGACTTGCTGGCCTGGGCTGTGGCGGGGACCTGGGAGTCTAGGGAGGACTAGGGGGATGGTGGATATCGAGATCATGTCTCCCTCTGGTTCTTCCCTCTTCATCAGTCTAGTTGCAAACTTCCGAAGTTTCTCAGGCTACTTTTATGCTCTTGACGAGAGGATGGATTCACGCTGGCGCTGCATGCTGTAGAACTTGTCTTATATACGTGGTGGTCAATATTATGATTTTTTTTTGTTTTTTTAGGCTTACTGAAACCTTTCCTTATGAATGGTTTTTCGGTTCATTCTCACCTTGGGAGATCGTTAATCTCTCTAAGTGTGGATGTGTGTGTGTGGATGTGTGTGTGTGTGTGTGTGTGTGTGTGTGTGTGTGTGTGTGTGTGTGTGTGTGTGTGTGTGTGTGTGTGTGTGTGTGTGTGTGTGTGTGTGTGTGTGTGTGTGTGTGTGTGTGTAAATAATATATACATGTTTGATTTTCAATGTTAAATTCTTTATAAATATAGCTATATATATATATATATATATATACATATACAGATATATTACTGAACATTTCCACAGTGAAGGTATTTTTAATACGGCAAGCCGGAAGTGACGTAGTGCAGGGCAATGACTTATTGTATTAATACTGTATTTGCAAATACATTTACTGTTGCCGTTTCGAAATCTGAGATATGACGAATAGATTTTTATCCACATCATTTATCTTTTTCAAACAAATTACTTTTAAACATTTTCACCATTCAATTTGTAGTTCAGTGAAAAATGTTTCAATTATAACATGTAACTAGTGTATATAAATAACTAAGTCACTTACGACCAGATAAGTGTGTCTCATACTGACTTGGGACATCTGTGAGTGTGTGTATGTTATTATACAATGTCAGATTGACTTAGTAATACGAGGTCACACTTGATTGGTGTCCAAGTGCATAGAAGCTCCTTATATATAAATATATATATATATATATATATATATATATATATATATATATATATATATATATATATATATATATATATATATATATATACAATACCTGTGAAATACAATACCTGTCAAATACAATACTTGTGAAATAAAGAAATATATTAATGTGATAATCTTAGATTGGTTTAATTATCACCTTTAATTGTTTAACTGTCGCCTCCCATGACACGAGCCGACGACAGACATCAGGAAGTGACAGCCGTGACAGGAGCCGTGACAGGCATCAGGAAGAGTGACAGGAGGCGCCGACAGCGCCACAAGTGACACATCCTGTCAACTAATCCCATTAGAACTATCCTGACACCCCCGGGGGAGGAGGTCCACCCTCCCCCCCCCACCCACACCCCACAACGCTCCTATATGTAAACACATAATAATCCTAAATGGATTATATCATATATTGGAAACATGGGATAAAAATGTATGGGTGGGATTGTGGGTTTAGTCGAGGGAGGGGAGCAGTGTTTGAGGGCTAGTGTGAGGGCAGGAGCAGTGCTTGAGGGCTAGTGTGAGGGCAGGAGCAGTGCTTCAGGGCTAGTGTGAGGGCAGGAGCAGTGCTTGAGGGCTAGTGTGAGGGCAGGAGCAGTGTTTGAGGGCTAGTGTGAGGGCAGGAGCAGTGTTTGAGGGCTAGTGTGAGGGCAGGAGCAGTGCTTGAGGGCTAGTGTGAGGGCAGGAGCAGTGCTTGAGGGCTAGTGTGAGGGCAGGAGCAGTGTTTGAGGGCTAGTGTGAGGGCAGGAGCAGTGCTTGAGGGCTAGTGTGAGGGCAGGAGCAGTGTTTGAGGGCTAGTGTGAGGGCAGGAGCAGTGCTTGAGGGCTAGTGTGAGGCCAGAAGCCGTGCTTAAGGGAGATAAATTTATGTAATTAATTCCCCTTTTCTCTCCACAAATTCATTGCTCTGTAACTAATATGTTTCCTTGGACATCTTGTGTCTCGTCTGAGTTACTGGTTCCATCCTCGCCTTCACCCTCTGCTACCTTGTCAATTGTATCTTAGGATCTTGTATGACGTAGTCATATCTCATGGTCTGAATATCTATCTCCCAGCTGGGTGAGTGGACATTTCCTCAGCCTTCCTTTCCTCATAGTTCAGGTCTCTGCGTTCCGGGACCAGTTTTGTAGGCAGATTATGGAGTTTGGGTGTGTTTGTGTGCTCTCTCTCCCTCTCTCTCTCTCTCTCTCCCTCTCTCTCTCTCTCTCTCCCTCTCTCTCTCTCTCTCTCTCTCTCTTTGGTCCATCATAGTGTCAACCCGCACCCAGCTATTGTACACATTGTCATGTGTTAATTACCTACACCTTCCACACTCCAACACTGGGCAGCTGTCGCCACACATGGTGAGTCTTCTCTCTCCCCTCACTTCCCTCATACTATACCTCCTCACCCCTCATACTTCCCCCTCACAGCTCATGCCATCTTCCTGCGTATTTTCCCCTCACTTCAGCACTGTTTGCGCCTGTGTCCTCACTTCATTTACGCCAAATGAAGTGAGGACACACCTCTCCTCCTCACCACACCGCCTCATACCCCTCACACGCCTTTCCCCTCACCACACGCCCGTCGTTAGGGTACGTCCCCATCCCTCTGTAATCCAATTGTCGCGCAAGTCTCTTGTAAACAAATGTACTTTGAATACGCCCCTGTGTCTCTGATGACCTGAAGGGTGTATGGGTGTATGGGTGTATGTGTGGTGGTGTTGTGTAAGTGTATGTGTGCGTGTAGGGGTGAAGGGTGTTGATTTCAACACAAGGTTCACTCTCATGTGAGTTGGAGGGGGTGTACTCATCTAGTTGTGCTTGCCGGGGGTTGAGCTTTGGCTCTTTGGTCCCGCCTCTCAACTGTCAATCTGCTGGTGTACAGGTTCTTGAGCCTACTGGGCTCTGTCATATCTATATTTGAAACTGTGTATGGAGTCAGCCTTCACCACCATGTGTGTGTGTGTGTGTATGTGTATTGTGTGTGTGTGTGTGTGTGTGTGTGTGTGTGTGTGTGTGTGTGTGTGTGTGTGTGTGTGTGTGTGTGTGTGTGTGTGTGTGTGTGTTGTGTGTGTGTTGTGTGTGTGTTGTGTGTGTGTGTGTATTGTGTGTGTGTGTGTGTGTGTGTGTGTGTGTGTGTGTGTGTGTGTGTGTGTGTGTGTGTGTGTGTGTGTGTGTGTGTGTGTGTGTGTGTGTGTTCCATCTCTCCCCACAATGCTTGCCCCATTACACCTTTACCTGCACCAATAACAGAAGTTATTTCCCTATTTTTCAAAACAAATTTCAACATTTCCCCTCACTTTTTAAATCAGGCTAAGGGGAAAATGTGGGAGGACAGGACCAAGTAAGGGGAATATTTTTTCCCTTTACCTTCCTCTGACTGAAGGGGAATGACCTGCTCTTTCTCGCATTTCCCCTCAGCTCCTCTAGAGCGGATATGACCTCTACGCTGTCAGAATTCCCCTCTGTTTCTTCCCCTCCTTGAACCCCAGAATGACCCCTGCCCCTTCCTGACCCCACATGACCTTTCTACGAAGCCAACATTTACATTTACACCGGGATCATAATAGCGAGATGTTTCTAAGGGGGGGGATCTTTTGGAGCATTGCAGTGGGATTGAACTCTCGTTTCGGGGTCGCTCCCGGACGCACGCATCCCACATACACACTGTTTTGTGTGTGTGTGTGTGTGTGTGTGTACTCACCTATATGTGCTTGCAGGATCGAGCATTGACTCTTGGATCCCGCCTTTCTAGCTATCGGTTGTTTACAGCAATGACTCCTGTCCCATTTCCCTATCATACCTAGTTTTAAAAGTATGAATAGTATTTGCTTCCACAACCTGTTCCCCAAGTGCATTCCATTTTTCCACTACTCTCACGCTAAAAGAAAACTTCCTAACATCTCTGTGACTCATCTGGGTTTCCAGTTTCCACCCATGTCCCCTCGTTCTGTTATTATTACGTGTGAACATTTCATCTATTTTCACTTTGTCAATTCCCCTGAGTATTTTATATGTCCCTATCATATCTCCTCTCTCCCTTCTTTTCTCTAGTGTCGTAAGGTTCAGTTCCTTCAGCCGCTCTTCATATCCCATCCCTCGTAGCTCTGGGACAAGCCTCGTCGCAAACCTCTGAACCTTCTCCAGTTTCTTTATGTGTTTCTTCAGGTGGGGGCTCCATGATGGCGCGGCATACTCTAAGACGGGTCTCACGTAGGCAGTGTAAAGCGCCCTAAAAGCTTCCTCATTTAGGCTTCTGAATGAAGTTCTAATTTTCGCCAGTGTAGAGTACGCTGCTGTCGTTATCCTATTTATATGTGCCTCAGGAGTTAGATTAGGTGTCACATCCACTCCCAGGTCTCTTTCTCGAATCGTTACAGGTAGGCTGTTCCCCTTCATTGTGTACTGTCCCTTTGGTCTCCTGTCACCTGATCCCATTTCCATAACTTTACATTTACTGGTGTTAAACTCCAGTAGCCATTTCCCTGACCTGTGTGTGTGTGTGTGTGTGTGTGTGTGTGTGTGTGTGTGTGTGTGTGTGTGTGTGTGTGTGTGTGTGTGTGTGTGTGTGTGTGTGTGTGTGTGTGAGAGTGTGTGAGAGTGTGTGTGTGTGTGAAGAACTCATATTTGACCCCGGCCAGGATTCGAACCCATGACGTCCAGAATCACCCCTAAACGAACATAGTACCTCGATCACCGCATCATTAAAAATAAAAAGATCGATATATATGGGGTCCTGTAGCACAGTAGCCTACGTCCTCGACTCACAATCGTGGTACCCAAGTTCAATCTCCAATCAGACCGCAATTGGGCATGTTTCCTTTCATCTCATGCCTGTCTATCTAGGGGAGTGAAATAAGGGAGCTAGACACTAGGGGGCAACTAACTGTTGTGGGTAGCATGACATGAGGTTAGACTAGGGGGAAAAGGGGAGACCTCGATAGTCCTAAATACAGGCTTCCTGTCCCCTGCAATTGGAATATTATCTTAGTGCAAGGGAGGAGCACTGTGCACAAGAACCCTTGGGTACTGTGTACTGTGTAGAATAACCCTTGTGTACTGTGTAGATAAGCTTTGTGTACTGTGTAGAATAACCCTTGTGTACTGTGTACTGTGTAGAATAACCTTTGTGTACTGTGTACTGTGTAGAATAACCCTTGTGTACTGTGTACAATAACCTTTGTGTACTGTGTAGAATAACCTTTGTGTACTGTGTACTGTACTCACCTATTTGTGCTTGCAGGATCGAGCATTGACTCTTGGATCCCGCCTTACTGTGTAGAATACCCTTTGTGTACTGTGTACTGTGTAGAATAACCTTTGTGTACTGTGTACTGTGTACAAGGAGAACATCTTAGAGCCTCAACAAACCCTCACACCTTGCGTCTTTCCCCCTGCTAACGACGGAACCATCTCTCCTCCTCCCCTCAGATGCCTCCCCTCTCCTGCGCTCATTAACTCTCTTTACACACTGTCGACCTTTTCAAGTCCCCTCATGCGTTAGGAAATCCCCCCCCCCTCTCTCTCTCTCTCTCTCTCTCTCTCTCTCTCTCTCTCTCTCTCTCTCTCTCTCTCTCTCTCTCTCTCTCTCTCTCTCCCTGCCTCACTCCCCCTCACACTACAGTGACCTCTCTCTCTCACTTCCCCTCACACTACAGTGACCTCTCTCACTTCCCCTCACACTAGTGACTGCTCTCTCACTTCCCCTCACACTACAGTGACTTCTCTCTCACTTCCCCTCACACTACAGTGACTTCTCTCTCACTTCCCCTCACACTACAGTGACTTCTCTCTCACTTCCCCCTCACACTACAGTGACTTCTCTCTCACTTCACCTCACACTACAGTGACTTTTCTCTCACTTCCCCTCACACTACAGTGACTTCTCTCTCACTTCCCCTCACACTACAGTGACTTCTCTCTCACTTCACCTCACACTACAGTGACTTTTCTCTCACTTCCCCTCACACTACAGTGTCCTCTCTCACTTCCCCTCACACTAGTGACTTCTCTCTCACTTTCCCTCACACTACAGTGACTTCTCTCTCACTTCCCCTCACACTACAGTGGCCTCTCTCACTTCCCCTCACACTACAGTGACCTCTCTCACTTCCCCTCACACTACAGTGACCTCTCTGTGGCTCATTTGGGTACTCAGTTTCCACCTGTGTCCCCTTGTTCGCGTACCACCAGCGTTGAATAGTTTATCCTTGTCTACCCTGTCAATACCCCTGAGGATTTTGTAGGTAGTGATCATGTCTCCCCCTTGTGTGTGTGTACTGGTGTGAACGACCTGCTACTACGCTCCAGTGGCCCTCAGCTTCTCCCCTCGTGTCCCGCGCGAGCATCTCCCCTCTCCTCCAACCTCTTGCCCGTCCCTCAGCGGTAAATTGTCCCGATTAAGCGATTAATAGTTGTAATCCCTAGACGACCTGCAGCCTGAGGTACGATGATTATCCACCACTGTTCAAGGTACGACTTTGAGTTTATTTAAAGTACTTGTTTAAGCGCCTCGTCCTCGTACATGGTAGCCATCTCCAACCGTTTACGTACGTTGTGGAGGAACTGGTACGTAGCGACATTGCGGGTGCAATTTTTCCCCCGGTGCATGTGATCTATGCACCAAAGATAGCAGTCAAAGATTTGTGCTGAATGCGCGGTGATTGTAATTGTCCATAGAGACCAACAATTACGCGGGCAAACTGCTCGCCTCCCTGTGGTCCAGACTGGTTGGCGCGCTTTTTGAACTTCGCGCCTGCGCGCGTCTCTCTTTATTTACACGGTGCTCGGAGAGTCGGGTTTCAGCTCCGGAGCTCCACCTTTCGCTCATATTTTAAATCATATTCTCTTTTTTGGAGTTATAATTGAATTTTCTCTTCAGCGTTGGGTGTAACTGCTCTTTGCTTTGTCTGCTGTTAAACCGCGGAAGTTAGTTTGCTTCTATCACTTAATTCACTGATGTTACCTAAGGCGATAGTTCGAGCCCACCGCCCTGCTCCATAGATTGATTCATTGTGTATTGGCTAGTTGTTACCTGTTCTTTGCTACTTAAGGAACACGCTTAGGTATCTTCGTCTGTGTTTTCTAGTTTTCATCAGTGCTTTGTCGTTCTGTTTCTCCTTGGTCAAAACTGGTTATCGCTGTTTGGGTTGTGTCTGGTAAAATCTTGTACGTTGCTATCATGTCTCCTCTAGTTGTTGTGTCTAATGATGTTTGGTTAAATTCATAGTTTGTTCTCGTAGCTAAGATCTGTTAGAGTTCTCTTGTATGTGTTTGTTCATACACACACACACACACACACACACACACACACACACACACACACACACACACACACACACATATATATATATATATATATATATATATATATATATATATATATATATCCTCTTGTTTGATAAGCTGTTCACTTGAGACAGTTAAGCAAGTCCCAACTGTGTCTGGGTACAAGTGACAGGATGAACAACCCAGCGGGTTTTCTTCCTATTGGGGAGTGTTGTACATGCTGCTATGGCGGTGTGTCCACTCACAGGATGAGTGGCGCTGCCCAATACTGTCACTATGGCGGTGTGTCCACTCACAGGATGAGTGGCGCTGCCCAATACTGTCACTATGGCGGTGTGTCCACTCACAGGATGAGTGGCGCTGCCCAATACTGTCACTATGGCGGTGTGTCCACTCACAGGATGAGTGGCGCTGCCCAATACTGTCACTATGGCGGTGTGTCCACTCACAGGATGAGTGGCGCTGCCCAATACTGTCACTATGGCGGTGTGTCCACTCACAGGATGAGTGGCGCTGCCCAATACTGTCACTATGGCGGTGTGTCCACTCACAGGATGAGTGGCGCTGCCCAATACTGTCACTATGGCGGTGTGTCCACTCACAGGATGAGTGGCGCTGGCCAATACTGTCACTATGGCGGTGTGTCCACTCACAGGATGAGTGGCGCTGCCCAATACTGTCACTATGGCGGTGTGTCCACTCACAGGATGAGTGGCGCTGCCCAATACTGTCACTATGGCGGTGTGGTCACTCACAGGATGAGTGGCGCTACCCTTTGGAGCTAAATTTCAAAAATAATAATAATAATTTGGAATAGAAAGGGAATGTATGCTGGAGGAGGTGGGAAGGGGGAGGGGGGGATTGTAGGGGAGGGGTTTAAGGGGAGGGGGTGTAGGGGGGGGGTTAATGGGGGGTGAGATGAAGGGAAGGGAGGCCAGCACCTGCCTTAATAAGGTAATGGTCGGAGTCTAGGGTAGGCAAAAGGGGTAACATAAGGGGCAGTGAGGGGTGTGTGGTGGTAGTTGTGGTGGTGATTGTAGCCACTCTACGCCACAATCATCACCGCCACTCATCACTCCCTCCCTCATCTCCCCCAATCCCGTCATTATAATGCTTTTCAAAATCTACGCAAATCGATGTGTAATTGTTAATTGGACAGATGGAAAATTACAGATTTAGTCCGTAAAGGATTTTTTTTTTTTTTTTTTTTGAACCAACAGAATATTATTTTATCTGCGGAAAATTTATCAGTTTTTTACTTCTTGTCAATCTATACATTAATAAGAAACATACATATATACATTCATGTATACACGAACAAACTCATAGATACTTTCATACAAGCGGGTATTAAGTTCTTGTCGGAATTGTCATTATTTTCTAGTAATTACCGTTACTCATGACTTCTGTTTCCTCATTTATGAGTTGCAGACAATGAAAATGTTTCTCCATTTATGAGTTGCAATGAAGAAGTTCCCCCATTTATGAGTTGCAATGAAGAAGTTCCCCCATTTATGAGTTGCAATGAAAACGTTCCCCCATTTATGAGTTGCAATGAAAACGTTCCCCCATTTATGAGTTGCAATGAAAACGTTCCCCCATTTATGAGAACAGTAACTGGAAGCGACGAAATAATTTTGAGAGTTATCCTGATATTCTCCTTCTTCCTTATCCCTATGTTTTCTCTCTCTCTCTCTCTCTCTCTCTCTCTCTGAATATCACAAGATATTCAGTGGAAACTCCTCCATAATGTGAGGCCCAACTTGTCATTGTTTAAGGGCTATTCATGCCCGTGCCACCTCTTGGCTGGCTTAATCTTTATCAATCAATCAATTGTCATTGTTTTAAAAGCCCGAGTGCCCAATCGCCTCCGGTCACTTGGCCAGCTGCCGGCCTCCTCTTCATCTCTCAATGGTTCTGCCTGGTTAGGAGTCGTTCACAGTGGATAAAAAACATACACACACACACACCCAGCCACTTGGGCTGGACGGTAGAGCGACGGTCTCGCTTCATGCTGGTCGGCGTTCAATCCCCGACGTCAGGAAGTAGTTATTGTCGTGACTACGGACGTCAGGAGAGAACAAGAGCCGTGACGAGGATTCGAACCTGCGTCCGAGATGATCCCAGACGCTGCCTTAGTCGACTTAGATCCCAGTCGACTAAGGCAGCGTCTGGGATCATCTTGGACGTAGGTTCGAACCCTCATTACGGCCCTTGTCGATTTATTCAACGTAAACGTTTCCGCGAAAATCTAACGTTCTTGAAAAAAAAATATCTGACGTACTAAGTTAAAATATACGACCTGGTAGTCGTAGGTCGATTAGTAGTCCTGAGGTTCCGGGTTCGATCCTCGGCAGAAACAAATGGACAGAGTTTCTTTCACCCTGAAGCCCCCTGTTCACCTAGCAGTAAATAGGTACCTGGGAGTTAGACAGCTGCTACGGGTTGGCTGCTTCCTGGGGGATGTGTAACAAAAAGAAGGCCTGTTCGAGGACCGGGCCGCGGAGACGCTAAGCCTCGAAGTAACCTCAAGATAACCTCAAGATAACCTGTCTGTAGTCGAGAAGACGCCACGGTCAGAGGTGCGGCAGGATGCTGCTCAAGGAGGGAGGATAATTGAGGATTATATATGACACTTGGAGCGGCTATGACATTACGGGCTCACCATAGCCCGTGCTACATGGACACTTCGTCCTGAGTAGCTAAATCTTTAACAACAACAACGGCTATGACAAGACATCTTCCTATCCTACATCTCCCTATGAGGATAGGAAGATGTGGAGCGCTGACCCCACCCCCCCCTCCCTCCGAGGACCATCGGGCAACGAACGCCGACCCCTGGAAGAAGCGATGCAGTCGATGTACCGTCCAGTCCGACCGGTGTTGATTACAGTATTATGATCCCAACAGTATAATGATATAGGGATCATAATGCTAAACAAAGCAACAGGAGAAGGAGATAAGTGTAACAGCTCTTTCTCTCTCTCTCTCTCTCTCTCTCTCTCTCTCTCTCTCTCTCTCTCTCTCTCTCTCTCTCTCTCTCTCTCTCTGACTTGGGGGAATTTTAGGGGAAATTAGGATGCCCCGGGGAGAATTTTTTATACGTGACCTGAAATGTCCCTAACGATGAAGAATGTTGTGAGGGGGGTGGGGGGGATGGAAGGACAGGAGAGGAATAGGGGGTCGGGAAGGGATGGAAGGGGTCGTGAAGGGATGGAAGGGGGAGGGAAGGGATGGAAGGGGGGGGGTTATATGAGGGGTCGTGTGTCAAAAGCTTAAGAAGCAAGAAGGTTGCGGAAGGAACGGTGGATTATACTGACTTGATTGTGAATGGTTGTGGTGATGGTGTGGGGGGGGAGGCAGCAGGTGTGGTGGAGGGAAGGAGGAGCAGGTGTGATGGAGGCAAGAAAGAGCAGCAGGTGTGATGGAGGCAAGAAAGAGCAGCAGGTGTGGTGGAGACAAGGAGGAGCAGGTGTGGTGGAGGCAAGAAGGAGCAGCAGGTGTGGTGGAGGGAAGGAGAGCCGCTGCACAAACCTGCCAGCACAACACTGCCACCCCCGAGGGGCGGCTACCCCCCCCCCCCCCTCCCTGAGAGCTGCCATATTGGAGGCAGCAAATCAATGGGCCGGCCGCATGTGACGCTCTCTTGTTAATCAATTACCAGAGAACAGCCATTTCCACGCTCTGGTCTGTAATTTCATGCTCAGAGTGTTTCATTGCTGGCGGCGTCCTCGTGGGGGAGGTCTACCCTCCCTGCTCCTTTATTATCCTGCTGGGGGGGGGGCTCCTGCTGAGGGAGGGGCCTCCTGCTGGGGGGGCTCCTGCTGGGGAGGCTCCTGCTGGGGGGGCTCCTGCTGGGGGGGGGCTCCTGCTGGGGAGGCTCCTGCTGGGGGGGGGGGCTCCTGCTGGGGGGGGCTCCTGCTGGGGGGCTTCTGCTGGGGGGGACTCCTGCTGGGGGGGCTCCTGCTGGGGGACTCCTGCTGGGGGGGGGGCTCCTGCTGGGGGGCTCCTGCTGGGGGGGCTCCTGCTGGGGGGGCTCCTGCTGGGGGGGGCTCCTGCTGGGGGGGGGGTGTGGGAACCGACCTGTGAGATTTATATTTATTTAATTTATATGAATTTATATTGAATTTATATACTTCGATAGCAATTTGTATAATGATAAGTGGACTGTATTTCTGCAATAATCTCATAATCTCACAAATCGATCCTCTACACATTAGGGGGGGGTTATTAAATTAATATATATGCAGCCAATCAAACTACAGTAATAGCTACATACATTGATGAGGTTCCTTATCTTATAGTACAGCAGGTTAGTCCACCAGGTATAACTAGGGTGTAGACACCAAATTATCCTCTTTGAGGCAGCTTCCATCACCCAGTAACTGGTGCACAAAATCTTGCATCCTCGTCTTGACCTGTCAAAAGTGCGCTAGCTGTGAAGCCAGATACCTATATATGACAAGTATATCAGAGAAAACAGTACATGGAACATGAAGACCTGGCTTAATTACCTTTAGTTTGAGGCTTCCACGTGATCTAACCGGGTCAACCCTATATCCTGACATTAATGGCCATAAATGAATGATAAACGGGTTTCGGATAGACACTTAACTTGAATTTGTAGACAGCGTGTTGACAAATGGTACACCTTTGGTTTCCATAACACTACGTCCAAGTAAATTTAACAGGAGCCGAATTTGCTCCCGTGTGAGCCTCTGGTCTCAATAACAACAATGGCTGCCCCTTCCCCACTGACGCCTGGCCTACTTTGTCCAGATTTCAGAAAGTGATAGAAGGGTCACATTTACTCTACTTTAATATTGATAATTAAGTTAATTTATATAAGATGTTTTTATGATGGTAAAGTCCAAAGACTAATGTATTTAAGAATAATTCCCAGCAGAATAGCTGGTCAATTTATAATGGTATGTGGTGATGATATCCCGTTTTCTTTAGACGGTAATTCCACTACAAGTTACGTTTTCTATGGGTAACTTGTTGGTAATACAGCAGCTATTATCTGTATGATATTAAATGGTGTCGGATTTTCCGACATAATTCCCCAGGGGGCTGCTCACGGGTCGAAGTCCTCTTTAGAACAGACGAACACCGATACTCCTCCTTCGAATTATTAGATTAATCACACATTTGTGCGTCTGTTCGTACAGGACGGATGTCCCGTACTAGAGTTGCAGGGGTTAGAAGTCTAATGCGATTTCATTTCCCTGTCAACTCTTGAAAGGCTAATATTCAAGCCTTATTACATATTATTTAACCCAGAAGACTGAATGTGATCAAGTACTACAGTCAAGTATGATTCAGGGACTGCAGTGAGATCAGTGACATTAGATATAACTTGAAGTTTCTTCAGGTAACTGGTCACTGATATGTAAACACTGAGGCCCATGGAATACATCTTGATTAAATAATAAATGTATCAAATCAGTCATCAGATTTATTGGGGTTTAATTTAGTTAATTGATTCAGAAGATTGAATAGCTCATCATTAAAGCAAAGTATGGTTCTGAGACTGCAGTGGGTTCAGTGACATTGGTCGCAGTGACTTGTAGCTGGTTTAGGCTACTGTTCACTGATTTGCCACTGAGGCCTCATGAACTCATCTTCAGCTTCAAATGATGATACTAACATCAACCTCTGTTACTATAGTCAACTGTAATCTCCTTAGTATAATGCTACTGGAGAAATATAATCAGCTGACAAATTTAGATTTCTACTGGTATTGTTTATCTGCAGGCATAGGTCTCCTCAGGCTTGATACTGGGCCTGAGAGTAATTTACCTCCTGCAGAGTTTAACATGGTTATACCCTGATATTTAGTAGGGCTACCGATGAATCGATGGCAATAGTCTGTCCCAACAAGGAGACCGAAGTCAGTGAGGTGATCAGACTTAATATTATCTGCCAATTTTATTCCTCTATTTCTCAGGAATTTGGCTGTTGCTCTCAGACCTTGAACTTGTAGGTCTACTGGTATTTTGTCCACCACAATGGCTTGTACTCGACAGACGTACCTGCCTAAGCGTACTGATGGCTGTACCACCTGGTAGACTTGAGGTCCTGCATCTGTTACAAACCCTGAGATGTTGAATGACATCTGGGCTACAGGCCTTAATTGTAATTCATCTGCCAACTTTTTAGTGATATATGTTCTCTGGGATCCTTGGTCAAACAACCCACGGGTATGGACCTTGGCCCTCTTATTCAGGATGGTAATTTGGGCAGTAGGCAAAGTCGTATTACCTTTAGACTTTGCCGATTGGACACTCTTTGTTTGTTGCACCTTGCAGTACTGTACTGTGGTGGGAATGCTATCTTCCACCTTGGGGTTTGGAGACGTTGTTTTGGTGTCTCTGCACAATGCTGCATGGTGCTGACCTTTGTTACACCTATTACAGGTGTGTAATTGGGTATCACAGTCCTTGATGTTATGTTTCCTGAGGCACCTCGTGCAATGTTGCAAATCTTTGAGTCGCTCAACACGGGCGTCACTATCAGGAAAATTAGGGCAGTGGTACATTGAATGTTTCTCATTGCAGAACAAACATGTTCCATAGCTTCCAGTACCCTTTGGTGTCACGTTCTTGGGTGACACAGTAACTATAGGCTTGGAGGGTCCCACTGCATATACGCCCACACTGCCACTGTTCCACTTTGGTGTTGAATTATATTGTCTAGATTGATTTGGTGTACCTTTGGTACTCTGTGGTTTACTATTATTGGTTTCTGAGGGTTTACTTGGTGGTTTTAATTTGTCATGAGTTCGTAATTGATGAACTACTGACTTTAAACCTTCAGATATTTCATTCATGGATAAGATACTTTTATTGTAATGAGCACTCATTTGTCTCAATATGTCCCTAGGTATTTTCTCCTGGACAATTATTTTCAAGACCCACTCAGCCCCGTTTGTATCTGCTGTCAGGCTGAGGGCATTGATCAATGATTCTACCTCCAGCTTGAAGACTTGGAGTGAATCAGCTGAAGCCTCCGGTGGGGGTAAATGCAACAGCTCATGAACTAAATGTGATGTTCTTACTTCTGGATCAGCATAATTATCCTTGAGGAGTTTTACTGCCAGATCATAGCCGTCATTAGTTAATCTCAGATGGGATACTACTGTTTTAGCCTCACCTGATAATTGGCCTTGCAAATAAGAGAATTTACTACTCTTTGGTAAAGATTGTTTTGAGTCTACAAGGTCAACGAATTTGTTCCAAAATTCGTCCCAATCTTCCTCATCTTTTCCTGAGAAAGTGGGTAAATTAATTGGAGGGAGTCGAGCTTCTGCTTGACTCGTATTAGATGCAACTGTTGTTGTTGTTGTTGTTGCCTTGTTCTGGGCAATTAATTTGACATAAGGCTGTAACGTGGCCTGAGTGTGATCTTCATAATTCGCAAGATCAACCATAATGTCGTCTATTTCTGTTTCTGATAAATTGGTGTTGGCAAGTTCAGCCACATATGTTGCTATTTGACATTTGATTTGCTCAAATTTACCTGCAGCTGCTTGATAATAGCTTTCCAGGTCAGCATAATCAACTGTTGATTGTTGTGACAAATCTTCACATTTCTTGATCTGTCTTGTTAAGTGGCCTTTAAGACCTGCAAGGGTTCTTTTCATTCTCCCTGCATTATCCATACTGGCTCGTTGGTGAAGCCTTGTGGGACTTGTATTTGGGCTGCTCATAATACTGAACAAACACTAATGGTAGCCTAGGGTAAATTCTGAACTCACTAGGCAATAATCCTACCTCTACTAGAGGTTAGCACTTAAAATTAATACACATTATATATATACAATCATACACACTAATGATTTGAGTGATAAACCAGTGTCACTGGAAGTACCTTTAGGTTAGCTCTTCTATATCACCCTAGGATGGTAGAGACACTAATTAATCACTCAAAGGTGTAATGATCATAAGTAAATTATTATATATACACAACTCAATTCGAGTTGATAAAAATTACACCCAAAATAGGGTCTGGACCATTCATTAATGGTGTTAGGTTGTTCAATATAGTACAACTGACTATGGTAATAATGGGACTAGGATGAACGATAATAGTTCAACTAGTCAATGGTAATATCCTACCCTGTTGTGGGTTGGCAATTAGTAAATATTATACTGTGATCACTAGTGCAATATATATTAAATAATTCTCTATCTTGGAGAAATAATATACACAATTATTGATAATAGCCTCTTAATTAGCCTCTATGAAACTTCTAATATTATCTAGAAGTATTAAATGTTATTAGTGACCTCGCGAAATAAAGTCCACAAAATTCGTGGATAATCTCTCGCGAAATGTAACACCACGAAATCCGTGAACAATCTCGCGAAGACACAGTCACTAATTTGGCTGGATTCTATATTAGCGCTGTCATTTCACGAAATAACACGCCACCAAATTTCTGTGGGTGTGCATGAAACCGCTGACTAAGGCTGATCTGGGCTGAGGGAGGCTCCCACGAGGCAACGCCGCTGTCTTGACTGGCTTTGTTTAAATAACACTGCACTAGTATATTTAATGAATCCACTGGTTTGGTTCACTGGTTCATCCGGTACTAAGATGACCAAATGTGGGTTCAAAGGATCAAATAATCCGTCATCCGGTTCGAAGATGACCAAATATGGGTTCAAAGGACCGAATAATCCGGTTCGAAGGACCAAATAATGTGGGAACCGACCTGTGAGATTTATATTTATTTAATTTATATGAATTTATATTGAATTTATATACTTCGATAGCAATTTGTATAATGATAAGTGGACTGTATTTCTGCAATAATCTCATAATCTCACAAATCGATCCTCTACACATTAGGGGGGGGTTATTAAATTAATATATATGCAGCCAATCAAACTACAGTAATAGCTACATACATTGATGAGGTTCCTTATCTTATAGTACAGCAGGTTAGTCCACCAGGTATAACTAGGGTGTAGACACCAAATTATCCTCTTTGAGGCAGCTTCCATCACCCAGTAACTGGTGCACAAAATCTTGCATCCTCGTCTTGACCTGTCAAAAGTGCGCTAGCTGTGAAGCCAGATACCTATATATGACAAGTATATCAGAGAAAACAGTACATGGAACATGAAGACCTGGCTTAATTACCTTTAGTTTGAGGCTTCCACGTGATCTAACCGGGTCAACCCTATATCCTGACATTAATGGCCATAAATGAATGATAAACGGGTTTCGGATAGACACTTAACTTGAATTTGTAGACAGCGTGTTGACAAATGGTACACCTTTGGTTTCCATAACACTACGTCCAAGTAAATTTAACAGGAGCCGAATTTGCTCCCGTGTGAGCCTCTGGTCTCAATAACAACAATGGCTGCCCCTTCCCCACTGACGCCTGGCCTACTTTGTCCAGATTTCAGAAAGTGATAGAAGGGTCACATTTACTCTACTTTAATATTGATAATTAAGTTAATTTATATAAGATGTTTTTATGATGGTAAAGTCCAAAGACTAATGTATTTAAGAATAATTCCCAGCAGAATAGCTGGTCAATTTATAATGGTATGTGGTGATGATATCCCGTTTTCTTTAGACGGTAATTCCACTACAAGTTACGTTTTCTATGGGTAACTTGTTGGTAATACAGCAGCTATTATCTGTATGATATTAAATGGTGTCGGATTTTCCGACAGGGGGGCTTCTGCTGGGGGGACTTCTGCTGGGGGGGGACTCCTGCTGGGGGGGCTTCTGATAGATAGCTCTTGCTGAAGCTCCTGATTGGAGGCGCCTCCAACCTTCCCGCAACTCCATACTCAGTTTCAAATGCAGATATGATAGAGCTCGAGAAGCTCTCAGGGGTCTGAACTCCAGTTGATTGACTGTTGAGAGGCGGGGGCCAAAGAGGCGAAGCTCAACCCCGGCAAGCACAACTAGGTGAGGATACCACCCGGTTCACACCTAACGATCAATCGCCATCGAGTTTAAACTGGTCTTCCTGTTAACAACTCTGAGATCTTCGTATTGACCTCAACAATGGTAATTTCACTCCATGGATAGACTAGTCAAGCCTCGTACTCAGTCTCTCAAAGGGGGGAACAGGGGGGTTCGATTCCCGGGCGGGACAGAAATGGTTGGGCATGTTTCCCTTCTCATAATGGTTTTGTTCTAGCAGGAAGTCAATAGGTACCCCGGAAGTTAGGCAGCTTGTTGTGGAGTTGCATGCTGGGGAGGGTTAGTAGGTCTCCAAGCCTATTCACTCTCCAAGAGTACTCTACCCACCATGAGAGTAAGAAGGGGCCAGATTCACGAAGCAGTTACGCAAGCACTTACGAACGTGTACATCTTTCCTCAATCTTTGACGGCTTTGGTTACATTTATTAAACAGTTTACAAGCATGAAAACTTGCTAATCAACTGTTGTTATTGTTATAAACAGCCTCCTGGTGCTTCGGAGCTCATTAACTGTTTAATAATTGTAAACAAAGCCGCCAAAGATTGAGAAAAGATGTACAGGTTCGTACGATAACTTGCTAATCAATTGTTGTTATTGTTATAAACAGCCTCCTGGTGCTTCGGAGCTCATTAACTGTTTAATAATTGTAAACAAAGCCGCCAAAGATTGAGAAAAGATGTACAGGTTCGTAACTGCTTCGTGAATCTCACCCCAGAACGTGAAGACGCCAATGTAGACGACACTGCTCAAACCGCCACGCCCACTACACTTGGTTAATCTTTGTACGTGCTTCCTCTTTTTTTTTCCATTTATCCCCATCTACGTCTCCCATTTATGACCTATTTTTACTCCCATTATGCCGTACTCCTCACCTAATTGTATTAGGTACCTGACCTCCCTAATGGTATACACCCAATACGCCCAGTACCGTCATTACGGGTTCACCATAGCCTGTGACACATGTCAATTTCCTTCAGAGTAGCTGAATCTGAGAAACAACAACAACAGTCCAATCACTTGAGAATGAACCATGTAGGTTCGAAACGTTGTGTAAATATATGATTAGTGTAATACATTTTACAGTTAATTACTTTCTTAATTTACCCCAAACAATGATGACATTTGGAGAAGTCCTCTTCCAATTAAACCAAGATGCAAGAGTACTAGTCAGAGGGATAGAAGCCCTAAACAAGAAAATCATCAACACAGAATATATATATATATATATATATATATATATATATATATATATATATATATATATATATATATATATATATATATATATATATATATTTTTCGGGTGTTGTTTAAATATATATATTTTTAATTGATCAATCACACGTACAAACAATAAGGAATAAACTAGAGAATAATTCAAATATAAATGCTAACTTTCTGCGAACTAGTTGCAACAGCCCATCAGGATGTCCAATGTTTGGATGCAAAATTCAAATTAAAAACTTGATTCATAAATGGTTGTACATTTATAATTGAGTTAGTTTACACACAATTACAGTATAGTATTTACATAACAGAATGATAATAACAAGCATTACATGTCATCATTATAATTATATAGTGTAAACTAGATTTTTGAAGTGGGTGAGGCTGCTGCATCAAACTCGCCAGCGTCGGACACGCCTTGGTCAGTTAGTCGCTAGGAGATCAACGTTTGGCAACGCTGTTCACTGTTTGAAATGTATTATTTAGCAACAGTTCTAGACGTATTTAGCAACAGTTCTAGACGTTCTGCGACCGATGTTGATCTGGCTGGGGGGTAGAAATAGCCTAAGCTACTCTATCCTTTTGAGATAGAGTAGATGTATTGATGTATTTTGATGTATTTTTTCTTGTCTCAATAAACATACTTGAGCTTGTTGATCTGTCGAGCACAACGGACGGTGGCTACAGGAACCAGGTGAACTCCGGAGGATATGAAAGTCGGTTCCATGCTAAAACAGTAGGCTGGGTGGGTGAGTGGGTTGGCCCTGAAGTGCTAAAATTTGATTCATAAAGATACGCAGCACTTAGTACCGCTTCCTGAAGCGTTCAAATTAGGGGGAATAGACAGATGAAGCCCTCAACACCGCTTCCTAAAAACGAGCTGCAACCCGCTAAAACACACACCGAAACTACGACGTTGGTACAACGTTCGAACAAGTTTTAACACCTCCTAACCAGTTATAACAACCAATATAGCAAGTTGTAACAACGTTCTAACACGTCATAAAAACACGTTAAGCCAAGATGTAACAACTTTATTACAAGTTGTAACAAGCGAAAAAAAATAGAGACAGTTTCGGTTTGTGTTTCCAGGGATATGAAACCCCCAAGCAAGCAAGCAAGCAAGCAAGCAAGCAAGCAAGCAAGCAAGCAAGCAAGCAAGCACATGCGACCTCCCCCCCCCCAACACCACTCACTTCCTGGAGTGGTCAAACTCGGCTAACAAGCAAGCAAGCACACGCGACCTCCCCCCCCCCCAACACCACTCACTTCCTGGAGTGGTCAAACTCGGCTAACAAGCAAGCAAGCACACGCGACCTCCCCCCCCCCCCAACACCACTCACTTCCTGGAGTGGTCAAACTCGGCTAACAAGCAAGCAAGCACACGCGACCTCCCCCCCCCCCAACACCACTCACTTCCTGGAGTGGTCAAACTCGGCTAACAAGCAAGCAAGCACACGCGACCTCCCCCCCCCAACACCACTCACTTCCTGGAGTGGTCAAACTCGGCTAACAAGCGCACGCGGGGGTTTCAGAGTTTGTTCGCTGGTGCATCGATGACGACAACAGCTTTCATCCGGTTGGATGCCACTCTGGAATTCTAAAATGTTTCTCAGGCTCGTACAATAACAGTGCGTAGCGCCGGGGGCAGACGTCAGACATGGCGCCATACTGAATTAGGCTTGGATTACCTATAACTTATGTCGCAATAGCCTACAATGAATACCTATGCAACCCGTTTTCGCACTTTCGTATAGTCAATATTGACTTATTAAATACGTGCATATGTGACATACTTAACATACTAGTTTACCTTAAAAAGCTTCATAGAAAACACCGACCTTACCTAACCTTCTTAGTATGTTAAGATAAGCATCTTATTGCTTCGTAATTGCAATTATTACTACACCTATTATAGGTATAGGTTAAGTAATAATTGTAATAATAATACCTGCGAGCATTGACGCCAATTATTAATATTTTACAAGAACAGTTACATTACGAGCTTAATAACATTATAAGAACAATTACATTAGGTCTTTTGGGTTGGTGTTAGTTGTACCTGCGCCATTTCTACATAGCTTTGTTTACCAACATAATAAATCTTGCGGCCATATATTCAGCATGCGTCCAAAAATGTAATCTCAAGTTAGTATAATCTGTTAAGTAATCATTCTGGTTGCCGACCTCCTGCTAAAACTGGTTGTATAATTTTGTCCAGGTTTCAGTTAGGTGACTGTTGTGATGCCAAGCCGCGCGTAGGTAACATCTATATTATTATTATTATTATTATTATTATTATTATTATTATTATTATTATTATAAGTTTTCTGTTATTGTAGGATTTTTTTTATTTGGTTTATTTCAGTTTTTCTTATTTGTTTTTCATTACTAGAATTTTGATGTTTTGTACTACGCTTTCTCGTGTTTTGTGCTGTTTTCTGATAACCTTTCATGATAACCTGATAACCATTTCTGATTTCTTTCATGCTTTTCTTATTTGAATTTCTTCGCTTTCTCTGTCTTTCTTAGATATACCCTGGCTAGTGTATACTTAATTGTACCTCACACGATCACTCAAACTCAACTTTTCTGTCAGTAACTAATAAGTAATTTCAGTAATCAGTAATTCAGTGTCATTATTCAGTATAATGATTCAGTAATCATTCAGTTTCAGTGTCAGTAATTTCACTGAATTTCTTTAAGACAAGTTTCACTGGTCCGATTCCTTTAATCCTGAAACCTTCCTAACCTTCAGCACTGTTCTATTTCCAAGGTTGCCTCTCTAAGATGAATTCTATGGAGGATATGATTTTTAATCACCCTTCTCTTCTTATTTGTCGTGTGTTAACTCTTGGCTCTTGTAGTGTAGATTAGCACAGATCTTCCCTCTCCATCTCTTTGGTGTGTGTGTGTGTACTCACCTATACTCACCTATATGTGCTTGCAGGATCGAGCATTGACTCTTGGATCCCGCCTTTCTAGCTATCGGTTGTTTACAGCAATGACTCCTGTCCCATTTCCCTATCATACCTAGTTTTAAAAGTATGAATAGTATTTGCTTCCACAACCTGTTCCCCAAGTGCATTCCATTTTTCTACTACTCTCACGCTAAAAGAAAACTTCCTAACATCTCTGTGACTCATCTGAGTTTCCAGTTTCCACCCATGTCCCCTCGTTCTGTTATTATTACGTGTGAACATTTGATCTATTTCCACTTTGTCAATTCCCCTGAGTATTTTATATGTCCCTATCATATCTCCTCTCTCCCTTCTTTTCTCTAGTGTCGTAAGGTTCAGTTCCTTCAGCCGCTCTTCATATCCCATCCCTCGTAGCTCTGGGACAAGCCTCGTCGCAAACCTCTGAACCTTCTCCAGTTTCTTTATGTGTTTCTTCAGGTGGGGGCTCCATGATGGCGCGGCATACTCTAAGACGGGTCTCACGTAGGCAGTGTAAAGCGCCCTAAAAGCTTCCTCATTTAGGTTTCTGAATGAAGTTCTAATTTTCGCCAGTGTAGAGTACGCTGCTGTCGTTATCCTATTTATATGTGCCTCAGGAGTTAGATTAGGTGTCACATCCACTCCCAGGTCTCTTTCTCGAATCGTTACAGGTAGGCTGTTCCCCTTCATTGTGTACTGTCCCTTTGGTCTCCTGTCACCTGATCCCATTTCCATAACTTTACATTTACTGGTGTTAAACTCCAGTAGCCATTTCTCTGACCATCTCTGCAGCCTGTTTAAGTCCTCTTGGAGGATCCTACAATCCTCGTCTGTCACAACTCTTCTCATTAATTTTGCGTCATCTGCAAACATCGACATGTATGATTCCACTCCTGTAAACATATCATTTACGTAAATTAGAAAGAGGATTGGTCCCAGCACCGATCCTTGAGGTACTCCACTTGTTACTGTTCGCCAGTCCGACTTTTCGCCCCTTACCATTACCCTCTGGCTCCTTCCTGTTAGGTAGTTCTTCACCCATACTAGGGCCTTTCCGCTTACTCCTGCCTGCCTCTCAAGTTTGTATAGCAGTCTCATGTGCGGTACCGTATCAAAGGCCTTTTGGCAGTCAAGAAATATGCAGTCTGCCCAGCCTTCTCTGTCCTGCCTTATCCTTGTTACTTTATCATAGAATTCTAAAAGGTTTGTTAGGCATGATTTCCCTGTCCAGAACCCATGTTGGTGCTTGTTTACAAACCCAATGCTCTCCAGGTGCTCAACAAGTCTTAGCCTAATTATTCTTTCAAGTATTTTGCAGGGGATGCTTGTCAGTGATACGGGTCTGTAGTTAAGTGCCTCCTCCCTATCCCCCTTTTTGAAAATCGGTACGACATTTGCCTCCTTCCAGCAACTGGGCAATTCTCCCGACATAAGTGACTCATTGAAGATCATTGCCAGAGGCACGCTGAGAGCCTGCGCTGCCTCTTTAAGTATCCACGGTGATACTTTGTCTGGTCCAACAGCTTTATTTGCATCCAGTGTTGTCAACTGTTTCATTACATCCTCTGCTGTCACCTCTATATCTGATAGTCTTTCATCTTGGGTAATCTCTTCTAACAATGGGAGCTGTGTGTGTGTGTGTGTGTGTGTGTGTGTGTGTGTGTGTGTGTGTGTGTGTGTGTGTGTGTGTGTGTGTGTGTGTGTGTGTGTGTGTGTGTGTGTGTGTGTGTGTACTCACCTAGTACTCACCTAGTTGTGTTTGCGGGGGTTGAGCTCTGGCTCTTTGGTCCTGCCTCTCAACCGTCAATCAACAGGTGTACAGATTCCTGAGCCTATTGGGCTCTGTCATATCTACACTTGAAACTTGGTTTATTTCTGTTTTTCTTATTTGTTTTTCATTACTAGAATTTTGATGTTTTGTACTACGCTTTCTCGTGTTTGTGTGTGTGTGTGTGTGTGTGTGTGTGTGTGTGTGTGTGTGTGTGTGTGTGTGTGTGTGTATGTGTGTGTGTGTGTGTGTGTGTGTGTGTGTGTGTGTGTGTGTGTGTGTGTGTGTGTGTGTGTGTGTGTGTGTGTGCCTGCAAGATGGAGTTGTTTGCTCTTGGAGCCCGCCTTTCTAACCATCGGTTGTCTTATGTACTGACTCCCAACAAAATTTTCTTCTATCGTTTTTACTTCATATTTCATTCTCACATACATACATACATACACAAATACACCCCCACGATGCAGCTCGTAGCAGCTGTCTAATTCCCAGGTACCTAGTTTGAATGAGCAGCATGTTAAAATTGATGAATGTGTCTTTGGGGACGACCGCTGGATGGAATGGACTTTATCTGAGGACGGGTTGCAATTTTAACATGCTGTTCATTCAAAATAGGAATTTTCTCAAAAATAAATTAATATTGTTATATATTAGCATACTGTGCATATTTAGGCATAGGTTAGGTTAGGTGTTTAAGTTCGTTTGGCGATAATTTGTATTTGTAGTACGTGGGTGAAGCTTTTACAGCGTTGTGGTTCGAACAAAAGTCGTCAGCGAAGCACTTGTTCGGGAAGTGTTCGAACGTCATCAGTTGTAAGTCGTGTGTAAACCGTTTTCCATTCATAAACAGGGGGTTTGGCGGGTGCATGGAATGGACTTTGCCCTTTGTTTATGAGGACGGGCTGAGGGGAGATTCGAACAGAGGACGTCAGCAAAGCAATCTTCGAACGCCATGAGTTATGTTGTGTGTAAAGTGTTTTTCATTCACAAACATGGGATATGGTAGCTGGATAATCGAGCGTTGGTCTCTGTTTACGAGAACGGACTAGGACAAATGAATAACAAATCCAAACAAATAAATTGTTGACCATACCACATACTAGAAAATGAAGGGACGACGACGTTTCGATCCGTCCTGGACCATTCTCAAGTCGATTGGGAATGGACTTGGACTTGAACGATTGGGAACACAATCGACTTGAAAATGGTCCAGGACGGACCGAAACGTCGTCATCCCTTCATTTTCTAGTGTGTGGTTTGATCAACATATTTCAGCCACGTTATTGTGACTCCTCGCCTCCAAACAAATAAACTCACTTCTCACAGAATAAATGTAGCCAAAATTTGCATTTTCTTTAGGCCAATTCCTCTTTTAATGTGTGGATTTAGAGTTCATTATTTCTGTGACAGTAATTTATAAGTGAGAAGTCCAGAGGACTGAGCCATAATAGCGCAAGACCTCAGTGCTTCTTGTTGTTGTTTTAGATTTAGCTATTCAGAACGAAATGTCCATGTAGCACGGGCTATGGTGAGCCCGCAAGACCTCAGTGCTTGGGAAGGTCACTAGGCTTCTGGCTGGCCCGCCCGGTGCGTCGGAAGCTTTGATGCCTCCTAATTATTTAATCATGGCGTGTTTTGGTCATTTTGAAGCCGACGCGGGGCGTTGAGGTAATACAAAGGCTTATTGCTGCGGCGACGGAACGCTCATTCAAGCACTGTTGGCGCGCTATTATATCGCACACACTGATGCGTCTATAAGGCCGAGATTCATGTTTCGCTGTAACGCGAGAAACGTTGTTATGGAGATCATTCCCTGGGAACTCTAATGACCCAGACGTTTTGTTTACATGACAGGCAGAGCCATCTTGCGGTGACGGTCGACTTTGCTTAGCGGGTAAATCGGCGGTTTTGGCGGGAAGTGAAGATGGAGCAAGTTTCACCAGTCACACACACACAGAGATCACACTAACGTGATGCATCAAATGAACAAATCCACAAGGGTCGTGACGAGGATTCGAACCTGCGTCCGGGAGCATCCCAGACATATTCACCAGTCATATTCGCACCTCCAGCATGGGTAGCGAAGCAGGTATTCATGAACCGATCTTTGTCAGTCCAGCAGCTGCCAATCTTTCCAAGAATTAAATTTACTTTACCTGTGTTTTACGACTAATGACATTCGAACGTTTCTGTGTTAACTTCACCCGTTCGAATCGCACCACTCTAAATGCAAATAATTATCGACAAAACCAAAACACTTAACCAAATCTATTTTAGACCTCCCTCTACTCAGAATTATTATTTAAAACAAATGTTAAATTATATTAAAATTTATTCTTGATTATGTGAACGTATCTTTGCGGTCTGCCGTAACTGGGACGAGCAACCCCGAGTAAGGGTTAAGCACGTAAGCCTATCTTGAGGCTATCTTGAGGTTATCTTGAGATGATTTCGTTTTTTTTTTTAGTCTCCCCGCGGCCCGGTCCTCGACCAGGCCTCCACCCCCAGGAAGCAGCCCGTGACAGCTGACTAACACCCAGGTACCTATTTTACTGCTAGGTAACAGGGGCATAGGGTGAAAGAAATTCTGCCCATTGTTTCTCGCCGGCGCCTGGGATCGACCCCAGGACCACAGGATCACAAGTGCAGCGTGCTGTCCGCTAGGCCGACCGGCTCCCTAGCGACCAACTGAGGTACACAACGGAATAGTTTGATGATATTCTTGAGAGATACAAGAATTTTGCACCAAGACTGTAATCTTTTGTTGAATTGTGTATACAGTATACCTAGGTCATAAAAGTATTTGTGTGTACGTCTGATACCATACTACTTGTGTAAAGGAGGAAATGTATATGTTTATCTCTCAGAATGTTCGGTAATATGTTTATTGTTTGTGATGTGTGTCTATGTATGTATTAACACGATGTACTGAACGGGGTGAGAATAGCTTGAGCTACCTCATCCCTTTGTGTGTATTTTACCTCAATAAACTTATTTCAATTTCAATTTCACCGAGATACAGCATCGAATTACCTTAGACCAGGTATCAACCAGACCAAAAAAGAAAAAAATGAGATCCTGATTTACAGAGCGCGATTTACAGAGCGCGATTTACAGAGGGCGATTTACAGAGCGTTGGCAAGACAACATTACTACTGCCTCCTGCGTGCTAAATACTCCGTGGAAGTTCTTATCATCAGTTATTTATTATTAGTTAAATGATTATACGACAGTTAAATCGAGGTGCATGGATTATTCTTTGAGGAATATTTACGACTGCTCAGAGGCAAATACGGGAGGGTATCGGGGGCGCGAGCCGAGACACGAGCAACGTTATCAGAGCCAATGAGTCAAGGAGCTGGATGCGTCGCCAGAAGCCTCTTAAATCCAAATGATGTATAAAAGATCTGATAAAACCACGAGAGTAAATAAACGGACTCAAAATATACTCCCCGAAGATGTATCGTAAATCGTCAGCGGGATAATAGTAGGCTGAACCGAGGTACTAAATTAGTCTTTGTTTACGAGGGTAGGAGGTATTAGGGAGGGTGGGGCACCCCATGCCACCTTGACAGAAAGTGGTCTTCAGTGGCTGGGACATCTGTGGGATGTCCCTAGATGTCCTAGCGTCTAACACAAGACGCTGTCCCGTGGTCTTCAGTAGCTGGTACATCTGTGGGATGTCCCCAGATGTCCTAGCGTCTAACACAAGACGCTGCTTCGTGGTCTTCAGGGGCTGGGACATCTGTGGGATGTCCCTAGATGTCCTAGCATCTAACACAAGACGCTGTCCCGTGGTCTTCAGGGGCTGGGACATCTGTGGGATGTCCCTAGATGTCCTAGCATCTAACACAAGACGCTGCTTCGTGGTCTTCAGGGGCTGGGACATCTGTGGGATGTCCCCAGCTGTCCTAGCCTCTAACACAATTAAGACACTGCCTCGTAGTCTACAGTGGCTGGGACATCCCACAGATGTCCCAGCTCTCCTCAGGGTCTTCAGTGGCTGGGACATCTGTGGGATGTCCCCAGCTGTCCTAGCCTCTAACACAAGATGCTGTCCCGTGGTCTTCAGTGGCTGGGACATCCCACAGATGTCCCCAGCTGTCCCCAGGGCCTTCAGTGGCCACGTGTGCAACAAGTTCCCTACCAGCATCCCCTGCCACCCACCAAAGTTTGTGACATAACATTAATCTTTTGTTCTGAATGACATTAATCTTAATAGCTAAAAATATATAAATATGTTGTTCAGATGTTCCACCTCTAAGCTTGACCAGCCTGTTAATACTTGAAGGACGACAGGTCAACGACCTCCTCCTCCTCCACTTGACCCTAAATGGTCTCGTCTAAATTGACTCTGCTTCTTGACTAAAGCACTTGAGTAAAGTGCTTCTCCGACTAACATATTCTCACCCTGGTTTTTGTTTTAAGATAAATGTTTTATTAACTAAATTTACTTACGAAACTTGAAGAAAACACCAATGGACCTTTTCAAACCACGTCTGTGTAATTGAGGTAAACAAACTCTATATCAGAAATCTAGAAATATACGAGTTATGATATTTTCATTACACAACAGCATTATATAACGTAATTTAACATATTTCGTTATTGAAATCATCATTACTTAATTATGTCCATAATATATAATCATTTTAGGGATCATTTTAACCAAAAGAAATCCAATAAACAAAGGTGACTATACTTATTGATGGCTAACCCACCCCTGGCTTAGTTTGGGTAACCCACCCCTGGCTTAGTCTGGGTAACCCACCCCTGGCTTAGTCTGGGTAACCCACCCCTGGCTTAGTCTAAGTAACCCACCCCTGGCTTAATCTGGGTAACCCACCCCTGGCTTAGTCTGGCTAACCCACCCCTGGCTTAGTATGAACTACACCCCCTTGACACTTGCAACCCAGACGTCCCCTGACCTGACTCTTGCAACCCAGACGTTGCCTGACCTGACTCTTGCAATTCAGACGTTGCCTGACCTGACTCTTGCAATTCAGACGTTGCCTGACCTGGCTCTTGCAATTCAGACGTTGCCTGACCTGGCTCTTGCAATTCAGACGTTGCCTGACCTGGCTCTTGCAATTCAGACGTTGCCTGACCTGGCTCTTGCAACCCAGACGTCGCCTGACCTGGCTCTTGCAACCCAGACGTTGCCTGACCTGGCTCTTGCAATTCAGACTTGCAATCGTCTCGTCACAGGTGGCAAACCAATATTTTTTTCCTTTCGTTCTATACACGTTCCTCTTGATTGTTGCTCGGCGAGGCTTTCAACTGAGGGGAATCTTTACACCCATTTTCTCTAGGTCCTCCTCTTTTCCTACCATTTTACCCTCACTCTAGGCAACTTTTACCCTTCTCCGCCTACCCTACTACCTCCCTCCGTCCCCTCTCCCTCTTGTCTAGCCTTCCTCAACCCCGTAATTCCATCCCTCGCCGTCCCTATCTCTGTAGGGGAAGGTGTTGTTCAGAAGGAGGGTCCGGGGCGCGCGCACCTCTGATGCCTGGAAATCAATATGAAATAGAGGTGTGTGTGTGTGTGTGTGTGTGTGTGTGTGTGTGTGTGTGTGTGTGTGTGTGTGTGTGTGTGTGTGTGTGTGTGTGTGTGTGTGTGTGGATCTGCCCTGCTGTTTCTGGCAGCTGGTTGGTTGAATGGTGGTTGTATGGTTGGTATACTAGTGGCTGCTGGTTGCTTGAATGGTGGGTATACTTGTTTGTGGCTGATTGACTCATGGTTGATTGATTGGTAGTTGTCTGGTAGCCATACTAGTGGCTGCTTGGATGCTGGTTGGTTGATTGGTTAGAATACTAGTGGCTGCTGGTTGGCTAGGTAGCTGGTTGGGTTAATGGCAGATGTAAATATGGCTCGCTGCTGGTTAATGGTTGTTTGGCTGCTGGTTGATTGGTTAACTAGTTGACTGACTGGATGAGCGATTGGTTGATAGCTAGCTACTGGCTTGGTGATTAGGTACTGACTGGAGTCTTTGGTTGACTAACTGGCTTTCTGGTAGACTGCTGGCTGACTGGCTTTCTATATATATATATATATCATTTGTCTGAAAGGTTCGGCTTGTTTTTTAAACTTTTCGGAAAAATGATGAAACGAATTTAGGAATTTGTGATCACGTGAGTTATGTATCAGAGGGTCGGGCTCCAGCTCCAGGTACCCCGACTGGCTCACAGGCATCACTACGCCTGTCTGTATGACATATTGAGTTGGGCTCCATTATTTCTCCTGTCTCTGTCCTCTTCTTGTTCTTCATACGCCGCGTAAAATGCTTTCTGATATCATTTTGACTCGACTCAGTGTCAGATATCATCTTGAAGCATCTGAATTTCTACAATTTTTGACTCATGTCAGCTTGGCTCACCTCAGCTTCTGACGTTACCTCAAATTGTTACCTCAGCAATTTTAATTATATACAATATTGGGGACATGGAATGGGATCGAACCGGCGTCCCTGGAGACGCTGGCTCATCACCCTCCCCCCCCTCCATCAACCCATCACCCTCCCCCCTTCCATCAACCCATCAACCTCCCCCCCCCCCCCCCTCAATCCTAGCGTCGCCACACACAGCGGGACATCGCTAAAAGAGGAAAATGCACGAGCAATGATGATACACAACGGTACAAGAGGATAATGGTGACCTCAAGTGTGGGGCAAGAGAGGGGGAGGAGAGAGAGGAGACAATAAGAGAGGGAGGAACAGGAAGGGAAGTCAAGAGGAGAGCCAGAGAATGCCAGGATAAATAGTGGCAAGAGAGAGAGAGAGAGAGAGAGAGAGAGAGAGAGAGAGAGAGAGAGAGAGAGAGAGAGAGAGAGAGAGAGAGAGAGAGAGAGAGTGAGAGAGTGAGAGAGAGAGAGTGAGAGAACATAGTGGTGTAGAGAGAGAGAGAGTGAGAGAACATAGTGGTGTAGAGAGAGAGATAGATAGATAGAGAGAGAGAGAGAGAGAGAGAGAGAGAGAAAAGAGACAGAGAGAGATAGAGACAAACAGATAGACACAGATAGACAAAGAGAGAGACAGAGACACACACTAAAGAGGCAGAAGAAAATCAAGTTGTGTAGGCCTACATCAACATTTCTGCCATGAGCAATTTTGGCCAAACATTCACATATATTAAAATATTATTAAAAGCTTCACTCATCACTATATTCATCATAACTGTCATTTCCCTCGGCAATTACAACAAATTCCACTCGATCATTGTAACTGTCATTTCTCTTGATCATTATACAAGTCATTATAACTTCAAACATCACCATTTTTGATCAACGGTTAAATATGTGAGAGCAGAGGTAGATCCAGCCAGCACCGCCGGAGGACAGAGCCAGCTATACATCAGCGCACATAATGCCACTAACGAGGGTGAAGGCAAGCTAACGTCAGCCTTATCAGCGGGGCGGAGAGCCCAGTTTGGTGCTGGTGGCAAATGACTGTCACCCTGGTGGTGCTGTGTACTGTGCCGGGCATATACTGGTTTCGAACCTGTCTTGGTGATGAGATAAACGTCGCCGTCGAGTCCCTAACCCGCGGTGTTCACTGGCTCGCTGTGTGTTCTACCAAACGTGTTCTTGTGTTCAACAACACGTGTTCTTTTGTTTACTAACACAGGTACATGCTCGACCACACGTGGTCTTTTGTTTACTAACAGGGGTACATGCTCACTCACACGTGGTCTTTTGTTTACTAACACGGGTACATGCTCAGCGACACGTGGTCTTTTGTTTACAAACACGGGTACATGCTCGACCACACGTGGTCTTCTGTTTACTAACACTGGTACATGCTCAGCGACACGTGGTCTTTTGTTTACTAACACAGGTACATGCTCAGCGACACGTGGTCTTTTGTTTACAAACACGGGTACATGCACGACCACACGTGGTCTTTTGTTTACTAACAGGGGTACATGCTCACTCACACGTGGTCTTTTGTTTACTAACACGGGTACATGCTCGACCACACGTGGTCTTTTGTTTACTAACACGGGTACATGCTCTACCACACGTGGTCTTTTGTTTACTAACACAGGTACATGCTCAGCGACACGTGGTCTTTTGTTTACAAACACGGGTACATGCTCGACCACACGTGGTCTTTTCTTTACTAACAGGGGTACATGCTCACTCACACGTGGTCTTTTGTTTACTAACACGGGTACATGCTCTACCACACGTGGTCTTCTGTTTACTAACACGGGTAAATGCTCACTCACACGTAGTCTTCTGTTTACTAACACAGGTACATGCTCACCGACACGTGGTCTTTTGTTTACTAACACGGGTACATGCTCACTCACACGTGGTCTTTTGTTTACTAACACGGGTACATGCTCCACCGACACGTGGTCTTTTGTTTACTAACACGGGTACATGCTCCACCAGTTATGAACTAGGCTGACCCTTATTCATAATGTTTTGGAAAATAGACCATGTACATTCACTGACGTTAATTGGGGTACTGATATCAATTTGATATCAATTTAATTGATTGATATTAATGAATTGTTGATTGATATCAATTTAAGTCGTCACTTGGATGATATAGATTGTATGCCAATGTAGCACATGTTGCTATGATGGGAACATAGTGGTATAGAGTGAGAGAACATAGTGGTGTAAAGAGAGAGAGAGAGAGAGAGAGAGAGAGAGAGAGAGAGAGAGAGAGAGAGAGAGAGAGAGAGTGAGAGAACATAGTGGTGTAAAGAGAGAGAGAGAGAGAGAGAGAGAGAGAGAGAGAGAGAGAGAGAGAGAGAGAGAGAGAGAGAGAGAGAGAGAGAGAGAGAGAGAGAGAGAGAGAGAACATAGTGGTGTAAAGAGAGAGAGAGAGAGAGAGAGAGAGAGAGAGAGAGAGAGAGAGAGAGAGAGAGAGAGAGAGAGAGAGAGAGAGAGAGAGAGAGAGAGAGAGAGAGAGAGAACATAGTGATGGAGAGAGAGTGAGAGAACATAGCGGTGGAGACAATTAGCGGCCAGATCAGGTCTTGTACAGCCGGCCGCGTTGGGTCCCATAACCCCCGACGATCAAGACCAAAGCCGGATGGCTCCACTGAGTATGACAAATGATTTTTTTGGGTTATGTTGTGTCTGTGCCGCCTCTCCCACCTTCCTGCTGGACCCTCTCCCACATGTTGTGTCTGTGCCGCCTCTCCCACCTTCCTGCTGGACCCTCTCCCACATGTTGTGTCTGTGTCGCCTCTCCCACCTTCCTGCTGGACCCTCTCCCACATGTTGTGTCTGTGCCGCCTCTCCCACCTTCCTGCTGGACCCTCTCCCACATGTTGTGTCTGTGCCGCCTCTCCCACCTCCCTGCTGGACCCTCTCCCACATGTTGTGTCTGTGCCGCCTCTCCCACCTTCCTGCTGGACCCTCTCCCACATGTTGTGTCTGTGTCGCCTCTCCCACCTTCCTGCTGGACCCTCTCCCACATGTTGTGTCTGTGCCGCCTCTCCCACCTTCCTGCTGGACCCTCTCCCACATGTTGTGTCTGTGTCGCCTCTCCCACCTCCCTGCTGGACCCTCTCCCACATGTTGTGTCTGTGCCGCCTCTCCCACCTCCCTGCTGGACCCTCTCCCACATGTTGTGTCTGTGTCGCCTCTCCCACCTCCCTGCTGGACCCTCTCCCACATGTTGTGTCTGTGCCGCCTCTCCCACCTTCCTGCTGGACCCTCTCCCACATGTTGTGTCTGTGCCGCCTCTCTCACCTTCCTGCTGGACCCTCTCCCACATACTGTGTCTGTACCCCCTCTTGTGGTGGTAGTGAGTTCAGTTATACCTCCCTGGATACTGGATACATGTATGTATCCCCTCCAGGATATTCATGGGTATAAATGTATTACTTCCAGAATACTGGAGTAAAAGTGTACCCAATTTCCAGGATATTAGCAGCGGACAGCACGCTGGACTTGTGATCCTGTGGTCCTGGGTTCGATCCCAGGCGCCGGCGAGAAACAATGGGCAGAGTTTCTTTCACCCTATGCCCCTGTTACCTAGCAGTAAAATAGGTACCTGGGTGTTAGTCAGCTGTCACGGGCTGCTTCCTGGGGGTGAAGGCCTGGTCGAGGACCGGGCCGCGGGGACACTAAAAAGCCCCGAAATCATCTGAAGATAACCTCAAGATAACCCCTCATTTGTCCAGGAAAGAAAACGCAAATGGTAAAGAGATTACACCTATCATATATTAGTGAGAGTTTTCCACCTGAGAGTTAGTTGTCCAGGGTTGGTCAATGGTTTGATGGACCGATGAATATATAAATGATTTTTTCCCCCGCGTCCTCCTCCTTACATATACCACTCACGGAGAAACCGCAGTCGGGCACCTTTTTAAGAGGTTAAGAAAGCTGGAGTATAATAGCAGGCTGGCGAGAAGGTCCCGGGGGCGCCATTACCAGCGGGTGTACATGTCCTCACACCCACAATAAAATTGGTCCTTAAAAAACGCTCACAGTTGACAAAAGTGACAGCCGGAGCCCACGAGGCTTTTGAACGGTCTTGGGCCGGTCCCGACGCCGCCTCTGTCCTCACTTGACTGGAAATATCCGAGGTGTAAAGCAACTTGGCCGCTTGACACCTTCCTTGGCCTTATTTTTCTCTTCTTGACTTTCCTCTACCAGGAGATGTTTTCAAAAGCTGTGGCATTGAGCGCCCGGCCGACCACTCCATTCCCGCCATTATTCAGAGTCCATTACGCTCACCCGCCGACACGACGCCGGTGTTGCCAACGCCAGGCTCGCTTCCCGCCACCTCACACCGCTCTTCATACCCTTATATCACCTTTATCAACTATCATTTAACTTCTCTTCCTTTATTAAAATATACTTTACTTTCAACACTATCATTACAACCTAATTTTAAGCTTCCAGAACGCTGGGAAACAGTAAAATGTAACGATTGATAATATTTCTCTCCGTAACTTCAGCAGTTGTCGCGTTTGGCCGCCAATGGCAGGGTTCGCTGGAAAATGTTTGTGGTCTTCTCCTTGTTGGTTTCCTCTCGCCTCAAGAAGTCAAGTCGCCCGTAGCATTTCTTTGGTCCATTTTTTTTTTTACTCCTGCTGGGTATTGAAGGGATGATTGGTCCCTTTGTTTACGTTAGAGGAGCAAGTTTGGTGGTACGAGAGAGCACACGTCCACACGCTGGGTTGTGTTTGCTGTCGTCGGGGTTACTGTCATATGTGATGGTATAACATCTTGCTAAATCTGATGGTATAACATCTTGTTAAATCCGATGGTATAACATCTTGCTAAATCCGATGGTATAACATCTTGTTAAATCCGATGGTATAACATCTTGTTAAATCTGATGGTATAACATCTTGTTAAATCCGATGGTATAACATCTTGCTAAATCTGATGGTATAACATCTTGTTAAATCTGATGGTATAACATCTTGCAAAATCCGATGGTATAACATCTTGTTAAATCCGATGCTATAACTTCTTGCTAAATCCGATGGTATAACATCTTGTTAAATCCGATGGTATAACATCTTGTTAAATCCGATGGTATAACATCTTGCTAAATCCGATGGTATAACATCTTGTTAAATCCGATGGTATAACATCTTGTTAAATCCGATGGTATAACATCTTGCTAAATCCGATGGTATAACATCTTGTTAAATCCGATGGTATAACATCTTGCTAAATCCGATGGTATAACATCTTGCTAAACTCAATGCTTATTGAGGCTCTGGGATATCTTAGGCAATAATCTAACAAAATTATCTAATAAGATATCCCCCTGGGATATCTTATTCTCTCTTCCTTATTGCCTGATCCTACTTTATTCTCCCCTTATACCTTACTAGATGAAGTATCTGGTGGTGCTTGGGTTCCAGTTTCCCTCCCGTTTTCTTTACCTTTCTCTTTCACTCCTCTTCATCTCATTCAGTCTCTCTCTCCTTCCCTCACTCTCTCCCATTCTCTCCTCCCATCCCACCCCCCGTTTTCTCTCTCAGAACTGTGCAGTATATGCACCCAGCAAACATACACTGCAACCTTTACACTTGTTACTGTGACACAACGTTGCAACAATGCTGCGACTGTGACAGGCATGAACGGCTGAAAAAGCTATCGAAAAACTCTATGGAAAACCAACCCACCATTTCAGACAGTATAGATTTCATTGGCTGTCGCAATAGGAGCCAATCCTACTTAATGTGTGGCATGGGGGGGGATGAAATCTGACCCCCTTATGACACTCCACATACATTCACAATTCTCGAAGGAAAGTTGACGGAGTCTAACCGTAAGCGTTTGGTCTCACTCCTCGTAGAAATATTCTATTTTATAGAATATTGATTAGACTGTAGACTATTGATAGAATATTATCTATAGAATATTATCAACATTGATAGATGTAGATTATACGCCGGGTACCTGGCTATGTGTGTGGGTTTCGCAATCTTTGTATATTTATAGCGCTATCCTCTATATATAGTGCAAATCATCTCAAGATAACCTCAAGATAACCTCCATGGCAGAGTGGGTGTAGCTTGCTAGTGACTGATGCCCTTGGCGGCCCGGGTTCGAGTCTCTCAGGGAGTGTTAGAGTTTTGTTGATATTCCGATTAAAATCAATAATTGTCATACCTGTGTGGACATCAGCCTTTCACCCCCACACCTGTTCCGTCAGCCACCGTCAGTGGCTCACCCCCACACCTGCATGACTGTCATCTCACCCCCACACCTGCATGACTGTCAGTGGCTCACCCCCACACCTGCATGACTGTCAGTGGTTCACCCCCACACCTGCATGACTGTCAGTGGCTCACCCACACACCTGCATGACTGTCAGTGGCTCACCTCCACACCTGCATGGCTGTCAGTGGCTCACCCCCACACCTGCATGACTGTCAGTGGCTCACCCCCACACCTGCATGACTGTCAGTGGCTCACCCCCACACCTGCATGACTGTCAGCGGCTCACCCCCACACCTGCATGACTGTCAGTGGCTCACCCCCACACCTGCATGACTGTCAGTGGCTCACCCCCACACCTGCATGACTGTCAGCGGCTCATCAGCACCACTGCAGGTGTGGCTGACGGCGCCCCAGTCATCCGGTAATTAAGGGACTAATTACCCAGACGCGTAACTAACGAGGCGGTCAATTAGGGTTCGCGACCACCCACACTGCTCGCCCGCGCTCCCACGTTAGTTTACTTCATCATACCTCCGTCCCTCATTGGTTTACTTCATTATACATCTGTCCCACACGGGTTTACTTCATCATACCTCCGTCCCACATTAGTTTACTTCATCATACCTCCGTCCCACGTTAGTTTACCTCATTATACCTCCGTCCCACGTTAGTTTACTTCATTATACCTCCGTCCCTCACTGGTTTACTTCATTATACCTCCGTCCCACACTGGTTTACTTCATTATACATATGTTTCATATTGGTTTACCTCATTATACCTCTGTCCCACGTTAGTTTACTTCATTATACCTCAGTCCCTCACTGGTTTACTTCATTATACCTCAGTCCCTCACTGGTTTACTTCATTATATCTCCGTCCCACACTGGTTTACTTCATTATACCTCCGTCCCACGTTAGTTTACCTCATTATACCTCCGTCCCACGTTAGTTTACCTCATTATACCTCCGTCCCACGTTAGTTTACCTCATTATACCTCCGTCCCACGTTAGTTTACCTCATTATACCTCCGTCCCACACTGCTT
Source organism: Procambarus clarkii (assembly GCF_040958095.1). NCBI lineage: Eukaryota > Metazoa > Arthropoda > Malacostraca > Decapoda > Cambaridae > Procambarus > Procambarus clarkii. The sequence goes on along the minus strand of NC_091215.1, from coordinate 29,790,252 downwards.
TACTTCATTATACCTCCGTCCCTCACTGGTTTGCTTCATTATACCTCCGTCCCACGTTGGTTAACTAAATTATACCTCCGTCCCACGATGGTAAACTACATTATACCTCCGTCCCATGTTGGTAAACTACATTATACCTCCGTCCCATGTTGGTAAACTACATTATACCTCCGTCCCACGTTAGTAAACTACATTATACTTCCGTCCCACGTTGGTAAACTACATTATACCTCCGTCCCACGTTGGTAAACTACATTATACTTCCGTCTCACGTTGGTAAACTACATCATACCTCCGTCCCACGTTGGTAAACTACATTATACTTCCGTCTCACGTTAGTTTACTTCATTATACCTCCGTCTCACGCCAGTTCAGAACGAGTATCGTAAGACTTAGACACAGAACGAATATCGTAAGACTTAGACACAGAACGAATATCGTAAGACTTAAGACACAGAACGAATATCGTAAGATTTAGATACAGGACGAATATCGTAAATAAAGTTCTTTTCTAAAGGTAGACTCGCCAGTTCATGAACCTGGCCGCACATGCAATGGTCTCCAGCGAATAATTCGGTGATAACACTGCCAATTAGTCTAGGAAATGAGTTCCATCTATTGCCCCCACCCCTTCCCCCCACCCCCACCTCCCCCCACCCCCCACCCCCCACCCCCTGGCCAGAAGCGTTGAGGGTGCCTTCAGGGGGTCGCTTATTGTAATATTAAACGACTCGGGTGTGTATATCAGTTACAGCCCCGCTCCTGTGACAGGTAAGATTTCTACGGGCTCACCATAGCCCGTGCTACTTGGAAAGTTTAGTTCCCATTAGCTGGATCTTAAAGAACTACGATTGGGGTGCCTGCTCACATGGCGGGGTCTTCCAGGATGGCGTTGGCTTTGTTCCGTGAGGTGGAATTCGATCTCTGTTCGAATCCCACCCCATGTACCGGTCTTAAAGCGTATGTCTTTCGTTAAACGTTCGTAACAGAACAGGACAGAAGTATCAGGGGAAAAGCACAAAGTCAATACGACTATATAGCACTGGGAAGGGGTCAGGATAAGGATTTGGGATGGGACGGGGAAAAGGAATGGTGCCCAACCACTTGGACGGTCGGGGATTGAACGCCGACCTGCATGAAGCGAGACCGTCGCTCTACCGTCCAGTCCAAGTGGTTGGGCTAAACGTTCGTAAGATATTCGTCTGAGCGGGGGTTATCTTAAGGTTATCTTGAGATGATTTCGGGGCTTTAGTGTCCCCGCGGCCCGGTTCTCGACCAGGCCTCCACCCCCAGGAAGCAGCCCGTGACAGCTGACTAACTCCCAGGTACCTATTTTACTGCTAGGTAACAGGGGCATAGGGTGAAAGAAACTCTGCCCATTGTTTCTCGCCGAAGCCTGGGATCGAACCCAGGACCACAGGATCACAAGTCCAGCGTGCTGTCCGCTCGGCCGACCGGGTTGGGCACCATTCCTTCCCCCGTCCCATCCCAAATCCTTATCCTAACCGATGATTGATGAAGATTAAGCCACCCAAGAGGTGGCACGGGCATGAATAACCCGTAAGTTATCCTAACCCGTTCCCAATGCTATATAATGGTAATGACTTAGCGCTTTCCCCTGACTCCAACCCATTCCACGTGGCATCACCCTCAAGTTCAAGTTCAAGTATGTTTATTGAGATAAGCAATAAATACATCTCAAAGGGATAGAGTAGCTTAGGCTATTTCTACCCCCCTACAGGCATCACCCTCTGGCACTAGTGATGCCCTCATCATTATGCCCTTCAGTGCCACGTTAATTCGTGCGTTAGTGGAGTGCCAGACCGTCTGTTTGTTCATTAGCAAGGTGCCGTGATGCTTAATTGGTCCGCATATAATTATTTTAATGTCAGGAGCTGCGGCCGTTAGAGACACACTCGACCTCACGGACTCCTCTCATAAGGACGGTTCTCCCGCGCTTCTAGCCTAGCAAATCGTTACGAGATTTGGAATAATGTATTTGTGTGCGAATTTGTACCAAACGCCTCACCGTTCTCGACTTTATCGTCAATAGTTCCAAAATTATAACCTAACCAGTCTAGCAACCAGGAGGCCTGGTCGACGACCGGGCCGCGGGGACGCTAAGCCCCGGAAGCACCTCAAGGTAACCACCTCAAGGTAACCAGTCGGGGGAGCAGGGGGAGCCGGTCGGCCGAGCGGACAGCACGCTGGACTTGTGATCCTGTGGTCCTGGGTTCGATCCCAGGCGCCGGCGAGAAACAATGGGCAAAGTTTCTTTCACCCTATGCCCCTGTTACTTAGCAGTAAAATAGGTTCCAGGGTGTTAGTCAGCTGTCACGGGCTGCTTCCTGGGGGTGGAGGCCTGGTCGAGGACCGGGCCGCGGGGACAATAAAGCCCCGAAATCATCTCAAGATAACCTCAAGATAACAAGAGATAACCATCTAAGTTCACATCATGATATTCATTGATAATGAACACTTCAATTGACAATCAACATTGCAGAAAAGGTTCTAGTATTGAATTCCTGTTATCAGGGGACAGGAAGCCTGAATTTATCGAGCCTTCGATGTCCAATTGCGGGCCTTCCACCCCAACAGTTACGAAGCTACCGGGAATCAGTTTTACTGCTCAGTGAACAGGAGCATCAGGTGAAATTAAACGTGCCCAAGCGTTTCTGTCCCACCAAGAAACCGAACGCAGTTCCCACTCGGTTGCGAGTCGAAGACGTAGACCACTGTACTACGCCTTCGATCCCCGCCAGAACACACGACGGAACTACGACGTTGTTGCAACGTCTTTACAACTTGTTCGAACTTGCAACTTGGTTATTACAACTTGTTCGAACAAGTTGTAACAACTATCTAACAAGTTGCCACAACTTTCATAAAAACGTTATATGAAGACGTAACAACTTCGTAACAAGTTGTGACAACAGTATTTACCGTAACAGTATTATTATTTATTATAACAGTATTATTATTTACCAACAGTAACAGTATTTCCCTACTTAAAATTTTCTTAGATTAAGGACCTGCCCGAAACGCTGCGCGTACTAGTGGCTTTACAAGAATATAATTACTATGCTATGTATCCTCTCAATCCCAATGTACCTTCTTGTATATATATGTAAATAAATAAATAAACTATCTAACAAGTTGCCACAACTTTCATAAAAACGTTATAAGACGTAACAACTTCGTAACAAGTTGTAACAAGGTAACACGAGTGACCGTTACGTGGAGTGTTTGCAGAACCCGCAGACCAATCAACTACAGGCCCCAGGGACCTTAGGGGTCGACATCCCCCCAATAACGGACAATGTAACAATAATCAGGGCCGGATATAAATGTTTTCGGGCCCCTGGACCAAAACTGGTAAAAGAGGCACTATAGTGCTAAAAGACTTTAAGTACATTCAATTGGCATACTTACAGCTTGTATGTGTCTGTGTGTAGGAAGCGAAGGATCTTGCAAGTGCTTGAGAGTCAATGTTGCGAGTGCTTGAGGGAGTCAATCTTGCGAGTGCTTGAGAGAATCAATCTGGCAAGTGCTTGAGAGAGTCACTCTTGCGAGTGCTTGAGGGAGTCAATCTTGCGAGTGCTTGAGAGAATCAATCTGGCAAGTGCTTGAGAGAGTCACTCTTGCGAGTGCTTGAGAGTCAATCTTGCGAGTGCTTGAGAGTGTCAATCTTGCGAGTGCTTGAGGGCGTCAATCTTGCGAGTGCTTGAGAGAGTCAATCTTGCGAGTGCTTGATTGCGTCAATCTTGCGAGTGCTTGAGAGAGTCAATCTTGCGAGTGCTTGAGAGAGTCAATCTTGCGAGTGCTTGAGAGTCAATCTTGCGAGTGCTTGATTGCGTCAATCTTGCGAGTGCTTGAGAGAGTCAATCTTGCGAGTGCTTGAGAGGCAACAAAAGAGAACTGCCAGGGGTCGCTAGCACACACAAACCAACCCGTTTTCTCTCGATTTACCGCTCCGTAAAAAAGCCTAAAAAGCCTAAAAAGCCTAAAAAAAGCCTAAAAAAAGCCTGAATGGCCTAACCGGAAACGTATACAAACCCAACCAACCCACCTCACCCATCGAGGCCAATGCACAGAAAACGACAATATGGCAGTACTTTCATTTTGTTTACTAATCGGCAAAAATTAAACGATAGGTCGATTCCGTAAGAAATGCGACGCGTTAGGTGAAATAGGACGAGTCCTGCCCAATCACTCCCGCACACTTCACTATAATGACCTCTGACCCGTGAGGACTGATGACCTGGTAACCACTGGGTCACTGTTTATGGAAACAGTGATGGTGGTTCAGCTCAATTAAACTACCATAACAACAATTACGGGTTTTTGTTGACCAACTATCGCTCTTGTTAAAGTAAAAACAATATATATATATATATATATATATATATATATATATATATATATATATATATATATATATATATATATATATATACATGTATATATATATATATATATATATATATATATATATATATATATATATATATATATATATATATATATATATATATATATATGTCGTACCTAGTAGCCAGAACGCACTTCTCAGCCTACTATGCAAGGCCCGATTTGCCTAATAAGCCAAGTTTTCTTGAAATAATTGTTTTTCGACTACCTAACCTAACTTTTTTGGCTACCTAACCTAACCTAACCTATAAAGATAGGTTAGGTTAGGTTAGGTAGGGTTGGTTAGGTTCGGTCATATTTCTACGTTAATTTTAACTCCAATAAAAAAAATTGACCTCATGCATAATGAAATGGGTAGCTTTATCATTTCATAAGAAAAAAAAATTGAGAAAATATATTAATTCATGAAAACTTGGCTTATTAGGCAAATTGGGCCTTGCATAGTAGGCTGAAAAGTGCGTTCTGGCTACTAGGTACGACATATATATATATATATATATATATATATATATATATATATATATATATATATATATATATATATATATATATATATATATATATATATATATATATATATTTTTGCCTCGTTCTAACAGTGGAGAAGTGTACAAATTATACGGATTTACCTACAACTATACCTTTAAACACACACAAAAATACTCCCTAACCTACTTAACAATTGCTGAGCAAAGGGTTGATTGAATTCCAACGCGAATACTTCTGAAAATCCCCAAACTTATGTACGTTTAGAGGCATTTAGAGTTAGCATGAACTGACACGACGAACAATTGTTTATATATTTTGTTTTGGCGAAGCAGTGTGTCTTTTCGTCATGTCTGGGATCATTTTTGAAGAACAAAGTCAAAATACCATCAACACAAGTCAGGATCTTAATCCAGCAGGTGTTACTTAATCCAGCAGGTGTTGCTTAATCCAGAAGGTGTTGCTTAATCCAGCAGGTGTTACTTAATCCAGCAGGTGTTGCTTAATCCAGAAGGTGTTGCTTAATCCAGCAGGTGTTACTTAATCCAGCAGGTGTTACTTAATCCAGCAGGTGTTACTTAATCCAGCAGGTGTTACTTAATCCAGCAGGTGTTGCTTAATCCAGCAGGTGTTACTTAATCCAGCAGGTGTTGCTTAATCCAGCAGGTGTTGCTTAATCCAGCAGGTGTTACTTAATCCAGGTGTTAATTAATCCAGAAGGTGTTGCTTAATCCAGAAGGTGTTGCTTAATCCAGCAGGTGTTGCTTAATCCAGCAGGTGTTGCTTAATCCAGCAGGTGTTGCTTAATTCAGCAGGTGTTGCTTAATCCAGCAGGTGTTGCTTAATCCAGAAGGTGTTGCTTAATCCAGAAGGTGTTGCTTAATCCAGCAGGTGTTGCTTAATCCAGCAGGTGTTGCTTAATCCAGCAGGTGTTGCTTAATTCAGCAGGTGTTGCTTAATCCAGCAGGTGTTGCTTAATCCAGAAGGTGTTGCTTAATCCAGAAGGTGTTGCTTAATCCAGCAGGTGTTGCTTAATCCAGCAGGTGTTGCTTAATCCAGCAGGTGTTGCTTAATCCAGAAGGTGTTGCTTAATCCAGCAGGTGTTACTTAATCCAGAAGGTGTTGCTTAATCCAGCAGGTGTTGCTTAATCCAGCAGGTGTTGCTTAATCCAGAAGGTGTTGCTTAATCCAGCAGGTGTTGCTTAATCCAGCAGGTGTTGCTTAATCCAGAAGGTGTTGCTTAATCCAGCAGGTGTTGCTTAATCCTAGCAGGTGTTGCTTAATCCAGCAGGTGTTAATTAATCCAGCAGGTGTTACTTAATCCAGCAGGTGTTACTTAATCCACCAGGTGTTGCTTAATCCAGAAGGTGTTGCTTAATCCAGAAGGTGTTGCTTAATCCAGAAGGTGTTGCTTAATCCAGCAGGTGTTGCTTAATCCAGCAGGTGTTACTTAATCCAGAAGGTGTTGCTTAATCCAGAAGGTGTTGCTTAATCCAGCAGGTGTTGCTTAATACAGAAGGTGTTGCTTAATCCAGAAGGTGTTACTTAATCCAGCAGGTGTTACTTAATCCAGAAGGTGTTGCTTAATTCAGCAGGTGTTACTTAATCCAGAAGGTGTTGCTTAATCCAGCAGGTGTTACTTAATCCAGAAGGTGTTGCTTAATCCAGCAGGTGTTACTTAATCCAGGTGTTGCTTAATCCAGCAGGTGTTACTTAATCCAGAAGGTGTTGCTTAATCCAGCAGGTGTTACTTAATCCAGAAGGTGTTGCTTAATCCAGCAGGTGTTACTTAATCCAGCAGGTGTTACTTAATCCAGCAGGTGTTACTTAATCCAGAAGGTGTTACTTAATCCAGCAGGTGTTACTTAATCCATAAGGTGTTGCTTAATCCAGCAGGTGTTACTTAATCCAGCAGGTGTTACTTAATCCAGCAGGTGTTACTTAATCCAGAAGGTGTTACTTAATCCAGCAGGTGTTACTTAATCCAGCAGGTGTTACTTAATCCAGAAGGTGTTACTTAATCCAGAAGGTGTTGCTTAATCCAGCAGGTGTTACTTAATCCAGGTGTTGCTTAATCCAGCAGGTGTTACTTAATCCAGAAGGTGTTGCTTAATCCAGCAGGTGTTGCTTAATCCAGAAGGTGTTGCTTAATCCAGCAGGTGTTACTTAATCCAGAAGGTGTTGCTTAATCCAGCAGGTGTTACTTAATCCAGCAGGTGTTACTTAATCCAGAAGGTGTTACTTAATCCAGCAGGTGTTACTTAATCCAGCAGGTGTTGCTTAATCCAGAAGGTGTTGCTTAATCCAGCAGGTGTTACTTAATCCTTGTGGTGCTGCAGGTGAGGCATCGTGGTGATTACTGCCACGGGGCCGGCAATTAGCGCTTCAACTTGTCATGCTACCAAATTGATGGTTCCAGAGGAACCCTCCCACCCACTACATGGGTTTCTCCCCCCCAGGTACTCTCTCTCCTACTTAGGGTAAGGCTTCGGGTTTCTCTCCCCCAGGTACTCTCTCTCCTACTTAGGGTAAGGCTTCGGGTTTCTCTCCCCCAGGTACTCTCTCTCCTACTTAGGGTAAGGCTTCGGGTTTCTCTCCCCCAGGTACTCTCTCTCCTACTTAGAGTAAGGCTTCGGGTTTCTCTCCCCCCAGGTACTCTCTCTCCTACTTAGGGTAAGGCTTCGGGTTTCTCTCCCCCAGGTACTCTCTCTCCTACTTAGGGTAAGGCTTCGGGTTTCTCCCCCCAGGTACTCTCTCTCCTACTTAGGGTAAGGCTACGGGTTTCTCTCCCCAGGTACTCTCTCTCCTACTTAAGGTAAGGCTTCGGGTTTCTCTCCCTCGTGTAGCAGGAGTTTAGAGACTTCTCCCACGCAAAACACGATACCAGAGGTCCCCCCTACGAACAATAAGGGTCCGTGCATGGGGGGAATTGTGTAAAACTCTGGTTTGTGTCTCGGAGAGGCTGCAGGATCCGTATGAAGTCAGCGGAGCTCCCGGTTGCAATTTTTTTTACCATGTCGTAGCCTAGTCGACTAAGGCAGCGTCTGGGATCATCCCGGCCGTAAGTTCGAACCTTCATCACGGCCCTTGTGGATTTATTAGTCCATAAAGGGTATCAGAGGGTCCATAGAAGGTATTATAAGATCTCTCCGCGTACAATAAGGGTTCAGGAAGCCCTTCCACGTATATAAAAAGAATCCCAGGGAGCCCTTACACGCATAAATAGGGTTCCCTACTTCCTAGTAGCATGGTACCTCAAAAGGTACCAAATTACGGGCTCACCATAGCCCGTGCTACTTGCCCCGCTCCTGTGCCATGTAAGTCCACTACGGGCTCACCATAGCCCGTGCTACTTGCCCTGCTCCTGTGCCAGGTAAGTCCACTACGGGCTCACCATAGCCCGTGCTACTTGGAACTTGTTCCTAGTGGCTGAATCTATAGCAACAACAACAATGATGGTTCATCTTCCTCTTCTTGAGGTTATCTTGAGATGATTTCGGGGCTTAGCGTCCCCGCGGCCCGGTCCTCGACCAGGCCTCCTTTTTGTTACACAGCCCTAGCAAGCAGCCCGTAGCAGCTGTCTAACTCCCAGGTACCTATTTACTGCTCGGTGAACAGGGCAACAGGGTGAAAAAAACTCTGCCCATTTTTTTTTGTCATCACCGGGGATCGAACCCGAAATCTCAGGACTACGAATCCGATGCGCTGTTCACTCAGCTGTCAGGCCCCTTTCATGCGGTCATTTCACATACCATTTTTTCCTGGAACTCTCCCACGGGAGACATAGCATTACACGGCACTCCCACGTACAGTATAAGGTCCTTTATACCTCCCACGCAAACACAACACAGTCACCCGAGCACACATATGTTAACAGATGGAATGCATTAGGCAGTGATGTGGTGGAGGCTGACTCCATACACAGTTGCAAATGTAGATATGATAGAGCCCAGTAGGCTCAGGAATCTGTACACCAGTTGATTGACAGTTGAGAGGCGGGACCAGAGAGCCAAAGCTCAACCCCCGCAAGCACAAATAGGTGAGTACAAATAGGTGAGTACATACATGAACGAAAGTGTAAAAAGTATTGAAAAAGCTGAAATGATGAATTCAAGAACATGAAAGGTTTGGGGTAATGTTCAGTTAGATGACAGAATATATAGGGGGGCCTCGTAGCCTGGTGGATAGCGCGCAGGACTCGTAATTCTGTGGCGCGGGTTCGATTCCCGCACGAGGCAGAAACAAATGGGCAAAGTTTCTTTCACCCTGAATGCCCCTGTTACCTAGCAGTAAATAGGTACCTGGGAGTTAGTCAGCTGTCACGGGCTGCTTCCTGGGGGTGGAGGCCTGGTCGAGGACCGGGCCGCGGGGACACTAAAGCCCCGAAATCATCTCAAGATAATCTCAAGAAAAGGAAACTATAAACAAATTACAAAAAGTGTTAAAATATGAGACAAATTCAAGATAATTATGGAAAATTAAAGAAAATTAGGTAATTAAGGAAAAAGAGAGAAGGGAAAGGAGAGGCAGAATGCACATATTAAAGATACTGAACATATATTTGGTTATTGGGTCTACAACTCTGCCTTTCGTGTATGTGTGTTTGTGTGTGTTTACTCACCTATTTGTGCTTGCGGGGGTTGAGCTCAGGCTCTCTGGTACCGCCTCTCTCAATCGTGTACAGATTCCTGAGCCTACTGGGTTCTATCATATCAACACTTGAAGCTGTGTATGGAGTCAGCCTCCACCACATCACTGCCTAATGCATTCCATTTGTCAACCACTCTTGACACTAAAAAAGTTCTTTCTAATATCTCTGTGGGTCAATTGGGCACTCAGTTTCCACCTGTGTCCCCTTGTACGTGTGTCCCTTGTGTTAAAAAGCCTGTCTTTATCTACACTATCAATTCCTTTGAGAATCTTGTATGTGGTGATCATGCCCCTCCTCCCTTACGTGGTCCACAGTGTGTGTACCACTCCCATGTCATTGTACCACACCCACACCATTGTACCACACCATTCTATTGTACCATACTGTGTTGTACCACATCATAGTCCTATACCATATATTGTACCACATACCGTTGTACCATAATATATATATATATATATATATATATATATATATATATATATATATATATATATATATATATATGCGAACAAGCCTGAATGGTCCCCAGGCGTATATGCAACTGAAAACTCCACACCCCAGAAGTGACTCGAACACACACTTCTGGGGAGTGGAGTTTTCAGTTATATACACACACGCATATATATATATATATATATATATATATGCGTGTGTATATATATATATATATATATATATATATATATATATATATATATATATATATATATATATATATATAAATATAGATGAGTACCACCTCTAGCTGGAAGAAGGGGGACCCATAGCCTCGGAGGAAACCACGCATAACGCATTAGAGGGAATGTTTAGATCCCCTCCAATACAGTTTCTGTGTGCTTTTCTCCTACCACCCCCTTCCTTGAATATTTTTGTGCTTTATTATGCATTTGATGGTTACAAGATATACATGGGTTGATACAAAAATAATAATGCAAAAAGGTGCTTAAAGGTTATGGATCTCTTGAAGAACACAACAATGGGAAACATTGATGAATGTCACAGACGGGTTCGATCATTGTTGCAAGTCAAACACTTCTTCGAATTCCTCTGAAGTTGGACTAGTGCCCAAGACGCAACAGGCATTTCCTCTCTGAATCGCAACACTGAGGCGCTGGAACAAGAAACTTTTTGCTCTCTGGTCTTTTGTAGCGCTGATCAATTTGTCCCCCAATTCCTTCAGGAACTTCAATGCACATTTTCCCCACGAACCGAGGGTCTCCGAGCCGATCGGAACAAAGCTGTAGCAGTGTGCTAGACCTCTGTATTTAATAATTTTCTGCGATTCCCTGAAAGAAGCAGCACCACCGCTTTCACGTGTGCTGTAGTGGAGGTAGGTACTGGCCAGTGTGGCAGCGCACGTGTAGTCCCATACCACTTGCTTACCATCCTTCCAAGGTAGCAAGGTGACCCCATCAGGGCGCTTCTGAGGGTCGTTAGGTCTGGATAAGTGTGGTTCTCTTTGTGCCGGGCAGCGGGCTGTGGCGAGGCTCCTCTTGATGATGTCGTTGACTTCTTCATGTCTTGCAATTTTACCCTGTGATTTACGACATACCAGACCATGACGACCATATTGGTCTGCCATCGCAGTTCCGCAGATGCACCTATGTTCGGTGAGGATGGGGGCGGCAAGGCGAAGGGCAACTCCAATGCGGAGAGCGTCATGACTGAGGCGAGTTCCCAGGGCTGCATTGGGCACAGCAAATAAAAAATCCCCGGCGTGGGGTGCTGTTACCGCTAGGAGGCGGGCTTTGTTTTCAGCATCAGCGTTGTCAATCATTGCTGTGACAGTCTTTTCCATTATGGGGCTATCCCAGTGGGCCTGCTTGTGGTCTTTTGGGACTTGTGGTCGGGGTTGAGGGTGTGCAATGGTGTCCCATTGTCTGGCTGCTTCGATGAACGTTTGATCACGAGTTCCCGCTGTCTCTCTCATACGCTCTGGTAGGATCTGCCCTACCAATTCGTTGGCTGCTGTACATGAGGATAAGAATGCTGGAAGTGCTACCTCAGTTTATATATATATATATATATATATATATAAGAATATATATATATAAGAATGCTGTATATAATATATATATATATATATATATATGATATATGTATATATATATATATATATGTATATATATATATAATATATATATATATATATGATATAATATATATATATATATATGATATAATATATATATATATAAGAATGCTGGAAGTGCTACCTCAGTTTTTATATATATATATATATATATATATATATATATATATATATATATATATATATATATATATATATTAAAGCCGGCAATATGGTTACAAAAGTCTTGAGATAAGAGACGATAAGAAGAGCGGAGGGCATCAGCAGCAGCGCGCCCAGTCAATCCCTCCTGAGGAGAGAGGGGGGGTATCGAGTACTGGTGTGGAACTGATTTTATTTTGATAGCCGGGGAGAAGGTAACCATATTTCTGCGTTGAGTTAGCGGCATGACAACCATGACGCCACCAGACGAGCCACAATCGATCCTGCTGCTCCTGTTCACCTCTAGTTCATGCCAGCCCCCCCAAAAAATCACGGCGTTATCCCATTTTTGATGTCCATAAACCCCACAAATATGATGTTTTCATGTCACTTTGAGAATCGTCCTCGGGAAATTACACTCCATAAAATGCGGTGGATGATGAAAATAGAAATTAGGCGGGGTGGTAGTAATGAAATTTTGTCAAACTTCCTACCTTAATGAACAAGCTCCACCCTAAAACACTGTCCGGATCCATAGTGGGGGCGGGGCTAGTGCGTAATGACGGCGTGGCCCCGCCCCTCCCGCGCGCCCGGGCCAACCAGGAGGCAGCCGGGCCCCGCCCCTCCGTGACGTCACATCCGCGCGGGGGCCCTGCGCGCGCAGATGGCATTGACTCTCCGGACCACCACAAGTTGTTCCGTCTAGCGTTTAGGCAGAAGTTTATTGAGTGTGCGTTTATGTGTGTGAGGTACGGGTGAAAGGGGAAAAGTGATAATCAGGAAAGAGACGGGAAAAAAACGTTCAGGGGAATATCGGGGCGAAAACCAAGAAAACAAAACGTAAACAACGGTGATTTATCATTTTTCTCACACATGAGTAGTTCAAAAGCTCCGACGGGCAAGTGTAGCAGTCCAGCCTTGGAAGATACGACTGTGGTGGCAGGCATGAAGGTAAGATGCGCCAGATAAGATACCCATCACTCCACCCCACGCTGATTCTCCCTTCCTCCTCCCCCTTGAAGATTATCACCTATGAATCTCCTAAATTTAGTGTCCCATGTCCCCTCCGGCCCCCCCCCCTTGTTCTACTTGTGACAGCTCCAGCCATTGTTTATTATCTCTTATCTCTAATCTCCGCCACTATGACAGACCGCATTAGTTGTTCGCTTAACAAGAGGTCTCTCATACAGTGGAGGCCGGATACTGTGTATCATATTAACAGAAGCTATGCTTATCCCCTTCTCAAAAAATCTAATTTCATTCCAGTGGGATAATTTTATATTTTAACCAGTATCTAAATAGGCGGATATGTACAAAAACAGGATTAGAATCAAAATAATAATAATATCTTTCAGGTCATATAATTAACTGCCATATATATAATAAATGAATCAGTAAGAAATACAACCACTTAATTACTATATGACTTAATACGAACACTTGCACGACAGGCGAATATCCGTGCTCAGTAATGAGGCTTCCGTTGTCCCTTACCGTTGTCCCTAACTATTATCCCTTACTGTTATCCCTTACCCTGTTATGCGCAACACAAAACTAACAGGCTATACACAAGTAACCCAGCAACAGAAAACCAACGGGTTATACACAAACCATAACAGCATTAATTACATAAAAACGATAACATCATTAATTATATAATAACACAAGCCACATGTGCCACAAAAATAACAACAGCATAAGTTACATAATAACAACAACAACAACAGCATAAGTTACATAATAACAACAACAACAACATTTACATAATAACAACCACAACATTGGATAACAAAAAATAACACTCATGTATTTGTGCATTTGATGTAAAGATGTTCACCAGGAGGTCCTCTCGTACCCTCCCGAGTGCTTTATCAAAGCCTGGAGTATATGGTGAGACTTGCATCTCTCAATGCTGAAATTACGTCCTCCTAACCTAACCTTACCTTACCTAAACTAACCTTACCTAACCTAGCCTTACCTAACCTTACCTAAACTGACCTAACCTAACCTTCCCGAGTGCTTTATCAAAGTCTGGAGTATGTGGTGAGACTTGCATCTCTCAATGCTGAAATTACGTCCTCCTAACCTAACCTTACCTAAACTAACCTTACCTAACCTAACCTTACCTAAACTGACCTAACCTAACCTTCCCGAGTGCTTTATCAAGGTCTGGAGTATGTGGTGAGAATATCTCAACGCTGAAATTACGTCCATCTAACCTAACCTACCCTAACCTAACCTGACCTAGCCTAGCCTAGCCTAACCTAAACTAACCTAACCTCATACTTCAGACCTTGATAAAAAAAAAAAAAGCACGAGGGAGAGTGTCAATGACTCGGTTACCTTGCAATGATTTCGGGGCTCAACGTCCCCGCGGCCCGGTCTTCAACCAGGCCTCCTCGATTAACTTGGTGTCAATCTTAATATAAAATACACAAATACACAAGTGTGTGTGTGTGTAGGTTTTTATCCTGTATGATTCTGTCTGTGAGAAGACATTTTCATTACTTAATAATAGTAGTTACACAATAACATCATTAGTTACACAAAAACTGCGGGCTCGCCATAGCCCGTGCTACTTGGAACTTTTTGTTCCAGGTAGCGAATCTTAAACAACAGTTACACAATAACAATAACAGCATTAGTTACATAATAACAAAAAGAAGAGTCTTCTTTACCAACATTATATATATAATGAATTTCCCAGCAAACTAAGAACAAGTGAAAAGTAGCAAAAACAACAACAAGGCGTTACAAAGAACAAGAAAAAGTAACGAAGAACAAGAAAAAAGTAGCAAAGATCAAGAACAAATAACAAAGAACAAGAAAATAGTAACAAAGAACAAGAAAAAATAACAAAGAACAAGAAAAAAGTAACAAAGAACAAGAAAAAAGTAGCAAAGATCAAGAACAAATAACAAAGAACAAGAAAATAGTAACAAAGAACAAGAAAAAAGTAGCAAAGATCAAGAACAAATAACAAAGAACAAGAAAAAAGTAGCAAAGATCAAGAAAAAATAACAAAGAACAAGAAAATAGTAACAAAGAACAAGAAAAAATAACAAAGAACAAGAACAAATAACAAAGAACAAGAAAAAAATAACAAAGAACAAGAAAAAAGTAGCAAAGATCAAGAACAAATAACAAAGAACAAGAAAATAGTAACAAAGAACAAGAAAAAATAACAAAGAACAAGAAAATAGTAACAAAGAACAAGAAAAAATAACAAAGAACAAGAAAAAAGTAACAAAGAACAAGAAAAAATAACAAAGAACAAGAAAAAAGTAACAAAGAACAAGAAAAAATAACAAAGAACAAGAAAAAAATAACAAAGAACAAGAAAAACTCGTCCCGTTTCACTGTAAGAGAGAGAAGTTGAAGAACTTTAACCTAACAAGAAGAGTAAGAACAATAATGCAAGTGAACATCGACAATGTGTTCAAACAACGTGAGGAAACGAGCAAAGAAACAAGAAGCAAAAATTATAATTATCTACAAACACTTAAGCAATAACATCAACACGGTCCCCAATACCAGTGAGTTGGATATCAACATTGATGAGTTGGATAGCAACATGATAAGTTGGATAACATTACCATTAAACCACACACACGAACATTACCTGAATAAATAACAAAGCCTATCTCCAGAACCAATACATTATACAAATATATTTTTCTCGCCAACGTAATAATAATAATAATAATAATAATAATAATAATAATAATAATAATAATAATAATAATAATATGATAATCTCGGACGCACCAAATATATTGTCCCGTCAAAAGGTTAAGATAAGAAAACACTGATATGCAACCCATTAATCCCCAGAGTGGTAATTGATGACAAATTGCTCCACACTGGACATGTGACAAATGTAGGAGCCAAATGCGCTGGGGAAACTACCATCTTTGCGGAGAGGGGGCGCAACATCTTAGATTATCTTGAGTTATCTTGAGTTATCTTGAGATGTTTTAAGAGAGGCAAGAACACTACCACTCCCAAAATCAGATCTGCAATGAAGCGCTCACCATTAATTTAGGATTCTTCTCCAATCATTATCTTGAGGTTATCTTGAGATGATTTCGGGGCTTTTTAGTGTCCCCGCGGCCCGTGACAGCTGACTAACACCCAGGTACCTATTTTACTGCTAGGTAACAGGGGCACAGGGTGAAAGAAACTCTGCCAATTGTCTCTCGCCGACGCCTGGGATCGAACCCAGGATCACAGGATCACAAGTACAGCGTGCTGTCCGCTCGGCCGACCGGCTCCCTATCTTAAGATATCATATCTTATGATATCCGTCATATCTTAAGTTGCAAGACAAAATTCAAGATTGTTTCTCATTAGATGCGCTGACCTAAGTTAATGCGCTTGACACAATACCGTACCGTGACACAATACCGTACCGTGACACAATACCAATGAGCAAGAAATATTGCCGGAACAACCGTGGACATCTTCAAGAGAAAACTAGATAGTTTTCCTCAAGAAGTGCCGGACCAACCGGGCTGTGGTGGATATGTGGGCCTGAGGGCCCCTCCAAGCAACACAGCCTGTTGGACCAAACTCTCACAAGTCAAGCCTGACCTCGGGCCGGGCTTGAGGGAGTAGAGGAACTCCCAGAAATCCCCATCCAGGAGGTACACGCACTCTCCAACATGGAAGAGATATATGGTTGGGTTGTGAGTATTCTACAAAAGTTCAAATATTGCTTATACCATCTCTCCTCTGCAAAATCCTTCCGTCAAGAACACACAACCACAAAAGAGATGCGGTATGTTACTACCACCAGACAGACGGTGGTATATACCACCTTTACACGAGTGGACCAATCTTGGCCTACTTACCACCCGCAGTAAATAGGTACCTGGGAGTTAGACAGCTGCGCCGGGCTGCTTCCTGGGGGTATATAACAAAAATGAAGACCGGGCCGCGGGGACGCTAAGCCCCCGAAATCATCTCATGATAACCTCAAAGATAACCCGAAATACTCAACAAAATATGGAACACATTTTGCAACAGGCTAGCGACTACAACATACTATCACTTTATCACTTTAAAAATCTTGTCAATGTTAGGCTAAAAACATTCAATTAAAATATAGAATCCCCTTAATGCTACAGATAACATACAGAGTACAGAAAGCGTCCAGTTTTAACTGGCAAACATTAAAGTAACTTTAATGACATGTTAAAAATACTAATAACAATATTAATCATATAATAATAATAGCTATTATAATACTAGTTATTAATACCATGAATGATGCTAGTATTAGCATTGATATGAAAATAATAGTAATAATACAATAATTAATAATAGTGACCAGTCAGAATTAATACAAGTAAATATACTAGTTAAAAAAAATTAAAGTATTAATGCTAATCAGAATTAATACAATTTACTAAGTAGAATTAATACAACTAATAATACTAGTCAGAATTCAAACAAGTAATACAAGTAATAATGTGTTAATAAATCAGAAAAATATATGTAATAATAATATGAAAACTATTAATAACGATAATACATTTTTAACACTAAAGTAATCACAATTAAACAGAGCTAAATTACGAATTATTTTAGATCAAAATAAAGGAGAAATCTATTTAGAACATTTTGTCACCATACTAATAAATCTTAAAAAAAGGAAATAAGAAATTATAAAATAAATTATGAGAGACACAAAGCAGGACAGGAAAATACACACCCTAAACCAGTTTTTTTTATCAAATAAAAATTAGGACAATTCTTATTGGAAATTGAGACAGTTCAGGTAATTGATGTCACAGAAATAGGCGGTACAGTATTTTAAATAAGTACTTAGTCTCTGTATTTACTAAAGAAGAACTGACATTGTGCCTACAGCTTTGCAGGATGTGAGGAGGACAATAAGTTGGCTAGTTCAGTGGTTACTAGGGGGGGAGGAAGTTATTAAATCAATTGGTAAAATTCAAACCCAATATGTCCATCAGAGCCTGATACAAATTATTTGCCAGGGTTCTAAAACAATATGAAGAAGAGCTTAGTGAGCTTTTAAGAACATAAGAACAAAGGTAACTGCAGAAGGCCTATTGGCCCATACGAGGCAGCTCCTATCTATAACCACCCAATCCCGTATAACCACCCAATTTTGTCTTGCACATTTTCATGAATATTAAATGATGACGAAATGATCATGAAATGATGACGAAATTATCATAAAATGAGGAAATGATCATGAAATGATAACGAAATGAACATGAAATAATCACAAAATTATCATTTCATGATCACTTGCGTCGAAGAACAGTCCAATAACCCTAAGTTTCATAACCCTATAGACTTAGTCATTCTATATAGACTTAGTCATGGGGAAATGATCATCAAATGATAACGAAATGATCATGAAATGATGACGAAATGATCATCAAATGATGACGAAATGAACATGAAATAATCACAAAATTATCATTTCATGATCACTTGCGTCGAAGAACAGGCCAATAACCCTAAGTTTCATAACCCTATAGACTTAAGTCATTCTGCCAAAGGCTCCCACCGAAGTCTAATTTCCTCATAAGAACCCTGTCACCCACCAATATAACCCGTGCCTACAGCTACTATAAATGGAACGACAATAAGCAGGCGACGAGTCACAATAACGAGGCTAAAGTATGCTGAACGAACGACAATAATATTGACTATTGCGCCTGAACGACAAATACACTACACACCACCGACGGAACCCAAAATTGCGCGGGTATGCCACAGAAACAACACCGTTCCCGACAGGAACGACAACCCCCCCTGTCGAACCCTAATCTAAACGACCACCCTATCAATAACCCAAACGTTATTTTGATCTTGGCCATGACATTTGAGATGAAAACGTTAATTTTAGGGGGCAGAGTCAATGTATTTTGTGCAGACGCGTTCGTTTAATGGCAAAATCTATTGTATGGTGTAAATATAGACGGAGGTAAACATATATTACATATAATTCAAAATGATTTTAATACACATTAGTGCTTTGCGTGTTTTCCAGTATATTGATTTATTAAGTAATTCATGTTTCCTTTAATAAAAATTGTGTGTGTATATATATATATATATATATATATATATATATATATATATATATATATATATATATATATATATATATTGGCATCGATATGTTCTTGTCTTGTCCTTACTCTCATGGTGGGTAGAGTAAATAGTTCCGTGATTTGGGTGTTCATGGTAGGTCGCTCTATTCTTATGTTCTATTCATCTCTATTCTGTATCTATATCTCTATTCTATATCTATATCTCTATACTCTATATCTCTATTCTATTCATAAGAATAGAACGTCCTACCATGAACACCCAAATCACGGAACTATTTACTCTACCCACCATGAGAGTAAGGACAAGACAAGAACATATCGATGCCAACACAGAAGACAATGTCCAACATAATAGGCCAATATATATATATATATATATATATATATATATATATATATATATATATATATATATATATATATATATATATATATATATATATATTCTGTAATCTTTCCTTATTGTGGGTGCTAGTGGCTTAGTAGGTAGACCTGTGGTGCTTGTGTGGTCTGTGGTTCAAGGCTCTGATATATATATATATATATATATATATATATATATATATATATATATATATATATATATATATATATATATATATATATATATATATAATATATATATATATATTATATATATATATATATAATATATATATATATATATTATATATATATATATATATATATATATATATATATATATATATATATATATATATATATATATGTCGTACCTAGTAGCCAGAACGCACTTCTCAGCCTACTATACAAGGCCCGATTTGCCTAATAAGCCAAGTTTTCATGAATTAATTGTTTTTCGAGTACCTAACCTACCTAACCTAACCTAACCTAACTTTTTCTGCTACCTAACCTAACCTAACCTATAAAGATAGGTTAGGTTAGGTTAGGTAGGGTTGGTTAGGTTCGGTCATATATCTACGTTAATTTTATCTCCAATAAAAAAAAAATGACCTTATATATAATGAAATGGGTAGCTTTATCATTTCATAAGAAAAAAATTAGAGAAACTATATTAATTCAGGAAAACTTGGTTTATTAGGCAAATTGGGCCTTGAATAGTAGGCTGAGAAGTGCGTTCTGGCTACTAGGTACGACATATATATATATATATATATATATATATATATATATATATATATATATATATATATATATATATATATATATATATATATATATATATATATACTGTACAATGTCCAACATATATATATATATATATATATATATATATATATATATATATATATATATATTTATATATATATATATATATATATATATATATATATATATACATATATATATATATATATATATATATATATATATATATATATATATATATATATATATATATATATATATATATATATATATATATATATATATATATATACTAAATATTGCTAACCAATTCCTAATTAATATATTAATATTATATGTAATTTCATTGTGCGAATCAAGCTTTATCTTTTAGTAATTATTGACATTTAAAATCAATTTTATTTCAACAATTGTAATTTTTCATTTAAATGAGCTAATGCGAACAGTATAGCAAACAAGATTAGTATTTTTTATTATCAGTATATATTATCAGTATTTTTTATTATCAGTATATATTATCAGCATTTTTTATTATCAGTATATATATTATCAGTATTTTTTATTATCAATATATATATATATATATATATATATATATATATATATATATATATATATATATATATACATATATATATATATATATATATATACATATATATATATATATATATATATATATATATATATATATATATATACATATATATATATATATATATACATATATATATATATATATATATATATATATATATATATATATATATATATATATATATATATATATATATGCTTCTGCTGTAGTATATTGGACCAGAAACATATAACCATATTACAGTAATCAAGTTTCTATATTTTGATCATGTTAATATAGAACATATTTTCATCTGCAATGTTGTGAGCTTAGCACTGTTGTCATGCAAGGAGTAAGATCATGTGGTGTGTTGAGCTCACAGCAGTGGCATCCTGAGGTGTGTGTGTGTGTGTGTGTGTTAGGCTCATAGCAGTGTTTGGGTAATGAGATACAGCCAGTATAATGGATGGACGGGGGGTAGAAATAGCCTAAGCTACTCTATCCCTTTGAGATGTATTTATTGCTTATCTCAATAAACATACTTGAACTTGAACTTGAAATGGATGGACGCTCCCATCCTCCCTTCCCTGATGACCACTCTCCTGTACTAGAACCCACTGTTGTGTCTTTCAGAAGTTGAGCAGAACGAAAGCCCCCATGGTCAAAGTAAGTGCCCGTCTAGACCACTTCTCGCCACTACCAGTACTGTCTCTCTCTCTCTCGATACGTATTAATGAACGGTGCAGTTACTGGGACTGGCCAAAGTGAGTAGTGTCCAAAGAACATTGTATAATGCTTTAGCTTGCTAGTTTCTGTTTCAAATAAAGTGATTTCTTTATGTGGTCTTTGACCAGACGCACGCCATTAGTGTTTGCCATTCTTTTTGTCATTTAATTTCAATGGAATTTATGTTTGAGGGGGATGTGTAAGATATTATTTACTCATGTGTGTTTATAAAAATACTTAAACAGATTTTATAATTTGGGAGGGACGTTAGGCTAGGCAAGAGGAGAGTTATCA
This sequence comes from Procambarus clarkii, assembly GCF_040958095.1. Classification (NCBI taxonomy): domain Eukaryota; kingdom Metazoa; phylum Arthropoda; class Malacostraca; order Decapoda; family Cambaridae; genus Procambarus; species Procambarus clarkii. Next base: position 29,768,623 of record NC_091215.1, on the reverse strand, counting down.
ATACTATGAAAGTCTCGCTAATGTTTATCGAGCGGTTAGTCAACATTCGTCAGTACATTTGAGCAAGCTTTTTGCTACAGAGGTTCGTGCATGCTAAACGGTACCTTCCAGTCCTAACCCTTTTCTCCTCTCGCTTAAGATACCTGAGACAAAATACACCGTCTATGCAGAACAAGATTTGTTGGATAACCATTTGTTAAATGTCTTCATATACAAACAAGGTGAATAATCTCTCTTGGCTAATCTGAATTTACCGCCATTTTCCGTCTCACTCAGCGGCAGTGTGCGTTCGTGGTCGGTATGCTGCTCTTGTCAGCTCACTTTCCTCGCTTATTTATGGAGGAGAGTGTAAAATAGCAGCGTGCGGTAGCCCCTTCAGAGATGCATGGAAGGCTGCCTCCCACCAGGCCACAACTACCACACATGTACATGAACATGTACATAAAGCTATGTACATGAAGCTGCTCTGGCCGGCTAGGCTTGCTACAGTCCCCCTACCCTTGTCCGGGGCAGCCCGCCCCTCTCTCCTTTCCACCCACACTAAATCACCTCTCCACTAACCTCTCTCACTCCCCACACAACTCACAGCTCTCATGTACTATACCACCACCAGTAATTGAATTTGAAAACGCGTTAAGTGCTTAATTACACGTGTTAAACTGACATGAAATTTGTTAAAAGTCGCCGTATCTCAACGCGGGAAGGGGAACATTGGCAAGTGATTGACTGATTACAATATCAGGGAGATCGTGACAACGTCATTGCTGGCATATTGTTGACTGCTTCCGTTGTGGAGAACCTCCTGCCGTTGTGAGTGACAAATAAACCCATTTTTATATTTACTATTTATTTACTATTTACATTTAGTAAGTAAATTTACATTTAGGTAAATTTATTTACCTAAATATTTACATTTAGGAGTAAATTACATATTTATTTCTGTCGTTACTGGGCTAAGTAGCCTACGCCAAACTCGCAATAAGCATGAAGATTTGTAAAATAATAATATGACCCCTTCCGTCCTCCGTACATATTATATATATATATATATATATATATATATATATATATATATATATATATATATATATATATATATATATATATATATACAAATTACACTCTGGACATACACAGGGGAGAATGTGGATGGTGATTGGGTGTAAGGCTGGTGATAGTGTCGTTGATAGGTTGATGATAGTGACGGTTGGGGATTATGTGGGATTTTCTGGATGGTGTAGAGATATGATAGATGTATGGTAGATGATGGAGTAGGCATATATGATGGGTGACAATAGAAAATAGAAGTTTGAGTGCGTGGTGGTTGAGGTTTGAGTGCGATTGTCTGACTGAAATGCACACATATGATTGGTGTATGTGTCCAGGCAGTATCATGTATCACTCGGCCAGGCTCCTCCCAAAGGGAGTACTCATCAGAGAAACAAGACATTAACAGGTACTCTGAGCTTATAGTTTATTGACCTTAGCCAAGGCTAACGACCCCCCCCCCCTCCCCCTTACCTTGAGGTGCTTCCGGGGCTTAGCGTCCCCGCGGCCCGGTCGTCGACCAGGCCTCCTCAGCTCAGGCCTCGGCCCCAACCAGGCCTCCCCTCAGACTAGTTCTTGTACTAGTTAATACTAGAGAACTGAGGGGTTGCTTTCAGAAGTTTAATTCCTACAATTTAGAAATGCTCGTCTGCTATATAAGCACTCCCCGTGGCGCAGTGGTAAGACACTCGCCTGGCGATTCGCTTTGGCCTGGGTTCGTATTCTGGCCGGGGAGGATTTACTGGGCGTCAAACCTTAACTGTAGCCTCTGTTTACCCAACAGTAAAATAGGTACCTGGTTGTTAAGCGATTTGGCGGGTCGTATTCCAGGGAACATAGGATTAAGGACTTGCCAGAAACGCTATGCGTGCTACTGGCTGTACAAGAATGTAAGAACTCTTGTATAAATAAATAAAAATATACATTATAAATGTAAATTTTTCCGCCGCGTAGTAGTAATTTAATAATTACAACGTTGGATATTTTAACATTTGTACAAAGGCCTTACAATGTAATATTTAGCAAAAAAAAACAGATTTTTAAACAAAAGACAAAAAAGCGAATCAGCGCATTTTTGTTGGTACATAAATCAAATATAAAAAAGTATATTAAACACAAATACTAGATTTGTAAACACAAAATATTGGTTTAATCTTAATAAAAAAAGACATCGAATGTGGACCAAAAAAAGCGCTGAATACGACGGAACGAAATCAATCACGTCACCGTAGCCTGGTGGATAGCGCGCAGGACTCGTAATTCTGTGGCGCGGGTTCGATTCCCGCACGAGGCAGAAACAAATGGGCAAAGTTTCTTTCACCCTGAATGCCCCTGTTACCTAGCAGTAAATAGGTACCTGGGAGTTAGTCAGCTGTCACGGGCTGCTTCCTGGGGGTGGAGGCCTGGTCGAGGACCGGGCCGCGGGGACACTAAAGCCCCGAAAGCATCTCAAGATAACCTCAAGATAACCGTGATTGATGGTTACAAGGTCGTTGTACATATATATATATATATATATATATATATATATATATATATATATATATATATATATATACATATATATATATATATATATATATATATATATATATATATATATATATATATATATATATATATGTCGTACCTAGTAGCCAGAATTCACTTCTCGGCCTACTATGCAAGGCCCAATTTGTCTAATAATCCAAGTTTTCCTGAATTAATATATTTTCTCTAATTTTTTTCTTATGAAATGATAAAGCTACCCATTTCATTATGTATGAGGTCAATTTTTTTTATTGGAGTTAAAATTAACGTTGATATATGACCGAACCTAACCAACCCTACCTAACCTAACCTATCTTTATAGCTTAGGTTAGGTTAGGTAGCCGAAAAAGTTAGGTTAGGTTAGGTTAGGTAGTCGAAAAAAAATTATTTCATGAAAACTTGGCTTATTAGGCAAATCCGGCCTTGCATAGTAGGCTGAGAAGTGCGTTCTGGCTACTAGGTACGACATATATATATATATATATATATATATATATATATATATATATATATATATATATATATATATATATATATATATATATATATATATATATAATATTATTTATATTTGTTTTAATTATTATCAATTCATATCATTTTAATTACACAGCAGTGTGACACCTTAAATAAGTATAGGAAAATTTGGTCATCCAAAGACATGTGTGTGTGTGTGTGTGTGTGTGTGTGTGTGTGTGTGTGTGTGTGTGTGTGTGTGTGTGTGTGTGTGTGTGTGTGTGTATGTGTGTGTACACAAACGTTAGCTCCGACACCCTAGCAGTGGCATCCACTACCAGTAGGCCTATAATTGACCTACCACTATATTCGTCACAAATATACATGACAGATTATGGTATGAACGATTCATTCCAGCCTGTTGGTAAAACAAAAGGTTACCCTGGTACGACGCACTCTTTATAGCTTCTTCAGATGGCAGCAGAGAGTGTGAAGAGTAAGCTAGTGATGACTGAATGACAGTCAAGAGGTCTGTGAACTGAATGTAAGATAAAGTTCCTCATTCTTTCCCCAGCTTCTTGTTCTCGTACCCCAGCTCCTTGTTCTCGTACCCCAGCTCCTTGTCCTCGTACCCCAGCTCCTTGTTCTCGTACCCCAGCTCCTTGTTCTAGTACCCCCAGCTTCTTGTTCTAGTACCCCCAGCTTCTTGTTCTCGTACCCCCAGCTCCTTGTCCTAGTACCCCCAGCTCCTTGTTCTAGTACCCCAGCTCCTTGTTCTCGTACCCCAGCTCCTTGTCCTCGT
>NC_091215.1:29757288-29759788 GCF_040958095.1 Procambarus clarkii | reverse complement strand
ACTGGAACTAAACATCACAACACTGGAAGATAGAATAGTTAGGGGAGACATGATCACTACCTACAAAATTCTCAGCGGAATTGACAGGGTAGATGAAGATAAACTGTTTAACACGAGTGGTACACGAACAAGGGAACACAGGTGGAAACTGAGTACCCACATTAGCCACAGGGACATTAGAAAGACCTTTTTCAGTGTCAGAGTAGTTAACAAATGGAATACATTAGGCAGTGATGTGGTGGAGGCTGACTCCATACACAGTTTCAAATATAGATATGATAGAGCCCAGTAGGCTCAGGAACCTGTACACCAGTTGATTGACGGTTGAGAGGCGGGACCAAAGAGCCAAAGCTCAACCCCCGCAAGCACAAATAGGTGAGTACAAATAGGTGAGTACACACACACACACACACACACACACACACACACACACACACACACACACACACAAGTGTAGATATGATAGAGCCCAGTAGGCTCAGGAACCTGTACACCAGTTGATTGACGGTTGAGAGGCGGGACCAAAGAGCCAGAGCTCAATCCCCGCAAACACAACTAGGCTAGTACACACACACACCATTATCCAGGGTAGTGGATAATGGGTGAGTGGATGGCGTTACTGATGACTGCAGTGAGACACCTCATCAAAGACGGCAGCAAATACCAGAGTTACTATCAATAACAGCGGGAGAATAACAAGGGTCTGGTGACCTGGACTCTTCAGGACCCTGGAGTAAACACCACTCCCAAAACTTGCTATGGTATTATTCCCGTATTGGGTAATGGAGAGGAAACTGTCGGTGTGTGTGTGTGTGTGTGTGTGTGTGTGTGTGTGTGTGTGTGTGTGTGTGTGTGTGTGTGTGTGTGTGTGTGTGTGTGTGTGTGTGTGTGGTGTGTACTCGCCTATTTTTGTCTGCAGGATCGAGCATTGACTTTTGGATCCCGCCTTTCGAGCATCGGATGTTTACAGCAATGACTCCGGTCCTATTTCCCTATCATACCTAGTGTGCGTGCGTGTGTGTGTGTGTGTGTGTGTGTGTGTGTGTGTGTGTGTGTGTGTGTGTGTGTGTGTGTGTGTGTGTGTGTGTGTGTGTGTGTGTGTGTGTGTGTGCATGTGTGAGAAACATAAATATATACCCACATATTCCCATTAACCATATGATTTATGCTAATATCAGGCACTGGAATAACATATAAGCGATCATAAAAGCCAATCAGAGTGACCCGGACCGTGAATGTATTCAAGAGCCTTTATGCTACAAGTTTAGAGAGGACCCACTAGAAGTGCTCACTTAAAGTGCTCTTCACACCTCCTTCCCTACCACTTACCCTTATCTCCTTCTGATCCCTTTTACCCATCAGGGAAACGCCCCTTTCCATTCCCCCCTTAACCCCCTTACCCCTGCCCCTGTCGAAAGCCTCAGCACAAAAAATACGTTGGATATTTTTTTGCTAGATATGAAGGTAGGCGGAGCACAACACCCATAGAAATTCAGACAGGGATTTCCTAATAGTTTTATAGGGATTTATATAGGGGATTTATATACCTCGTGACCGATAATGGAGGATATATTGGTGTGAGTGGAGAGTTTTTACCAACACTCTCCCTCTCCCCCTTTCCTCAACACACACAAGAGACTTCTACATAGACTTGAGAGGCATGGAGGAGTCAGCGGAACAATACTTAATATCTGTACGAGAATACCTAACAGACAGGGGCCAGATTCAAGAAAGCACTTAAGCAAACACTTACGAATCTGTACATCTTTTCTCAATCTTTGGCGGTTTTGTTTACAATTATTACACAGTTAATGAGCTCCGAAGCACCAGGAGGCTGTTTATAACAATAACAACAGTTGAATGGGAAGTTTTCATGTTTGTAAACTGTTTAATAAATGTAACCAAAGCCGTCAAAGATTGAGGAAAGATGTACACGTTCGTAAGTGCTTGCGTAAGTTCTTTCGTGAATCTGGCCCCAGGAGTCAGAGTGCGGGGGGGGGGATGAGAAGGGGGGGGATGAGAAGTCAGCTTGGTGTATAGTAACAAGCGGAATACCTCAGGGATCGGTGCTGGGACTCACACTACTTATCATTTGAACTATATGTTTAACACTTCTCTAACCCTGTCCATGGAGGACAGAAGAAAATGTATATATGCTGGTTAGCATTGTAAATGTCCGGCCACGTCTGTGGTAGAAAATAATAATAATAAAAAAAAAAACTACTTATCATTTATGTTAATGACCTAACTACAGGAGCTGAATGCTATGTTTGCGGATGATGTAAAGTTTCTGAGAGGAGTTGAGCCATGTATATTGTAAGATATTCCAAGATGAACTTAGGCAAGCTTCCGAATTGGTGCGAGAAATGGTTATTAGAGTTCAATACAAGCAACTGTACAGTAATGGCAATGGGAACAGGTACCAGGAGACCAAAAGGACGGAACACAATGAAGGGGAAACTGCTTCCCGCTAATGACTAGAGAAAAGAACTTGGGAGTG
>NC_091215.1:29739788-29754788 GCF_040958095.1 Procambarus clarkii | reverse complement strand
ATAACCGCTTCTACTTTTGGGTGGATTGAAGGTGAAGCTGGATCCCATGAGCTGAAGCCTAACCCCCCCCCCCCCTGTAAACACATAGGCCACTAGTACATGTGCCTTTTCCTGTAACCTGTGCTTCAGCTGTACTATGCACGGCTTGTAAGCCGAGATCTGTAAAAAGAGAATTCTTAGATATTTTACCACAAATTTACGATACATAATTTACATGTAATATCTTTACCGTGGCGTATTGACACAGCCGCAGGAGTGCTTGTGTAATGTTTATGTTGGTCTGGCGGGTGTTTTACGACCTCGTCAGGTGTTGTAGGTGTTTGTTTACGTTGTCTGTGTCTACCTTTACGACGCGGTCAGCTGATATACAACTGTTTTCGTCTAATTGACAGTTAAACAAAAGATCAAATGAGGAACTATGAAACTAACAGTGCTGCTGTATTTTTGTAGCATTCTAAACTAATCTATCTTCTTGAGGTTATCTTGAGAAGATTTCGGGGCTTTTAGTGTCCCCGCGGCCCGGTCCTCGACCAGGCCTCCACCCCCAGGAAGCAGCCCGTGACAGCTGACTAACTCCCAGGTACCTATTTTACATCCAGGTAACAGGGAAATATGTTTTGATTTTACAATCAGGCGAAGAGTCGACTTGAGAATGGTCCAGGACGGACCGAAACGTCGTCGTCCCTTCACCTTCTAGTGTGTGGTCTGATCAATATTTTACATTCATTTTTGCGCTAGAATGTTTTTCAAAGGTTTTATGTACGCCCAAAATTGATTCCAAAATCCACGTGATATTTGCACAACATATTTTTCCATATTGCTTGTGACATCTGTTAATGGTGGCAGCAGGTGGGATGGTCACCTGCCAGGGAAGTGGAAGCGTCAACAGCGAACAACGCCGCCATAAACTCATACACACATCCGGACACCTTGGCGGAAATGTAGGTGAGGATAAGGGGGGGTGTGTGGGGGTTGGGTGGGGAGAGAGTTGGGGTATTGTGCTATACAATTGGATTCTTCGTTTCACACGGACGGAAAAATACACGAAATGCCATATCATTTAAATGCGGCGTCCGCTGGTCAGCGTGTTTGGATAGCTATGTTATATTGCGATGTTCATTGGTGGGACGTCACCATTTGGTCACCACTTGGTCCGGGAGACATCTCCCGTCACGCAGGGTGCAGTTGCGCCTCCACAGATCTCCAGTATCATCTTTTGATACTGGTAATGGCTCGAAAGGGCCACCACTTACGGGCTATTCATGCCCGTGCCACCTCTTGGGTGGCTTAATCTTCATCACTCAATCAATCAATCGGTGGGACGTGTTTGGGTAGCGTGTGAGCAATGTAACGTAGACGTTGTAAACTTTGAGATCTTAGACATTTCCTTTATTATGTGATTATTCGTTTCTTTCTCTCTTCTAACAACCTCTCCTTAACACGGGAGACATCTCCCGTCACGTAGGGTGCAGTCGCACCTCCACAGATCTCCAGTATCATCTATTGATACTGGAAATGGCTCAAAAGGGCCACCACTTATGGGCTATTCATGCCCGTGCCACCTTTTGGGTGGCTTAATCTTCTCTCTCTCTCTCTTTCCTTAAGTCCCATCTTCTCCAGTTCGCTCTTTGCATCTTGAAGATGGGATGAATTCCTCAACGTGTTATTACAACCACTACCATCATCAAACAATCATCACCACGATCAACACTACCATCACCAATCATCACCACGACCAACACTACCATCACCAATCATCACCACGACCAACACTACCATCACCACTACCACTAATAGAGTTCTTTGACAGCGTCAAGAAAATAGGACAGGAAACAGGCGGCTGGGCAGACTCCATCTTTCTAGATTGTGAAGAAGCATTGATATTGTTGATTGTTGCTGCCGGAGGCGGCTAGTTTATTGTGCACCCTATACTCATCCTGTGAGCGGTAGCGCAAAAAGCATTACAGAGACACACAAAAGGTCTTTATCGGACCTCATCTTAGATAATTATATAAACAATTGCATCTATCCTTCACACCTTATAGTTACAATGTCAGCTAGTTACTGGGGAGCCGGTCGGCCGAGCGGACAGCACGCTGGACTTGTGATCCTGTGGTCCTGGGTTCAATCCCAGGCGCCGGCGAGAAACAATGGGCAGAGTTTCTTTCACCCTATGCCCCTGTTACCTAGCAGTAAAATAGGTACCTGGGTGTTAGTCAGTTGTCACGGGCTGCTTCCTGGGGGTAGAGGCCTGGTCGAGGACCGGGCCGCGGGGACACTAAAGCCCCGAAATCATCTCAAGATAACCTCAAGATACCGGGGAAAACACAGAATTGGGCAAGGGAGTTCCTGATTTTAAAGAATGAAGAACAATGTTATTTATATTCTAACCTGCATCACTTATGAACCCATCCCTGCCCTTGTGTGGCAGTGTACAGTAGAAAGTTGTTTTCACATATCCATACATTAAAACATTGATTGTAACCATGATATATATGTGCTTCAGCCTACAGTTTAGACCTATTGTCTTGTGTATGACCCTCTGTCCTGCGTGACAGTGAATACCAGCATTATCCTCACTTTAATAAGACTTAATTAAAATCCTCAGATTAGGCAAAATTGTAATTAATTTTGTCAATAAAGATGTTAATAATAATAATAAGAGAAAACGTAGTGTCATTGTCACCGAGTTGTCGAGCTGGAGGGAAGAGAGAAATGAGGACCTATCTTATCTTGAGATCTATCTTATCTATGTTATCTTATCTTCTTATCTTGAGGTTATCTTGAGATGATTTCGGGGCTTTTAGTGTCCCCGCGGCCCGGTCCTCGACCAGGCCTCCACCCCCAGGAAGCAGCCCGTGACAGCTGACTAACACCCAGGTACCTATTTTACTGCTAGGTAACAGGGGCATAGGGTGAAAGAAACTCTGCCCATTGTTTCTCGCCGGCGCCCGGGATCGAACCCGGGACCACAGGATCACAAGTCCAGCGTGCTGTCCGCTCGGCCGACCGGCTCCCTTGACTGGTTGGAAATCAGTGATTCTTTGAGCACATTAGTGAACTCATGTGCGGGCGATGAGTCACAATAACGTGGCTGAAGTATGTTGACCAGACCACACACTAGAAGTTGAAGGGACGACGACGTTTCGGTCCTGGTTGATACCTGGTTGATACCTGGTTGATGGGGTTCTGGGAGTTCTTCTACTCCCCAAGCCCGGCCCGAGGCCAGGCTCGACTTGTGAGAGTTTGGTCCACCAGGCTGTTGCTTGGAGCGGCCCGCAGGCCCACATACCCACCACAGCCCGGTTGGTCCGGCACTCCTTGGAGGAATAAATCTAGTATAATAAATCTAGGTCCGTCCTGGACCATTATCAAGTCGATTGTGGACCATCTCAATCGACTTGAGAATGGTCCAGGACGGACCGAAACGTCGTCGTCCCTTCAACTTCTAGTGTGTGGTCTGGTCAAAATGAACTCATGTGGGTTATATGTAGAGGCGGGACCCCCAACATGCCCCCAACCTCCTCCTATCCTATAGTCCCCTCACCACCATCCCTCTCCTATCCCAACACCCCAATAATATCACACCTAACTCCCCCCCCAACCCCACGCCCTCTATCACAAGTCCAACATGCCCCCAACCTCCCTCCATAACCCACCTCCCCGCCCCTCTGCACACCATCGCCACTCCAAAATTTGTCGCCAGTGTCCACCCCTCCCATGGAACCTATCTGCAGAGTGATGTATAGTGCTGCTCCGAGTGAAATATTCTGGGATTAACCCCCCCAACCTACTCACTAAATTTAACCCCGGCGCCCCTCACTCCCTCCCTCTCTCCCTCTCTCTCCCCCCTCTCTCTCTCTCCCTCTCCCCCTTCTCAAAACCGCGAACTTATGTTGTCTTTTGTTACATTTTACATTGTGTTGCAGGAAAGGGTGTGTGTAGGAGAGAGAGAAGAGGGGGAGAAGGGTAGAAAGGGGGGTTTGAGAGTCTGGGATGCTCCCGGACGCAGGTTCGAATCCTCGTCACGGCCCTTGTGGATTGGTTCGTTAGAGATGGAGGCTGGGGGGGGGATAGGGGGTAAAAGAGGGAGTGATTGGGAAGAGGGAGGGATGGAGACGGGGGCTGGGGATATGTTATTGTTAATATAACCATCTTAACTTTTCTTAGAAAGGTTAGTTTTCTCATATATTGTCTAAGGTGAGTGTGTGTGAAGCTCTCATTCTTGAGTGGCTGTTCTTGTGTTATTTGTTCATGTTGGGGCTGTTCTTGAGGAGTTTCTTCCAACAACCTAGCCACCAGTAAATAGGTACCTGGGAGTTAGACAGCTGGCACGGGCTGCTTCCTGGGGGGTGTATAACAAAAACGAGGGCTAGTCGAGGACCGGGCCGCGGGGACGCTAAGCCCCGAAATCATCTCAAGATAACCTCAAGATAACCAGGAAAAGTCCACCCAGGTGTGATAAGGGCATCTGATAGCTGGGTGGACAGCGCTTCGGATTCGTAGTCCTGAGGTTCCGGGTTCGATCCCCGGTGGAGGCGGAGACAAATGGGTAAAATGTTTCTCTCACCCTGATGCCCCTGTTACCTAGCAGTAAATAGGTACCTGGGAGTTAGACAGCTACTACGGGCTGCTTCCTGGGGGGGGGGGTGTAACAAAAAGGAGGGCTAGTCGAGGACCGGGCCGCGGGGACGCTAAGCCCCGAAATCATCTCAAGATAACCAGTTGCCTCTCAACCATCACCAACTCATCTATTCACCAATACACATCAGATCCATTTACCCCTCCCCCCCCCCTTACCCACCATCACCAACACCATATCAGCACCATCACCACCACCAATTCATCTATTCTCCCCCCCCCCATCCTTCCCATCCACCACCATTAAAACCCACACGAGCACCGGGTCCGGGTCCGAGGCTTGACGAAGCAGCAGAGTGTTAAGCTCTCATAATGTACCCACGAGCGGAGGCCTTTCTTCTCGTTCATGTACTTCCAATGGCCCCATCGTCCCATCTCTGGGGGGTGGGGGGGCTCTGGGGCAGGGGGGAAGGTGGGGGGCCCCTGGGGCAGGGGGGGAGGGGAAGGGGACAGGCGCCAATAAGCCTCTAACCCACCGTGGGAAAGTCACGCTACTTCCGCCTTTCCGCCCAGGTGTGATAGGGACGGTGAGAGACGAAGCTTCGGTGGCTGGTGTTGAATGGGGTCGAGACAGGGAAGAGAGAGAGAAGTCAATGTGTTTACCTGTGTCCACTTAGCTAGTGGTGATTGCGGGGGCCCCGGGTTTGAGCTCTAGGGGCCTCAGCTGGCTTGCTAGGCTTATCGAGGTATACCCCCCACCCCTCCCCCACTCTCCCTAGGACCACTACTGATGACCCTCCCCCAGGATACATTCCACAACAGTTGCCTAACTCACGGCCGGGTACCTATTTACTGTTAGAACAGAGGCGTCAAATGAACGAACACGTGCCCAATTGTTTTTGTCATTACCAGGGACCGTTTGTATCCGAGATCCGGATTTGTGAACCGAAGAACGTGGATTTCCGTGCTACAGGACCCATATAATTATGCTAATGTTTACGTCGCTTAAATTCCTAGTCCTCACAATTCTTACTTCTCTGTCAATGTTTTTTTTGTTGTAATATACCTGTGTCTCATTCAGGTACTCAGTGTCTAACTGTGACCATTAGTTCGTAACCATCCCATGTCAAATATCCCGTCCTTGTCTATCTGGCCAATTACCCTGTGTAGTTTGTATATCGTGATCATGTCTATCGTGTTTTTTTCTATCTTCCAGTAAAGTGAAGTTTAGTTTCTCTATACTTTCCTCGTAACTTATACCTTTCATCTCTGGAATTAGTTTAGTGGCATATCTCTGGACTTTCTCAATGTTGATTTTGTGTGTGGTGAAATTTTGGACTTTACATTGACGCCAGATTTCTAGTAGAGGTTCTCACCCAGCACCCAGCAGGGGTTCTCACCCAGCACCCAGCAGGGGTTCTCACCCAGCACCCAGCAGGGGTTCTCACCCAGCACCCAGCAGGGGTTCTCACCCAGCACCCAGCAGGGGTTCTCACCCAGCACCCAGCAGGGGTTCTCACTCAGCATCCAGCAGGGGTTCTCACCCAGCACCCAGCAGGGGTTCTCACCCAGCACCCAGCAGGGGTTCTCACCCAGCACCCAGCAGGGGTTCTCACCCAGCACCCAGCAGGGGTTCTCACCCAGCACCCAGCAGGGGTTCTCACCCAGCATCCAGCAAGGGTTCTCACCCAGCACCCAGCAGTGGTTCTCACCCAGCACCCAGCAGGGGTTCTCACCCAGCAGTGGTTCTCACCCAGCACCCAGCAAGGGTTCTCACCCAGCACCCAGCAGGGGTTCTCACCCAGCATCCAGCAGGGGTTCTCACCCAGCACCCAGCAGGGGTTCTCACCCAGCAGGGGTTCTCACCCAGCAGTGGTTCTCACCCAGCAGTGGTTCTCACCCAGCAGGGGTTCTCACCCAGCACCCAGCAGGGGTTCTCATCCAGCACCCAGCAGGGGTTCTCACCCAGCACCCAGCAGGGGTTCTCATCCAGCACCCAGCAGGGGTTCTCACCCAGCACCCAGCAGGGGTTCTCACCCAGCACCCAGCAGGGGTTCTCACCCAGCACCCAGCAGGGGTTCTCACCCAGCACCCAGCAGGGGTTCTCACCCAGCAGGGGTTCTCACCCAGCAGTGGTTCTCACCCAGCAGGGGTTCTCACCCAGCACCCAGCAGGTGTTCTCATCCAGCACCCAGCAGGGGTTCTCACCCAGCACCCAGCAGGGGTTCTCATCCAGCACCCAGCAGGGGTTCTCACCCAGCACCCAGCAGGGGTTCTCACCCAGCAGGGGTTCTCACCCAGCAGGGGTTCTCACCCAGCAGTGGTTCTCACCCAGCAGGGGTTCTCACCCAGCACCCAGCAGGGGTTCTCATCCAGCACCCAGCAGGGGTTCTCACCCAGCACCCAGCAGGGGTTCTCACCCAGCACCCAGCAGGGGTTCTCACCCAGCACCCAGCAGGGGTTCTCATCCAGCACCCAGCAGGGGTTCTCACCCAGCACCCAGCAGGGGTTCTCACCCAGCACCCAGCAGGGGTTCTCACCCAGCAGGGGTTCTCACCCAGCAGTGGTTCTCACCCAGCAGGGGTTCTCACCCAGCACCCAGCAGGGGTTCTCATCCAGCACCCAGCAGGGGTTCTCATCCAGGATGAAATATCTGTGTCCAATAGTGCCACGAGTGTTGCCGGGTGTTGGATGCATGAAGGACTCAACTGAGACTTCCCAAAACTTTTAAGACAGTCGCTGGCTGTGTGGTCTCAGCACTGGACTGCCGGGGGGCGGCATGGAGACCCCCTAGCAGACCGGGTTCGAATCCAGGCAGGATCCGTCATCTCAGCCAACAAGCCGTGTACGACGGATAGTTCCCCCCCACCTCGACCCCGCCAGCTGCCACCTCGAACTATCCATCACGCTCCATAAAAGCGTGATGGATAGCACCACCCCCACACACTTCCTCCCTAGATACACACACTTATTCCCTTCCCTTCATACCCTTCCTTTGCTGACTCCCATCCCATAATCCTTCAGTTAACTATTCCACATCTTCTGAGAGTTCATTGCTCTTGCAGTAAGCTGTATCTCTCGTCACACAAACGCTTCTTCTGAAACTTTTTTAATAGTCTAAGTTTTCCTGGTCCACCCCACCCTCCTCAAGAGAGAGGGGGGCATACAGGTGGATTTGTCCAAGCCTGTCTAAATGGCATCACCATCCCTGATTGTTTAACTGTCTGGGACCTGCTTAGGGTGTAAATGGTAAGCCTCAGATTGTGTGAACAGTCCTGTCACACTCGGGTCCCATTCATGTTGGGAGCGTGGCGCACTTGAGTAGTTGGCTCAGGTCATCGCCTGATGCCACTCCTGCGTGTGTGTGTGTGTGTGTGTGTGTGCGTGTGTGTGTGTGTGTGTGTGTGTGTGTGTGTGTGTGTGTGTGAGAGAGAGAGAGAGAGAGAGAGAGAGAGAGAGAGAGAGAGAGAGAGAGAGAGAGAGAGAGAGAGAGAGAGAGAGAGAGAGAGAGAGAGAGAGAGAGAGACAGAGAGAGAGAGAGAGACAGATATTCCTCACATGTATTTGAACATATATGGACACCTATTGATGAATACTGTGTAGCATTCACATATACACATTCTGCTATGTTGATGTTGATAACATTTGTGAAGCTGTGGCGAGTGACTGCCAGCAGCCAGTCACAGCCAGTCACAGTCAGCCACAGCCAGTCACAGTCAGTCACAACCAGTCACACTCAGTCACAGCCAGTATCAGCCAGTCAGTCACAGCGATTCCAGCTAGATCATCAAACGTCACTCAATTAGATATGACACGCCGTGAATAGAGACTTCCGTTTGCGCTCCACTACGATAACAATGATGATATCCAGTCAGGCGGCGTGACCCCGTGGTAGATAACCAACTCAGGCCCTCCAGCGGGTATATAGGACCTTCTACCCACTGGAGATGGCCACCGTAGCCCGTTCTCTTCCTTCGTGAGCATCTCTGTTATCTTATCCTAGATTACCGGCAGGACCGGTAATATCGGGTGATAGCACCAACGCCACAAGTGTGATGATAGCACAGCCACCAACGCCACTACCACAACCTCGAGAGAGGTGCAGGATAATGTTGGCTGGCCTCCACCACCACCACTACCACCACCACACCCCCTGCCAGTCAACCTAATCTTCCAGGATTGCCTCTTCAGTTCTCTACACAAAGTTTCCTTATTCACCTGGTTACCCGTCTTCCAGTCGATGGTCTGCCCCTTTACCGTCTCTCTCTTTCTCCCTCTATTATACCTCCTCGCTTCTTTGTCTATCTAATATCCTTATCTTTAGTCTCCTGTGTTCTGGTCGGCGGTGAGAGAGACGTCGAGTTTTCTTTTGGGCGTTTAGACAGACAACCGCAACCCGCCGCTGGAATGCTTTTGGAGTAGGAATGTCCGCGCGGTCTTTGGCCCCCAGAGGAACTGGAATGTGGAATGCCTGCGGTGTCCGACACGGCACAACTGGAATGCGGAATGCCTGCAGTGTCCGACACGGCAGAACTGGAATGCGAAATGCCTGCAGTGTCCGACACGGCAGAACTGGAATGCGGAATGCCTGCAGTGTCCGACACGGCACAACTGGAATGCGGAATGCCTGCAGTGTCCGACACGGCACAACTGGAATGCGGAATGCCTGCGGTGTTCAACACGGCACAACTGGAATGCGGAATGCCTGCGGTGTTCGACACGGCACAACTGGAATGCGGAATGCCTGCGGTGTCCGACACGGCACAACTGGAATGCGGAATGCCTGCAGTGTCCGACACGGTACAACTGGAATGCGGAATGCCTGCAGTGTCCGACACGGCAGAACTGGAATGCGGAATGCCTGCAGTGTCCGACACGGCCCAACTGGAATGCGGAATGACTGCGGTGTCCGACACGGCACAACTGGAATGCCTGCAGGTGTTGTATGCTATGATAACGGGTTCTCTTTAGCCCGTGGCCTTCGCTGCATCACAGGTTATCATATGCCTTCATCATAAGATGCATACAAGACCTTTCATAGCAGGAAATATTGGAGTTTCTGAAGCTCTTGTTAGTCACACACTTGGTCCAAGTTGATACACGTTTGTTCTGTAACGACACAAACCTCTATACACGTCGTGGTTAGGTTACGAAGCCTCTTCATCATCCTTGCCAGTGGTGATGCATCATACTAGCCTCCAGCGCCTCATCATACTAGCCATCAGCGCCTCATCATACTAGCCTCCAGCGCCTCATCATACTAGCCAGCAGCGCCTCATCATACTAGCCATCAGCGTCTCATCACACTAGCCTGCAGCGCCTCATCATACTAGCCATCAGCGCCTCATCATACTAGCCAGCAGCGCCTCATCATACTAGCCAGCAGCGCCTCATCATACTAGCCATCAGCGCCTCATCATACTGGCCTGCAGCGCCTCATCATACTAGCCAGCAGCGCCTCATCATACTAGCCATCAGCGCCTCATCATACTAGCCTGCAGCGCCTCATCATACTAGCCTGCAGCGCCTCATCATACTAGCCTGCAGCGCCTCATCATACTAGCCTGCAGCGCCTCATCATACTAGCCATCAGCGCCTCATCATACTAGCATGCAGCGCCTCATCATACTAGGCATCAGCGCCTCATCATACTAGCCATCAGCGCCTCATAATACTAGCCTGCAGCGCCTCATCATACTAGCCATCAGCGCCTCATCATACTAGCCAGCAGCGCCTCATCATACTAGCCTGCAGCGCCTCATCATACTAGCCTGCAGCGCCTCATCATACTAGCCTGCAGCGCCTCATCATACTAGCCTGCAGCGCCTCATCATACTAGCCATCAGCGCCTCATCATACTAGCCATCAGCGCCTCATCATACTAGCATGCAGCGCCTCATCATACTAGCCATCAGCGCCTCATCATACTAGCCTGCAGCGCCTCATCATACTAGCCATCAGCGCCTCATCATACTAGCATGCAGCGCCTCATCATACTAGCCATCAGCGCCTCATCATACTAGCCATCAGCGCCTCATCATACTAGCCATCAGCGCCTCATCATACTAGCCTGCAGCGCCTCATCATACTAGCCATCAGCGCCTCATCATACTAGCCTGCAGCGCCTCATCATACTAGCCTGCAGCGCCTCATCATACTAGCCATCAGCGCCTCATCATACTAGCCTGCAGCGCCTCATCATACTAGGCAGCACATGAGGGGGCCTAGCATATACACTCAGCAGTCACAAGCAAAAAAACAACACACAAACTTCAGTTTGGGTTACCTTAAGAGCGGAAAACCTGTATAATGTCTCGGTGCTTCTATCACGATAATCTTCGAGCTAATCCCTAAGTAATTTGCGGCAAGATTTGTCCATTTCGCGAGGATACAGACACTCGCGTCTCCTGCCACATAAATTCGCGGCCTGCACTCCGCCAAGTGCAGGTGAACAGGCTACTGAATGCCCCAAAAATAAAGCTCTGAAATAAAGCGCCTTGTATCTTCTTTTTCCATTTTCCTCGCTCGCTAAGAAGCGGAGTTATAGGAACAGTCCAAATGGGAAGTATCCAAGAGCGACGGATAAGGAGAGAATGGCGGGAGGTATAAATAGCGTGGCGGTGTAGCACAGATAAACATCCTCATATCTCTTAAACACAACTGATGAGACGTGATTGTCACGTCTAGTGGGAATACCTCTTTGGGTTCGTCACACTTCAGCTCCTTCTTCCTGTGGCTGCGCCCCGAGGCGCGGCGGGCACCCAATTATGTTAAGACACCACTGACCTGAGGGTAGGGTAGATAATAATAATAATAATAATTTTTATTTAGGTAAAGGTACATACATAAAGAGATTTTACAATGTTTGCAGCTAGATGTAGCTTAAGCTACTCTATCGCTCTGGGGTGTATTTCTTTCTTGTCTCGGTAAACATACTTGAACTTGACACCACCGTGTGTGTGTGTGTGTGTGTGTAATTACCTAAGTGTAATTACCTAAATGTAGTTACAGGATGAGAGCTACGCTCGTGGTGTCCCGTCTTCCCAGCACTCTTTGTCATATAACGCTTTGAAACTACTGACGGTCTTGGTCTCCACCACCTTCTCCCCTAACTGTGTGTGTACTCACCTAATTGTACTCACCTAATTGTGCTTGCGGGGGTTGAGCTTTGGCTCTTTGGTCCCGCCTCTCAACTGTCAATCAACAGTCAATCAACTGTGTATGTGTGTGTGTGTGTGTGTGTTTGTGCACGCGCGCGTGCGTATGCGTACGTGCGCCTTCCCGCCAATCTTTACCTCACCTGTAAGAATACACCTTATGTGGCTCTCCCCCAAGGACTGTATTTGTAATTCTCCCAACCAATACAGTACGATAATCACATACACACACAAAAGATCTCGTATTATCTACTGCCCTTAATAATTCCCCATCTTCTCTCCTCTCTCTCTATCCCCCCCCCCCCTAGTCTTAGTGGATAGAGAGAGGATCTATCCCCACACCCTCTCCCTCTACGAAGATATCACCGGACATTAAATCAACCAGAACCTCGAACAAACCTCCCTCAAAGGTCACCTAATCCCATAATTCTCTCAAAGACTTGGCGCCCGCCACACTAAATACAGTTTTGTGAAGTGAAGAACCGCGCGCGAGAAGGCCTTTGTCACCGGCTTTGTAAACCCAACAAAACGAGGACGGCTTCCCGCCTGACTTCGAGTGGGCGAAGGTTGGGTTGGGTTGCCTCACTTTGTGTCGAACTCTTGCTTGTTTGCTGTGTACAAGTTCAAGTTCAAGTTCAAGTGTGTTTATTGAGACAAGAAAGAAATGCATCTCAAAGGGATAGAGTAGCTTAGGCTATTTCTACCCCTCCTGCTTGCTGTGTACTAAAATTTTTAATTTTGCCTTCGAGGGGTAAGTTTATTGGGCAGCGCCACTCATCCTGTGAGTGGACACACCGCCATAGTGACAGTATTGGGCAGCGTCACTCATCCTGTGAGTGGACACACCGTCATAGTGACAGTATTGGGCAGCGCCACTCATCCTGTGAGTGAACACACCGCCATAGTGACAGTATTGGGCAGCGCCACTCATCCTGTGAGTGGACACACCGCCATAGTGACAGTATTGGGCAGCGCCACTCATCCTGTGAGTGGACACACCGCCATAGTGACAGTATTGGGCAGCGCCACTCATCCTGTGAGTGGACACACCGCCATAGCAGCATGTACAACACTCCCCAATAGGAAGAAAACCCGCTGGGTTGTTCATCCTGTCACTTGTACCTTTGTGTTATTCCTTCACCTTCTGTACGCGTGACGATTTTACATGTATACGGAGAGGGAGACAGATAGAGACAGAATGACTCACAGAAATCACAATTGCATGATGCATCAAATGAACAAAAAGCTCAGTCAATTAAGGCAGCGTCTGGGATGCTCTCGGACGCAGGTTCGAATCCTCGTCACGGGCCCTTGTGGATTTGTTCAAGAGACAGAATGTTCATAGGAAGAGTACAAAAAAAGAGAAGACTGAAGAAGGAATATAATAAATTAAGTGACTCCTTAACAATACATACCTCCTTACAAGGAGGCATGAGGATCAAGGCAGAGGACGTGAACTGGGGAGTATGAACTGGGGAGTATGAACTGAAAGAGCCGTGAACTGGGGGTATCCTGGGGGGGAGTGAACTGAGCAGGCAGCCACAGGCGTGAACTGGGCGGAGTTTGGGGGCGTGAACTGGGGGGACAGGGAGGAGGGAATCCCATACACGGTGTGAAAATAACCCCACAATTCTAGCTATAGCGGCCGTACGGTCAAACCCCGCGACCTTCATTCAGGCCAGGGGACAGTTGACAATGTCGGCAGTATTTCTGGCCTGTTAGGGCAGCCGCCCCTCCCGCCCTGCCTACACCTCTCTCACGCACGCACGCACGCACGCACGCACGCACACACACACACACACACACACACACACACACACACACACACACGCGCACACAGGGGGTGTGTGAGGGGTGAGACCTCCGATTGGCGTGAAGTCACCAGTGGAGTCCCACAGGGCTCTGTACTCGGTCCTATCTTGTTTCTGATATATGTAAATGATCTCCCGGAGGGTATCGATTCATTTCTCTCAATGTTTGCGGACGATGCTAAAATTATGAGAAGGATTAAAACAGAAGAGGACTGTTTGAGGCTTCATGAAGACCTAGACAAGCTGAAGGAATGGTCGAACAAATGGGGAGTTTAACCCAACCAAATGTAATGTAATGAAGATAGGTGTAGGGAGCAGGAGGCCAGATACAAGGTATCATCTGGAAGAGGAAATTCTTCAGGAGTCAGAGAAGGAAAAAGACTTGGGGGTTGATATCACGCCAGACCTGTCTCCTGCAGCACATATCAAGCGGATAACATCAGCGGCATATGCCAGGCTGGCCAACATACGAACGGCATTCAGAAACTTGTGTAAAGAATCATTCAGAACTTTGTATACCACATATGTCAGGCCAATCCTGGAGTATGCAGCCCCAGCATGGAGTCCATATCTAGTCAAGGATAAGACTAAACTGGAAAAGGTTCAAAGGTTTGCCACCAGACTAGTACCCGAGCTGAGAGGTATGAGCTACGAGGAGAGACTACGGGAATTAAACCTCACTTCGCTGGAAGACAGAAGAGTTAGGGGGGACATGATCACCACATTCAAGATTCTGAAGGGAATTGATAGGGTAGATAAAGACAGTCTATTTAACACAAGGGGAACACGCACAAGGGGACACAGGTGGAAACTGAGTGCCCAAATGAGCCACAGAGATATTAGAAAGAACTTTTTTAGTGTCAGAGTGGTTGACAAATGGAATGCATTAGGAAGTGATGTGGTGGAGGCTGACTCCATATACAGTTTCAAGTGTAGATATGATAGAGCCCAGTAGGCTCAGGAATCTGTACACCTGTTGATTGACGGTAGAGAGGCGGGACCAAAGAGCCAGAGCTCAACCCCCGCAAACACAACTAGGTGAGTACAACTAGGTGAGTACACACACACACACACACACACACACACACACACACACACACACACACACACACACACACACACACACACACACACACACACACACACAGACACACACACACACACACACACACACACTTTCTAACGCCACAAGGACGTTAGAAAGAACTTTTTCAGTGTCAGAGTAGTTAACAGGTGGAATGCATTAGGCAGAGATGTGGTGGAGGCTGACTCCATACACAGTTTCAAATGCAGATATGACAGAGCCCAGTAGGCTCAGGAATCTGTACACCAGTTGATTGACAGCTGAGAGGCGGGTCCAAAGAGCCGAATCTCAACTAGGTGAGTACTAGGAGCAAGCAAAACAAGGTGAGTACTCACAAGTCAAACTGAGATGTACTCACAAGATGCCA
>NC_091215.1:29729788-29734788 GCF_040958095.1 Procambarus clarkii | reverse complement strand
GAGGTTCGGATCGCTTACGGGCGCGCGGCGGGAGGTAGGGCTGGAGGGTCGGATCCTGTCGTACCGCTGTTGTCGCGGTAACACACCGAGCCTTGCTTTTGTACCCCAAAACGCCATGTCAGAATAAATCGCGCATTCGAGTTTGTGTTCGGCATGGGAGCGTGAATGTTGCTATGCTGAGGGTGTAGTATATATCTGATATTATCTGCTGGAGCTACAGGTGGGTGTAGGTGGTGATTATGGCTGGTGTAGACAGGTGGGTGTAGGTGGTGATCATGGCTGGTGTAGACAGGTGGGGTGTAGGTGGTGGCCACGGCTGGTGTAGACAGGTGGGTGTAAGTGGTGACCACAGCTGGTGTAGACAGGTGGGGTGTAGGTGGTGATTATGGCTGGTGTAGACAGGTGGGGTGTAGGTGGTGGCCACGGCTGGTGTAGACAGGTGGGGTGTAAGTGGTGACCACAGCTGGTGTAGACAGGTGGGGTGTAAGTGGTGACCACAGCTGGTGTAGACAGGTGGGTGTAAGTGGTGACCACAGCTGGTGTAGACAGGTGGGTGTAGGCGGTGACCACGGCTGGTGTAGACAGGTGGGTGTAGGCGGTGACCACGGCTGGTGTAGACAGGTGGGTGTAAGTGGTGACCACAGCTGGTGTAGACAGGTGGGTGTAGGCGGTGACCACAGCTGGTGTAGACAGGTGGGTGTAAGTGGTGACCACAGCTGGTGTAGACAGGTGGGTGTAGGCGGTGACCACGGCTGGTGTAGACAAGTGGGTGTAAGTGGTGACCACAGCTGGTGTAGACAGGTGGGGTGTAAGTGGTGACCACAGATGGTGTAGACAGGTGGGGTGTAAGTGGTGACCACAGCTGGTGTAGACAGGTGGGGTGTAAGTGGTGACCACAGCTGGTGTAGACAGGTGGGGTGTAAGTGGTGGCCACGTTCTCTACCTCCTCACGGATTTGTACACAAGTTTCCTGTCCTCTATGTCACATTTTTAATCATTTCTCTTTTTAATTTCTCATTCTTATCTTTTCTCCTCCTATATCTTCCCTTTTCTTCGCTTCTACCTTTTCCGTTCCCATTTATGATATAAAACATTTGAATTTTTCAAAGACATTTTGAGTTACCATTAGAGATATTTTCACGTTGGTTTTGTAGACGAGGCAATGTTTACATAACCAGGTGAGTTAGGGTGAGTTAGGGTGAGTCAGGGTGAGTTAGGGTGAGTCAGGGTGAGTTAGAGTGAGTTAGGGTGTGTTAGGGTGAGTTAGGGTGAGTCAGGGTGAGTTAGAGTGAGTTAGAGTGAGTTAGGGTGAGTTAGGGTGAGTCAGGGTGAGTTAGAGTGAGTTAGGGTGTGTTAGGGTGAGTTAGGGTGAGTCAGGGTGAGTTAGAGTGAGTTAGGGTGTGTTAGGGTGTGTTAGGGTGAGTTAAGGTGAGTTAGGGTGAGTTAGGGTGAGTTAAGGTGAGTTAGGGTGAGTTAGGGTGAGTTAGGGTGAGTCAGGGTGAGTTAGAGTGAGTTAGGGTGTGTTAGGGTGTGTTAGGGTGAGTTAAGGTGAGTTAGGGTGAGTCAGGGTGAGTTAGAGTGAGTTAGGGTGTGTTAGGGTGTGTTAGGGTGAGTTAAGGTGAGTTAGGGTGAGTCAGGGTGAGTTAGAGTGAGTTAGGGTGAGTCAGGGTGAGTTAGAGTGAGTTAAGGTGAGTTAGGGTGAGTTAGGGTGAGTTAAGGGGGGGTTGTTTAATTGCGTATGTTCCTGGATGGGTAAAAACAACTATTTTTTTAATGGTAATTTGAGAGAACGATTTGTTCTTATTAGCTGTTAATACATGTATACATCTCTCTCTCTCTTCTGTCTGTCTGTCTGTCTGTCTGTCTGTCTGTCTGTCTGTCTGTCTGTCTGTCTGTCTGTCTGTCTGTCTGTCTGTCTGTCTCTCTCTCTCTCTCTCTCTCTCTCTCTCTCTCTCTCTCTCTCTTCTCTCTGTCTGTCTGTCTCTCTCTCTCTCTCTCTCTCTCTCTCTCTCTCTCTCTCTCTCTCTCTCTCTCTCTCACACACACCAGCAGTACTCCTATGGACCATGATTTTACCACACACTCCCCCATTACTATCAGCCCACCACACTAGCCCCCCTCATCCCCCCATATCCCCCCCACCACCTAACCTCACCTCCCCCTAGTGTCTCCCCCCCCCAGGCCCCCCTAATGTCCCCCCCTCCCCCTAAACCCTTGTTGTCGAGGTGTCACGCTCACAATATTTCATGAAGTCTCGCCTTCAATAGAAGTGTCATTTACCGGCCTTTCTCCGCGTTACCAAAACGCTTCGTCCGCGTGCGTGGCGGGCGCGGTGCCGACGAGCCATCCTTTACGGAACAGCTCGCCTCCCGCTCCGGGGCTCGAACCCACCATGAAGTCAGTTTGCTGTGTGTTAGTTCATCTAGCCACATTCCGCCCCCTTGGCCCATTTGTCTCGCCTTTTTCATTATTGTTTCGCCAATTTCTTTACTGTAGGTTCACGCAAGGGGATAAATGGCCCTGCCTGAGTGAATGAATAGATAACGGTTTGAAATATTTGGTGTTGGGGGGGGGGGGGATTGGCCACGGCGACTGAATGACCACTTGAGTCGTGAATGGCTCATGCGTGATCTACCGTTCGAGTCCCTCTCCCTACCTCCCCTCTACCTATTCTACCCCCCTCCCTTCTACCCATTCTACCCCCTCCCTTCTACCCATTCTACCCCCTCCCTTCTACCTATTCTACCCCCCCCTCTTCTCTACCTATTCCTTCCCTCCCCCCTCTCTCTCTTTCTCTCCCCCCCATTCCCTCCCTATTTCTTTCCTTCCCCTTTCTTTATCTCTCTCACCTTTCCCCATTCCTTACCCCTCCCCTCTCTGCATCCCCCCCCCCACTTCCATCTCCCCCCAAAATACCCCCCTTATCCCCCCTGCGCTGGGGATTCGTAGTCCTAAGAGCCCCGGGTTCGATCCCCAGTGGAGGCGGAAACAAATGGGTAGAGTTTCTTTCACTCCTGATGCCCCCTGTTCACCTAGCAGTAAATTAGATACCTGGGAGTTAGACAGCTGCTACGGGCTGCTTCCTGGGGATGTGTAACAAAAAGGAAGGTCTGGTCGAGGACCGGGCCGCGTGGACGCTAAGCCCCGAAATCATCTCAAGATAACATCAAGATAGCAATATATGTTTCAAGGCATTATTTACATTTTCTGCATGTACTCTGAGGAGCTGGTCGGCCGATCGGACAGCACACTGGACTTGTGATCCTGTGGTCCCGGGTTCGATCCCAGGCGCCGGCGAGAAACAATAGACAGAGTTTCTTTCACCCTATGCCCCCTGTTACCTAGCAGTAAAATAGGTACCTGGGTGTTAGTCAGCTGTCACGGGCTGCTTCCTGGGGGTGGAGGCCTGGTCGAGGACCGGGCCGCGGGGACAATAAAGCCCCGAAATCATCTCAAGATAACCTCAAGATACTCGCTTGCATTGCTTGCATATAGTTGTTGATTTGACTTAGTGTGGTTACATTGTGATGGAGTGGTGGTGTCACCTTACCTTGAGGTTACCTTGAGGTGCTTCCGGGGCTTAGTGTCCCCGCGGCCCGGTCGTCGACCAGGCCTCCTGGTTGCTGGACTGATCAACCAGGCTGTTGGACGCGGCTGCTCGCAGCCTGACGTATGAGTCACAGCCTGGTTGATCAGGAAGTGTTTGGAAGACTTGCTTGGTGTACTGGCCTGTGTGTAGCACATGAGTTCACTCCCTGTATGATGTATATTGTATTGTTGTTGGTCCCCCTCTGGTTGTATTACTAACGTGTGACTGAGTGTCCTGCTTGTCTTCCTTGCCCTTGCTTGTCCTGCTTGCCCTTGCTTGTCCTGCTTGTCCTGTTTGCCTTGCTTGCCCTTGCTTGTCCTTGCTTGTCCTGCTTGCCCTTGCTTGCCCTGCTTGCCCTTGCTTGCCCTGCTTGCCCTTGCTTGCCCTGCTTGCCCTTGCTTGCCTTGCTTGCCCTTGCTTGTCCTGCTTATCTACAGTTACTGCTGCTGCCTGCAAGCCACTGAGAGAGTGGCATCAGAGACACTGGTTAGAGAAGGTGAGCCACATCTTAGTAATGCAGGGCTCAGGATCCATCAACACAACCACTGACGAAACCTTTACATCTTTCAACGCTTACAGCAGCTTTGTTTACAACTTGTTAACGAGCTTGGAAACCTCACAACCCAAGGTTATTATTGTTATAAACAGCCTCGTATAGTGCTACGGAGCTCATCAGCTGTTTTTCTAAATGTCAACAAAAGCCGCCATGATTGAGGAAAGATGGGCAGGAACCGTCAGTGTTCGTGTAAATCCTTGATGAATCCGGATCCCTGAGCTTACCTCTGCATGGTAACAGTGATAGACGCTCTCAAATTGATGTGATTGAATGACTTGAGTGACAGATTGATGATTGATTGATGAAGATTAAGCCACCCAAAAGGTGGCACGGGCATGAATAGCCCGTAAGTGGTGGCCCTTTTGAGCCATTACCAGTGTCAATAGATGATACTGGAGATCTGTGGAGGCACCCTGCGTGACGGGAGATGTCTCCCGTGAGTGACAGATTGATATTCTTGACTGGTGATTGATTGGTTCTACCCAGACCTGGTAGATCAAATGAAACCCTTTGTTATGTTTTGATTCGTTAATTAAATTAATTCACACGTTTAATAATGGGCTTTGCGACTGGTATATTGGTTTAGTGATTGGTTGGTTAATTCCGGAGGTACACTTTGTGAAGGTATGTTTACACTTACAAACTGAAGTGACCCCAAGACTTACTGGGGTCTGAGGAACTGACCCTAAGACCCCCACTTACTGGGGTCTGAGGAACTGACCCCAAGACCCCCACTTACTGGTGGAGTGAGGAACTGACCCCAAGACCCCCAGTTACTGGTGGAGTGAGGAACTGACCCCAAGACCCCCACTTACTGGTGGAGTGAGGAACTGACCCCAAGACCCCCACTTACTG
>NC_091215.1:29709462-29729288 GCF_040958095.1 Procambarus clarkii | reverse complement strand
TTTAAATATTAACGCCTATACAGCCATATTTACTGAGATACAGCCACCTCAAATATCAAACCTATCATCGTGTTTTCTCAACAAATTACTAAGGAAAATCAGTTGTAAAAAATGTAATAATAATTAAAATGAGCTAAACAATAAATGGATAATCAAAATAACATTATATCTATATTCCTCATATACTTAGAGACTACTATGCATGGTGCGTATATGGGCATATGTATGCTACTTATATAGGCATATGTATGGTACTTATATTGGCATATGAATGGTACTTATATGGGCAAGTATGGTACTTATAAGGGCATATGTATGGTAGTTAAAAGGATATATGTATGATAGATATAAAAACATATATATTGTTCTTATAAGGGCATAAGTATGGTACGTATTTTGGCATATGTATGTTGCTTATAAGAACTTTTGTATGGTACCTCAATGGGCATATATATTGTTCTTATATGGGCATATGTATGACACTTATATGGGCATGAGTATGGTACATATATGGATATGTATTTGGTACTTATGTACATACGTACCTCTATGGTACTTTAGTACCTTTTCCCTTAGAGAGACAGTCAACCTTATTTTATAGATATAGAAGATAGGCAATGATTAAATCAAGTAATAAAAACTTGACCAGCGGACGAATACAAACATGGGGTACATACAGTCCGCCGCCTGCAAAGAATCCGAGCCCGGGCGAAATCGTCATTTTTCACAAAACTCAAAATCAAAACCAGCCATAGAATCGTTTTGAAAATGGTACCATTGTGTTTACCACAGCAATTTACTTTTCTTTCTGTTAAGTCTTTCTTTGCTAATTTTAAATATTAACGCCTATACAGCCATATTTACTGAGATACAGCCACCTCAAATATCAAACCTATCATCGTGTTTTCTCAACAAATTACTAAGGAAAATCAGTTGTAAAAAATGTAATAATAATTAAAATGAGCTAAACAATAAATGGATAATCAAAATAACATTATATCTATATTCCTCATATACTTAGAGACTACTATGCATGGTGCGTATATGGGCATATGTATGCTACTTATATAGGCATATGTATGGTACTTATATTGGCATATGAATGGTACTTATATGGGCAAGTATGGTACTTATAAGGGCATATGTATGGTAGTTATAAGGGTATATGTATGATACTTATAAGAACATATGTATTGTTCTTATAAGGGCATAAGTATGGTACCTTTTTGGGCATATGTATGTTACTTATAAGAGCTTTTGTATGGTATCTCAATGGGCATATGTATTGTTCTTATATGGGCATATGTATGACACTTATATGGGATTGAGTATGGTACCTTTATGGGTATGTGTTTGGTACTTATGTACTTACGTACCTCTATGATACTTACGTACCTTTTACCTTACACAGACAGTCATCCGTATTTTATAGATATAGAAGATAGGCAATGATTAAATCAAGTAATAAAAACTTGACCAGCGGACGAAGACAAAGATGGGGTACATACAGCCCGCCGCCTGCAAAGAATCCCAGCCCAGGCGAAATCGTCATTATTCACAAAACTCAAAATCAAAACCAGCCATAGAATCGTTTTGAAAATGGTACCATTGTGTTTACCACAACAATTTACTTTTCTTTCTGTTAAGTCTTTCTTTGCTAATTTTAAATATTAACGCCTATACAGCCATATTTACTGAGATACAGCCACCTCAAATATCAAACCTATCATCGTGTTTTCTCAACAAATTACTAAGGAAAATGAGCTTTAAAAAATGTAATAATAATCAAAATGAGCTAAATAATAAATGGATAATCAAAATAACATTATATCAATATTCCTCATGTATTTAGAGACTACTATGCATGGTGCGTATATGGGCATATGTATGTTACTTATAAAGGCATTTGTATGGTACCTATATTGGCATATGAATGGTACTTATATGGGCATTTATGGTACTTATAAGGGCATATGTATGGTAGTTAAAAGGATATATGTATGATAGATATAAAAACATATATATTGTTCTTATAAGGGCATAAGTATGGTACGTATTTTGGCATATGTATGTTGCTTATAAGAACTTTTGTATGGTACCTCAATGGGCATATATATTGTTCTTATATGGGCATATGTATGACACTTATATGGGAATGAGTATGGTACATATATGGATATGTATTTGGTACTTATGTACATACGTACCTCTATGGTACTTTAGTACCTTTTACCTTAGACAGACAGTCAACCTTATTTTATAGATATAGAAGATAGGCAATGATTAAATCAAGTAATAAAAACTTGACCAGCGGACGAATACAAACATGGGGTACATACAGCCCGCCGCCTGCAAAGAATCCGAGCCCGGGCGAAATCGTCATTTTTCACAAAACTCAAAATCAAAACCAGCCATAGAATCGTTTTGAAAATGGTACCATTGTGTTTACCACAGCAATTTACTTTTCTTTCTGTTAAGTCTTTCTTTGCTAATTTTAAATATTAACGCCTATACAGCCATATTTACTGAGATACAGCCACCTCAAATATCAAACCTATCATCGTGTTTTCTCAACAAATTACTAAGGAAAATCAGTTGTAAAAAATGTAATAATAATTAAAATGAGCTAAACAATAAATGGATAATCAAAATAACATTATATCTATATTCCTCATATACTTAGAGACTACTATGCATGGTGCGTATATGGGCATATGTATGCTACTTATATAGGCATATGTATGGTACTTATATTGGCATATGAATGGTACTTATATGGGCAAGTATGGTACTTATAAGGGCATATGTATGGTAGTTAAAAGGATATATGTATGATAGATATAAAAACATATATATTGTTCTTATAAGGGCATAAGTATGGTACGTATTTTGGCATATGTATGTTGCTTATAAGAACTTTTGTATGGTACCTCAATGGGCATATATATTGTTCTTATATGGGCATATGTATGACACTTATATGGGCATGAGTATGGTACATATATGGATATGTATTTGGTACTTATGTACATACGTACCTCTATGGTACTTTAGTACCTTTTCCCTTAGAGAGACAGTCAACCTTATTTTATAGATATAGAAGATAGGCAATGATTAAATCAAGTAATAAAAACTTGACCAGCGGACGAATACAAACATGGGGTACATACAGTCCGCCGCCTGCAAAGAATCCGAGCCCGGGCGAAATCGTCATTTTTCACAAAACTCAAAATCAAAACCAGCCATAGAATCGTTTTGAAAATGGTACCATTGTGTTTACCACAGCAATTTACTTTTTTTCTGTTAAGTCTTTCTTTGCTAATTTTAAATATTAACGCCTATACAGCCATATTTACTGAGATACAGCCACCTCAAATATCAAACCTATCATCGTGTTTTCTCAACAAATTACTAAGGAAAATGAGCTTTAAAAAATGTAATAATAATCAAAATGAGCTAAATAATAAATGGATAATCAAAATAACATTATATCAATATTCCTCATGTATTTAGAGACTACTATGCATGGTGCGTATATGGGCATATGTATGCTACTTATAAAGGCATTTGTATGGTACCTATATTGGCATATGAATGGTACTTATATGGGCATTTATGGTACTTATAAGGGCATATGTATGGTAGTTAAAAGGATATATGTATGATAGATATAAAAACATATATATTGTTCTTATAAGGGCATAAGTATGGTACGTATTTTGGCATATGTATGTTGCTTATAAGAACTTTTGTATGGTACCTCAATGGGCATATATATTGTTCTTATATGGGCATATGTATGACACTTATATGGGCATGAGTATGGTACATATATGGATATGTATTTGGTACTTATGTACATACGTACCTCTATGGTACTTTAGTACCTTTTCCCTTAGAGAGACAGTCAACCTTATTTTATAGATATAGAAGATAGGCAATGATTAAATCAAGTAATAAAAACTTGACCAGCGGACGAATACAAAGATGGGGTACATACAGCCCGCCGCCTGCAAAGAATCCGAGCCCGGGCGAAATCGTCATTTTTCACAAAACTCAAAATCAAAACCAGCCATAGAATCGTTTTGAAAATGGTACCATTGTGTTTACCACAGCAATTTACTTTTCTTTCTGTTAAGTCTTTCTTTGCTAATTTTAAATATTAACGCCTATACAGCCATATTTACTGAGATACAGCCACCTCAAATATCAAACCTATCATCGTGTTTTCTCAACAAATTACTAAGGAAAATCAATTGTAAAAAATGTAATAATAATTAAAATGAGCTAAACAATAAATGGATAATCAAAATAACATTATATCTATATTCCTCATATACTTAGAGACTACTATGCATGGTGCGTATATGGGCATATGTATGCTACTTATATAGGCATATGTATGGTACTTATATTGGCATATGAATGGTACTTATATGGGCAAGTATGGTACTTATAAGGGCATATGTATGGTAGTTAAAAGGATATATGTATGATAGATATAAAAACATATATATTGTTCTTATAAGGGCATAAGTATGGTACGTATTTTGGCATATGTATGTTACTTATAAGAGTTTTTGTATGGTACCTCAATGGGCATATGAATTGTTCTTATATGGGTAAGGTAGTTAAAAGGTGTAAATTCATGATACATATACACATATATATGTATAAATGACGTCAGCCACTAGTTAGCCTATCCAGGGCCTCTTCTAGGCCAGTAGGTCGAGGATTCATCAAGTATTTAATGACCACATATATATGTTTTGCCAACATGCATGAGCGGAAACGTAGTCACATATAACTTATTTATTCAACACTTGTTTCCAGATATAAAATTGTAAATTATAACTTCAAGGGAATTCTCTTATAACATATAAACAAAAAAAAAAGAAACCATAACTCCCCCCCCCATCACCACCAAAAATAAAACGATCAATACGGTAGAAATACCTTTATTAATATATATATATATATATATATTTATATAATAAAAATACAAAAAACACCATTATGAATACAGAATATACAAAATGGCACAGACAGACATATACACACTCAATGGTGAGGGAATCCCCCCCCCAAAAAAAAACATACTTTCTAATAATACTTTCCATTTGTCACTTCTCAAAACGTTATTACATAAAATGGGTCCCTTGCATTTATTATCTAATTGAAGTAAAAACAAACAAACAAATGGTATGCATAAAAAAAAATTGAAAACACACTTTTACGTTTTCAATATTATGTACACACGAAGACAGAGCTATTCCATCCCTTTGTGTGTATTTTACATCAATAAACTTATTTCAATTTCAATTTCAAAGACAAGAGCAGCGAGTGAAGGGTTTGATGAGGTGCTCTTTGAGCGGTTAAGCACGGCGGACTCTGCCATCTGATTGGCTGAGGGAGACCGTTCCCGACGCTCCGAGGGCGTCCTTTGTTAAGGAATCATCGTATGTGAAGCTGTGGATTTATGCTGAAGTGTGACAGATTCAGTTACAAAATCAGAGGCGTCTGACAGCTTCACACACCCACTAGAGGTGTGAGACAGCTTCACCCACCCACTAGAGGCGTGAGACAGCTTCACACACCCACTAGAGGCGTGAGACAGCTTCACACACCCACTAGAGGCGTGAGACAGCTTCACACACCCACTAGAGGCGTGAGACAGCTTCACACACCCACTAGAGGCGTCTGACAGCTTCCCACACCCACTAGAGACATGTGACAGCTTCACACACATCCACCAATGACGTGAGACAGCTTCACACACACCCACCCGAGTCGTCTTACAGCTTCAGACTCACTGCTCAGGTCATCATGGCTTCTTCTCTATCCTGCAGAGACTATCCACCAGTGAATTGATCATGGCTAAACACTTATTTTCTTGTTCAAAGACATGTCAAAGATAGTCTTTGAACATGACAAAGACTATCACAAGAAATAGCTCGATACTTTGTTTACATTTGATTTTTATATTTTACAACGATCATGAAAACACTGATCCAAATATGCGGGAAAAAAGACACATTGAAAAATTAGAGAATGCTGAACGCGTTTTTGGCCAGAATAGAGATCACATAATCTTGCTCTGATGACGGGCTAACTGGCCGAAAACGCGTTCAGGATTCTCTAATTTTTCAATGTGTCTTTTCCGCACACACACATATATTTATTTATTTATTTATTTATGCATATACAAGAATGTACATAAGGAATGTGAGGATACAAATATGGTAATTACAGTCTTGTAAAGCCACTAGCACGCGCTTATATATGTATATATATGTATATATACATATGTATATATGTATTTATATATATTTATATATAAAATATATATAAATACGTATATGTATGTATATATGTATATATGTATTTATATATAAAATAATACTAATAATAATAATTAGAAAGGTGAAAACTAAACTGAAGAATAACATCCCCAAAGATCACATTAAAGCTATGGAATAATGAATAAATATGATACATGTATAAATAACAAAAAAACAAGAGTGAACAGAATGAAAAGATGAATGAATCTAAAACCATTAAATTAACGATAATTAAAGAGTGTACAATTGTGAATAACTGAGATTTCTAAGTACATTAAAACATTCCTGTACATTATGTACAGGACTCCCACGTACATAATAGTACAGTACAAGTACATAACAGTACAGATGACAGGCTCGATGTAATTTCTTATTTACAAAAAAAAAAATTGAGTGCTTAGAAGCATTTATTAAATTTACACCTTTAAGTACCAAAATCAGCCACCACTGTATTATTTTAAATCCTGTATTTTTAAATACAAATTATTAATGTTTTCATTATTACTAACCAAGAAATTTTGTAACGAAATACAGGTATTATATTCCTAAGAATGTTGCATAGACCGCCATATGTTTCATTTTGAAGAACAGCTATATGATGAATGTACCTGTAGGTCAGGTATTGTAGTTTCTCTATCCCCCAGCGCTTAGAGTTCGCATATTCACTCAGAATATGCTTAAAAACGCTATAGTGAACACACTCATTATTCTCTCGGGAGATAATTTGAATAATTTCCTCTTTAAGCACTATAGTCAAAAAGTACTACATATACGCTCTGATCTCTTATATTTACTGTATATGTAGATAATAACATTTATACAGTTTTACTATGTACAAACACATTTTTTTTCATTTAAATTATTTTTGTTTAATTTGTTGATTATAAAACAGTTAACTTTTCCAAGGTTTAGTGGTTTTTTTGTACTTGTGGCTGTGAGACCCTCGTAAGATGCACTCACGTTCCTCAAGACAGTGAGGAGTTATGACTATTACAAAAAAGGTAATTAAACAGCCCTTTAAGAATTGCAAGTCAGTAATTATCATATTCTAATGTCATTACTTATTGACGATAAGTACTTTTTTAACCATTATTTCAACACAAAATATTAATCTACTTTGGAACGAAATCTCGAAAAATGTATGTTTTTGTCATCTAATACGTCGTATTATTTTTGTTAACAAAATCGACGTTTTCTATATGCATCGGCCGCCATAGCTTAGGTTGGGTTGCTTGGGTTCTTTCGTTTCTGATTAGGCCCAATAATTACCTTTCTTTTACGGTGTGGCAAATATGGCGGGAACTGGCTCAGTGGGGCGGGAACTGGGGGCCCGCTCACGTATTCCTATCAGTATCTGACAGCCACAGCAGCCTCAAATATGCCATTACATCATTCCCACTAAAAATCTATTACAGATAAAACATTTTGAAACCGAATACGCTGTATATAAAACATATATGTATATGCGTATGTTGTTATATACAGGAGGTTAGTATAATACATAAGTGTTAGAAGGAGCATATGCTTGTAATTTACATTTGCAGTGTGGGGCGTCCTTCTGGGCCAATCACAACGCATTATGGTACAGGGGTTTATGTACACTGTACAAGGGGGGGGGCGGAGGGGTGGTGCACGGGGTAATTGCCCCCTGTGGGATAAAGATTGTGGTGGTTACCCCTTTGGGACTGAGCTTGTGGGGATGAGGGTGATTAAGGGCGATTAGTGGTACAGACTCACAGTGGTGATTGGGTGCTGCATGACTCTCCGTGAGGGTGGGAAGAGAAGCTTCGTCTCGTCGTAGCTCAATAATGCTAGTGAGAGACCTTTGTAACATGTTTCATTCACTGGACACTGTGGCGGCAAATACCAATTTAAGATGATAACTATTATCTCAAGATGCAACTGTTTCAATGTGCACTCGCCAGAGACACTCGGGACAGTTGGGAGGGTGTGTGGGCGGCCGTGCCAAGTGGAATTGTGACGCGAATAAGGCGGGTTATTATAAGAGAAAAGGGGAAGGGATGTCAGTGCCAAGATTGGTACCTTGATCCTCACCCACGCACCCCCCCTCAGCCGTCTAAGTGACCACAACGCCCTTCTGAACACAGGGTCCCCCTCGGCCCTCGAGCAGCGCCGGCCACAGGTAGGTCTTGATGCCGTCGCTCTCGGGGTCGGCGGTATGGAAGCGGACGTGGTATTCCTTCCTGTAGGTGCGGGTCTCGTAGTCTATGAGGTAGGGCGGCGTCTGGTTGTTGAGGCCCCACGCCAGGCGCACGCAGTCCTTGATGTACTGCAGGAGGCCCTCGCACGTCTTGAGGGCCGGGTAGTCGTACAGAGTAGCCCAGATTTGCTGACACACCTCCTGAAGGGCGGGAGAGAGATAAGAGATGGGCATATTATGGGTGGAAGAGATAAAGAGTCGGGAGGACAGGGAATGGGCGGGAGAATGAGGCGTTGGAAATACTCTTCAGGTTCTCGTTTTCTTTGTGTCTGTCTCTATTTGACCCTATACTCGTCTAAAGTCCATTACATCTCTTTTTCTGTTTTGCCTGTCGATATGTATATTACATGGATATATTGTGGCTCCAGGTATAGTACTTGCCTTACCTATAATGAAGATAAGTACACACACATACACTATTATAACTCTTGACGTTCACAGCAGCTTTACACAACAGTTCTAAAGACCATTCACACCTTGACTGACTCGCATTTGAACGTGTTCTATCAACAGATGTACGAAACCTAATCAACACAAAGACACAATCAAAACACTGGAAATTTATAGAAACAAAAAGTACAAATACCATTGTTTTAAAATGTATAATATTAAATAATTTAAGCAAATGCCAATAACACCCCAAATAAGACTTGACTCACTTCCACGTTCTTGGTGAGGTCGTGTTTGTCAATGTTCGCTGTGACGAAGGCGGAGACGCCGAGCTCGAGGGCATGGGCATGCTCGTCATAGGCGAGGTGATCGTGGTGGGCCTCGCCTGCGGGTAGAGGGGGAGGTGGGGGTATCTGGAGCACCCGGCGGACCTCCTCCCGCAGGGCCTGAGCCGAAGTCGACGCCGAACGGAAGGCCAGCTGGCGACGCGAGGAGAGAGCAGACGGCCACAATGAGTGTTTGGATTTGTCAGGGATATAAGGATAAGTTGTATTATATTGCATATCATTTTACAGTGTCTTTAGCAGGTCAATATGGTCATTTAGGACTCAATTTTCTGTGTGTGTGTGTGTGTGTGTGTGTGTGTGTGTGTGTGTGTGTGTGTGTGTGTGTGTGTGTGTGTGTGTGTGTGTGTGTGTGTGTGTACTCGCCTAGTTGTGCTTGCGGGGGTTGAGCTGTGGCTCTTTGGTCCCGCCTCTCAACTGTCAATCAACTAGTGTACAGGTTCCTGAGCCTACTGGGCTCTATCATATCTACATTTAAAACTGTGTATGGAGTCTGCCTCCACCACATCACTGTGTGTGTGTGTGTGTGTGTGTGTGTGTGTGTGTGTGTGTGTGTGTGTGTGTGTGTGTGTGTGTGTGTGTGTGTGTGTGTGTGTGTGTCTTTATTTACACAAACATGCGTTTGTTTGTGTAAATGCCCTTCAACTTCTAGTGTGTGGTCTGGTCAACATACTTCAGCGACTGTTGGAGTGTTTTAGCAGTGTATTGCTAAGTGCCAAAAATGAAGCTCGTTGCCCCGCAAAAGAGTTATCGTTGCAAAAAGAAAGAAGTGCTTGGGGGACTCACCACCACTACGCTGAAGAGGAGCTTCGACTTGAGTTCTTCGGCGTTCCTGAGGTCCGGGAGGGCGTCGAGGGCGTCCAGGGTGTCCACTCTGGCCTGAGCGTAGAGGTTGCCGTAGCGACGCACGAGGGCCGAGGGTCGACGCTCTCCAAGGCTCAGGTTCTCCACGCGACCGTTGCCTCGTTCCACGCCTCTGGAGGCCCGGTCTCCAAGTCTGTGTGTACACATCTTCAGTTGGGAAGGCAGGGAGGGAATTATCAGGAGGGGGGGGGGGGAACCGCCAAGACATTACGACTATGTAGCACTGGGAAGGGAAAGGGGGGTCAGGATATAAGGATTTGGGATGGCACAAGGGGAAAGGAATGGTGCTCAACCACTTGGACGGTCGGGGGATTGAACGCCGACCTGCATGAAGCGAGGCCGTCGCTCTACCGTCCACCCCTCCAAGTGGTTGGCCACTGAGAACATTATATCTTCACAGATCACGATATTCACACGTCATAATATTCACCCGGCTTTAGTTAAGAGTTCTACCAATTTGCATACCTGTTAAGGGATCAAGCTGCTTGTGATGGCTTCTATCTTTGACTAGACCAATTACGAGGATAACTTTTGGGTCAATGTGAGGGTATCGAACCCGCGCACCCCGGGTCACCCTAGACATCAGGTCAAACCCATCGCATTGTGCCAAAAGATTTCCTCATAAATGTTGATTATGAGGGTTTTTTAAAGATTTTTAAAGATTTTTAAAGTTTTTTTTAAAGATTTCCTCATAAATGTTGATTATGAGAACATTGTGAGTTCACTCTACCTAGACAAACTACCACACTAGACTGTAAAAACTATACCATATCATAATTCTTCAACAATTTCTATTAAACGAAACATTACGCACGAAACATGCGCCTTGGAGAGAGGGGGACTTGCTGCATGGGTAACAGCTTCTCCCCCCCGAATCAACCTACCCTGGCATTGCGCCCTGGTGAGGCCACTCCAGACCGACAACCAGAGCGCAACTCCATAGTCTCCTGAGACTGTTGGATGCCTACTACGCTGAAAGATCAAACTGCTTCGTAATTGTGAACTCTAAAGTTAGTAATCACTGGTGGCTGTACCTATTGTCTCTCTGTGTGTGTGCTAGAGTGACACAGACGCCGCTCTTAACACACAATGCATCTCCCTGTGTTCTTGGAAACTCCTTTGACGTCTTCTGAGTAATGATCTTTCTTGGATGTTGTCATCTGTGTCCACTTGCATTACCAGCTCTAAAACATGCAAACCCACTAACTACCACTAACTACCTGTTCTCTGTACACCTGAAGACGTTCTCACCCGTTCTCTGTACACCTGAAGACGTTCTCACCTGTTCTCTGTACACCTGAAGATGTTCTCACCTGTTCTCTGTACACCTGAAGACATTCTCACATGTTCTCTGTACACCTGAAGACGTTCTCACCTGTTCTCTGTACACCTGAAGACATTCTCACATGTTCTCTGTACACCTGAAGACGTTCTCACCTGTTCTCTGTACACCTGAAGATGTTCTCACCTGTTCTCTGTACACCTGAAGATGTTCTCACCTGTTCTCTCTACACCTGAAGACGTTCTCACGTGTTCTCTGTACACCTGAAGACGTTCTCACCTGTTCTCTGTACACCTGAAGACGTTCTCACCTGTTCTCTGTACACCTGAAGACGTTCTCACCTGTTCTCTGTACACCTGAAGACGTTCTCACCTGTTCTCTGTACACCTGAAGACGTTCTCAACTATTCTCTGTACACCTGAAGACGTTTTATCTTCCCATGACTATTGACTACTGATATCCCGCCTGTAAAGCCTTATCTCCCACCTTGCTTATTCACGCAGCTAAAATATGCGTGCATTACTCCAATGAAAGGGCTTTACACTATCTTATTCTTCATTTGTACTACAACTACCGTGAATTTCCAGTCAATTTTCCCTAAAGTATTTCATCACCGAGTATTCAAAAATCATCTATGGTCAAGTATCGACATCTCCTCCTCTTCCATCCTTCTCCTCTTCCTCTTCCTACCTCTTCCCGTTCCTCCTCTTCCCTCCTCTGGCTAAAGCCTTACCAAGTCTATTCAAAAGGACCTTCGCTGTAATCTACTACATACAAACACACGCATATCGCCTGTCCTCTTTCAGCGCGAAGATACAGACCTCTCCTTCAACCTCTTCTCCCTCTCCTGCATGTGTAGGATGGTCTGCCTGGCCTTGGTCACCTCCGCCCGGAGGGTCTCCACCTCCTGACGCAGGGCAGCAGACTCGCGGGCTCCTGTAGACGGCGTAGGGAAGTTAGTAATTACCTAAGGAAAGTGCCAAGCCTGGAACAGTAGTATTCAGGTGGTGGTGACTTGGCCGTCCGCAGGCTTGGAGAGATTGGGGTCAGCGCCCTTAGGAGAAACAAAGTGCAAATATTGTGGCCGGCCAAATGAACAGTTTTCTAAAGCAGCAATACTTAACTCGGCCCAGCAAGCTAAGGAAACACAGAAGAATAAGACTATCATTAGGAGACACAGCCAAGAGCTCTGGACCCAGATTCACGAAGCAGTTACGCAAGTACTTACGAACGTGTACATCTTTCCTCAATCTCTGACGGCTTTGGTTACGTTTATTAAACAGTTTACAAGCATGAAAACTTGCCAATCAACTGTTGTTATTGTTATAAACAGCCTCCTGGTGCTTCGGAGCTCATTAACTGTTTAATAATGGTAAACAAAGCCGCCAAAGATTGAGAAAAGATGGACAGGTTCGCAAGTACTTGCGTAACTGCTTCGTGAATCTGGCCCCAGATGTTCACAACTTAACGCTAATATCACTAATCCCCGTCACGTAAATGCCACAAATAGCTTAGATATCTCTGACTAAACACCTTTTGAATACAAATCCTGTGTTTATGTACATATGAGGTAGAGGAAACTCCCCAAAAAAAACGAAACACTGACCTGGGGCAACTGGCAGCTCGTGGCCCTTCCCGCACCGGACACCCGACGCCACTCCTGACGACGACGACGATGACGACGCAGACGCACAGGACGACGCACACGACGCCTCGCCGCTTTTCCTGGAGCCCTCTGGCGTGGGGGAGTCACTCTTGGGGTCCCCGACCCCGCTCCCTTGGCTCTGGGTGTCTGAGGACCTGAGGGGGAGGGAGGGAGGGAGAGAGGAGGAGACTGTCAGACGGGGAAATGGGGGGAAGGGGGTTCAGGGGGGAAGGGAAAATGGGACTCGAAGAGATGTAGGAAGGGGGAAGGGAAGGGAACTATCAAGATAAAACACCAAGCCATTACAACTATATAGCACTGGGAACAGGTCAGGATCAAGATTTGGGATGGGACGGGGGAAAGGAATGATCCCTAACCACTTGGACGGTCGGGGATTGAACCCCGACCTGCATGACGCGAGACCGTTTCTCTACCGTCCAGCCCAAGTGGCTGGGTGGGGAGGAAGTTCGAACGAGGGTAGAGGAAGGGTGTTGAAGGGACGGAGTAAGCGAGTTCGAAGAAAATGGGGAGTTCGAAGGTCATTGGTCGGTGTCAGCGTCGCAGGGAATGGGTTCGAGGTGGTGGCATCAAAACACAGTGATAACACGAACTTATTTAACTTCAACATACGCCATGATTTATGCGCATTAATTAGATCACAAACATGCACAAAGAAATCATCTTAATGTAATGTACCAGTGAGAACATGAGTAGGAGCTCTGAGGAGAGAGGAGAAGGAGGAGTCGAACCCACACACACACACACCGGGTACTCCCAAGTCTAAGGTCTGAGAGGCCTGTGTCTGAAAGCACCCCCCCCCCCGTGTGTGTGTGTGTGTGTGTGTGTGTGTGTGTGTGTGTGTGAGTGTGTAATTACCTAAGTGTAGTTACAGGATGAGAGCTACGCTCGTGGTGTCCCGTCTTCCCAGCACTCTTTGTCATATAACGTGTGTGTGTGTGTGTGCAGGTTCCAATCCTCCTCATAGATCCTACCGGCTCTCTCAGATCACAAACATTCTTGCCGACAGGTCGAGAAAAAGTTGCAGTGAGTGGAAGACTCAGGTGTGTGTGTGTGTGTGTGTGTGTGTGTGTGTGTGTGTGTGTGTGTGTGTGTGTGTGTGTGTGTGTGTGTGTGTAGCATATGTGTGGTGTCAGATGTTTGGCAGTTGTTGAATCAGCCGGTCCACAGCCTAGACTCGTCTTAGTGACCACATCAGCGTCAAAACACAAGTGTAATAGACTGTTGTAGACGTGGATAGACTAAGACAGATTTCAAAATAAAAAATTCGCAACAGAAAGAGACAGTGGGAGCAAGAGGGAAGAAAGACGGTACAGGAGAGTGAAATGGGGAAACAAAAAACATTGACAGGTAAAGAGACGAGCAAAAAGCATGAAATGTGCAGGCGATGAGTCACAATAACGTGGCTGAAGTATGTTGACCAGACCACACACTAGAAATTGAAGGGACGACGACGTTTCGGTCCGTCCTGGACCATTCTCAAGTCGATTGTGAATGGTCCAGGACGGACCGAAACGTCGTCGTCCCTTCAATTTCTAGTGTGTGGTCTGGTCAAAAAGCATGAAATGTATCTGTATAATAAGATTAAGGAGGAGAAATAAATTCCAAGATGCCTTACCCGGTGGAGACGCGAGAGGAGGCGGAGACATGGCATGCGGTAGTGAAGGGCAGGGAACTCCTCTGTCCCACACGCGCCCTGTCCCGTACTGTGGGAGAGACAAGAGGTTAGGGAAGGGATGGATTGATTGATTGATGATTGATGAAGATTAAGCCACCCAAGAGGTGGCACGGGCATGAATAGCCCGTATGTGGTGGCCCTTTCGAGCCATTACCAGTATCAAAAGATGATACTGGAGATCTGTGGAGGCGCAACTGCACCCTGCGTGACGGGAGATGTCTCCCGGACCAAATGGTGACCAAATGGTGACCAAATGGTGGAAGGGATGGTTGTGGAAGGGGTTTATGACGTCGGTGGGTGTGAGGGGGAAAGATAGGGTGATGTTGGGTGAAGGTGGGTGATATCTCACCCTTCTACGCTCTTAAGATATCCTCTAAGACACGCT
Source organism: Procambarus clarkii (assembly GCF_040958095.1). Lineage (NCBI taxonomy): Eukaryota > Metazoa > Arthropoda > Malacostraca > Decapoda > Cambaridae > Procambarus > Procambarus clarkii. Next base: position 29,714,120 of record NC_091215.1, on the reverse strand, counting down.
CTACAAAGACTCAACCTCTCCAGGTTTTAGCAGAGACCAAAAAAAGGGGGGGAGACATGATTACAAAGTCCCAGATATCTCAGGGAACTGACAGAGCCAGAAACCAAGGTTTAACATAAGAAATGTATGGAAGTTAGAGGCACAGAATGAGCCAGAGAGATGTCAAGAACCGGTTCCTTAACGCAAGAGTCACAGGTAATTGCTAAGGAACCGCCACAAGAAGAGATGAATTCTTTTCATCATCTTCATCTCAGGTGATGAGGCTTCAAGAGGGACACACGATACGAGAATTCAAAAGTCCGTGAATTAACTGATCGCAAGCTGGAGAGGCAGGGGCGAGGAGCTAAAGCTCAACCCTACAAGCACAAGGGGTGAGAACATCTATAAACGAATCAAATACTCCATAGCAGCAGGATCTATAAACGCCTGGACCGTCGTCAACATCATGACGTCAAATAAAAAACAAAATTTGATCTCTTTATTTCCCTTATAGCTTGGGTCGAGTTAGGGCAGCGATGACGTAGTCACGTGCACACTTTCCTCAGGTCTTAGACCCTAATGGCATGATGTACCTGGTTTAACGGGCCTGGTCAAGACCCTTGTAGTCTTCTGGCCATTCAAGACGTCGTCGTTGTGAGTTATGGCATTATCATCTACTTCCTTTCTCTTCTCTTTATCATCTACTTCCTTCCTCTTCTCTATATCCTCGTCTCCTGCTCCTTCTTCACCGGCCTCTTCCTTCACACTGCGTCCATCTACGACCGAGGTTCCCTTGCCATTTCTCCATCCTTTCTTATCGCAGGCATCTTGAGGGCAGAGGGGCTCCCGGCGGAGGAGGTCTGAGGGTATGTCGGAGAGGGAGACGGAGAACTTGGAGAGGAAGGTAGAGGGGGAAGATGAGGGGGAGAGAGGGGAGAGAGGCGGTCTCCGTCGACGAGGGGAAAACACGGCCAGTTGTCGACTGAACATGACTGTCTTGATGAAAATTTTAGCCACCCAAGAGGTGGCACGGGCATGAATAACCCCGTAAGAGGTAGACAGTCTTAATATTTTTTTCTTCACTTTTTTTATAGCACTGGTGAGACGATGGTTTGTTTGAGGACGTCTTCCCTACCCCTCCCTGGCACTATATGGCACTATTGCACCCGTTGTTTACATAATAGTGGCACTTGGGAGCCGGTCGGCCGAGCGGAAAGCACGCTGGACTTGTGATCCTGTGGTCCTGGGTTCGATCCCAGGCGCCGGCGAGAAACAATGGGCAGAGTTTCTTTCATCCTATGCCCCTGTTACCTAGCAGTAAAATAGGTACCTGGGTGTTCGTCAGCTGTCACGGGCTGCTTCCTGGGGGTGGAGGCCTGGTCGAGGACCGGGCCGCGGGGACACTAAAAAGCCCCGAAATCATCTCAAGATAACCTCAAGACTGTTGCTGCTGGTGGAGTCGAGGAGAGAGAGTACATCTGTGTTTAAGGCTTCGAGTGTGTTATCTTGCTCTCTGTTATCTTGCTCTCTGTTATCCTGCTCTCTGTTATCCTGCTCTGTTATCCTGCTCTCTGTTATCCTGCTCTGTTATCTTGCTCTCTGTTATCTTGCTCTCTGTTATCCTGCTCTCTGTTATCCTGCTCTGTTATCTTGCTCTGTTATCCTGCTCTCTGTTATCCTGCTCTGTTATCTTGCTCTCTGCTATCTTGCTCTCTGTTATCTTGCTCACCCACCAGCCTATAGTGGCCTGCACAGGCCCTGTCCACCTCGTGTGTATCAATGACAGTAGTAGTGCACAGTAATCATGACCAAAACCAGCAACACCACCACGCACAGGCTGCTCAGGAGCACAATACACAATACGCACACGAAGTTGTAATCTGCACGCACCGTCCCCATCATTCTAACACCGTGCGTTACCCCCTAGCCATCACTGTGCGCGCTGTAGCAGAAGCGTTCACAGTAGCAGTGTAACCACAGGCTTTGTGGGTGGGTGGTTGCACCACCCTTGAGCACAGCACAGGTAAGCGACGCGCGGGCAAGACTGCTATTTCCATCCGACTTGAAGTGACTGGAATTGCACTTGAAAGTAATATATATCTCTCCTGAGGTGCTTACACACCCCCCCCCCCCCTCTAGGTCAAGACTGGAGGTGTTATGTGGTCTTTGCCATGTGTTGGGTGGTCTCTGTAGCTCGTATGAAGATCACTTTTGTGGTTACGACAGGCTGAGGACTCGAGGCACAGTGCCAGCCATTACACCGACCAGTTATACACCAAACATCTGACTACTTGGCATTGAGTGCCATGTAAATATATACATTCACCCACCCCCCCTGTGTGTGGCACTTGTTTTGTATTACCTACACTATTAAATTGACTTTGTATATGTAAACACAAGTACGCGTGTATATATATGTATATGAATATACATCCTGTATGGAGATGTATACGTATATATGGTTGAAAGTGTATTTTAATGCTGTGAAAGAAGCAAATAATGAAAGCAAGGACCTGAGAGGTGAAATTCAATCAGGGGGGCGTGTGGCGGGAGCCCCCCCCCCCAAGCCTCCCCCACACACACAGCCAAGCCCCAACACGTCATACACCTATATACACCACACACACACATACACACACACATATTATATATATATCCCCTTACAATATACACAGTACAGATATCTGCTGGAGGAATATATATTAATGGTTATATTATCTAGTATTCCTGATAAATGCAGTCCCTGGTGGCGTAGTGGCTGGCCACACACACACACACACACACACACACACACACACACACACACACACACACACACACTTGTTGATTGACGGTTGAGAGGCGGGACCAAAGAGCCAGAGCTCAACCCCCGCAAACACAACTAGGTGAGTACACACACACACACACACACACACACAGACACACACACACACACACACACACACACACACACACACACACACACACACACACACACACAGGGGCCTCGTAGCCTGGTGGATAGCGCGCAGGACTCGTAATTCTGTGGCGCGGGTTCGATTCCCGCACGAGGCAGAAACAAATGGGCAAAGTTTCTTTCACCCTAAGTGCCCCTGTTACCTAGCAGTAAATAGGTACCTGGGAGTTAGTCAGCTGTCACGGGCTGCTTCCTGGGGTGTGTGTGTGTGGTGTGGGGAAAAAAATAGTAGTTAGTAAGCAGTTGATTGACAGTTGAGAGGCGGGCCGAAAGAGCAAAGCTCAACCCCCGCAAAAACACAACTAGTAAACACACACACACACACACACTCGCCTCGCCACAGATTGGATATGGGTTCGAGTCCTGGGGCCAGTTATAGGATTGGTATGGGCGCCAATCCTCTAACTGATCGCCGACTGTTTGCCTAACAGTAATTGCTTCTGAACCGACTCGGTTCCTGTTACCTTGAGTTATAGGAAGGTGGGGGGGGGGGGGGAGGGAGAATCGTTTATAGCCTGTTAACAGGAGTCAGAAGTCGTGGCGTGCTCCTATATACCCCCCCCCCCTACCAATCAGACGAGAGAGAGAGATCTTCATGAGGTTATCTTGAGATGATTTCGGGGCTTTAGTGTCCCCGCGGCCCGGTCCTCGACCAGGCCTCCACCCCCAGGAAGCAGCCCGTGACAGCTGACTAACTCCCAGGTACCTATTTACTGCTAGGTAACAGGGGCATTCCGGGTGAAAGAAACTTTGCCCATTTGTTTCTGCCTCGTGCGGGAATCGAACCCGCGCCACAGAATTACGAGTCCTGCGCGCTATCCACCAGGCTACGAGGCCCTACAGAGATGGAGGAAATCAGATAGAGATGGAAGCGACCAGCCTGCCAGTGGCGCCATCTCCGGCGTGTGTGATTACCCCGCGCCGACCTAGTGGTCTTCGTTTTTACACTGCACCTCCGGTAAGTGGAAATGTTGTGGATGGGCCGGTCCCCCACACGCGATGGTGGGGGGGGGGGGGGGGGGTGCAGGAGGGCGGGTGGGGCGGGGGCAGTGGGGGGGGGGAGGAGTGTGACGAAGGGAGGGGTGGGAGGGATAGGAATGAAGGGAAGGGATGGGAAGGATGGGGACCTTATTGCGTCCCTATTGGTTGCTTATGGGGGTGCCTATAGGGGGGGGGGGTTATGGGGTTACTGAAGGGGGGGAGGCCTGTGGGGTACTTCAGTGTCGGCGTTATCTATATAATGGATCCTGTAGCATAGTAGCCTACGTCCTAAACTTTTAAGCGAGAGACCCGGGTTCAATCCTCAGGTAAGACAGAAACGGGTTCATTTTCGCTCCCATGCCTCTGTTCACCTAGCAGTAAATAGCTACTCGAGAGTTACAGGCGACGGTTGTGGGGTTGTCTCCTGGAGAAAAAGAGGATTAGCTGGCCTATGGCTCTATGCTAGGGAGAGAGAGAGGTAGGGACTAATTCCTATCCCCAACAATGGGAATTAAATGAAACCCGGCAAAAGATTGAGGCAGACTTCCTACACCAGTCGCCGGGGTTGTGAGAGGCGGGGCTAGAGAGCTAGAGCACGTCCAGGTGCCTACCAACTCTTACTTTAGCATGAACTTGGTCGTCCTGTTGAAAGTTTAATAATAAGTCTCTTACAGAGTGACACACACACACACACACACACACACACACACACACACACACACACACACACACACACACACAC
>NC_091215.1:29694462-29699462 GCF_040958095.1 Procambarus clarkii | reverse complement strand
TATGAAGGGAAGGGAAAGTAACTTTCGAGGGAAAGCGCCAAGCCATTTACGACTATGTAGCCCTTGGAAGGGGTCAGGATAAGGATTTGGGACGGGGGGAGGGGGGGAGGGGGGATGGTGCCCAACCACTTGGACGGTCGGGGATTGAACGCCGACCTGCATGAAGTCAAACCGTCACTCTATTAACACTAAATTGTATGTATTTTTTGCAGGTGACAATGTTGCTGTTGCTGATGATGGTGGTGGTGGTGGTAGTGGTGGTGGTGGTGGTGGTGGTGGTAGTGGTGGTGGCTATGATGGTGGTGGTGGTGGTGGTAGTGGTGGTGGCTATGATGGTGGTGGTGGTGGTGGTGGTGGTAGTGGTGGTGGTGGTGGTGGTAGTGGTGGTGGTGGTAGTGGTAGTGGTGGTAGTGGTAGTGGTGGTGGTGGTAGTGGTAGTGGTTATGATGGTGGTGGTGGTGGTGGTAGTGGTGGTGGCTATGATGGTGGTGGTGGTGGTGGTAGTGGTGGTGGCTATGATGGTGGTGGTGGTGGTGGTGGTGGTAGTGGTGGTGGTGGTGGTGGTAGTGGTGGTGGTGGTAGTGGTGGTGGTGGTAGTGGTAGTGGTGGTAGTGGTAGTGGTGGTGGTGGTAGTGGTAGTGGAGGTGGCTATGCTGGTGGTGGTGGCGGCTATGATGGTGGTGGTGGTGGTGGTGGTAGTGGTGGTGGCTATGATGTTGGTGGTGGTGGTGGTAGTGGTGGTGGTGGTGGTAGTGGTGGTGGTGGTGGTAGTGGTGGTGGTGGTGGTAGTGGTGGTGGTGGTGGTAGTGGTGGTGGTGGTGGTGGTAGTGGTGGTGGTGGTAGTGGTAGTGGTGGTAGTGGTGGTGGTGGTAGTGGTAGTGGTGGTGGCTATGCTGGTGGTGGTGGCGGCTATGATGGTGGTGGTGGTGGTAGTGGTGGTGGCTATGATGGTGGTGGTGGCTATGATGGTGGTGGTGGTGGTAGTGGTAGTGGTGGTGGCTATGATGGTGGTGGTGGTGGTGGTGGTAGTGGTGGTGGTGGTGGTAGTGGTGGTGGTGGTGGTAGTGGTGGTGGTGGTGGTGGTGGTGGTGGCTATGATGGTGGTGGTGGTAGTGGTAGTGGCTATGATGGTGGTGGTGGTGGTGGTAGTGGTGATAGTGGTGGTGGTAGTGGCTATGGTGGTGGTGGTAGTGGTGATAGTGGTGGTGGCTATGATGATGGTGGTGGTGGTGGCTATGATGGTGGTGGTGGTGGTGGCTATGATGGTGGTGGCTATGATGGTGGTGGTGGTGGTGGTGGTGGTGGTGGTGGTGGTGGCTATGATGGTGGTGGTGGTGGTGGTGGCTATGATGGTGGTGGTGGTGGCTATGATGGTGGTGGTGGTGGTGGTGGCTATGATGGTGGTGGTAGTGGTGATAGTGGTGGTGGCTATGATGGTAGTGTTGGTGGCCATGATGGTGGTAGTAGTGGTGGTAGTAGTGGTGGTGGTAGTGGTGGTGGTGGTGGCGGTAGTGGTGGTGGTGATGGTGGCTATGGTGGTGATAGTGGTGGTGATAGTGGTGGTAGTAGTGGTGGTGGCTATGCTGGTGGTAGCTATACTGGTGGTGATGTAGGCAGGGATGGTGGTAACGCCGGCCGGGGCAGCCGCACCAGGGATGGGAAGCAGGACTCCAGCAGGAATTTAACGCACCACACGTCCCACCAGACGCCCCGTCCCACATGCACAGTGCAAACATTCCTTTTCTCTGGTCGCTCATTTACTCTCTCTCCTTCTCTGCTAGAGGAGGAGGAGGAGGAGGTGGCTCGTCCTGCTCCTCCAGCATCCCTACCCCCCACCCCCCAGTCCAGGGAGCCCGTCGGCCGAGCGGACAGCACACTGGACTTGTGATCCTGTGGCCCTGGGTTCGATTCCAGGCGCCAGGCGCCGCCGGAGAGAGAGAGAGAGAGAGAGAGAGAGAGAGAGAGAGAGAGAGAGAGAGAGAGAGAGAGAGAGAGAGAGAGAGAGAGAGAGAGAGAGAGAGAGACAAATACAGGAATTCTGTATTCTGTTCTCTCTCGCTCGAGAGAGTGAAAGAGAGGGTAAGAGAAGGGAGGAAGGGAGGGAGAGAGAGAGAGAAACAATGGGCAGAGTTTCTTTCATCCTATGCCCCTGTTACCTAGCAGTAAAATAGGTACCTGGGTGTTAGTCAGCTGTCACGGGCTGCTTCCTGGGGGTGGAGGCCTGGTCGAGGACCGGGCCGCGGGGACACTAAAAGCCCCGAAATCATCTCAAGATAACCTCAAGATAACCTCAAGATAACCTCAAGATAACCTCAAGATAACCACTTCACTCAGACTGTCTCCATCTTATTACCTCTTGTCTTCATCCTCTTTTGAAGCAAGAAAGAGGAAGAGGAGGTGGAGGAGATGACGAGGAAGGAGGACGAAGAGGAGGTAGCAACACTCCCCAATAGGAAGAAAACCCGCTGGGTTGTTCATCCGGTCACCAAGGTGTTGATCCGGTGAACACCTGTTCTGAGGACAGGTGTTCATTAACAAGAGTGGAGCGGACCTCATGGCCGTCCTCAGCGTGTCTAGGGAGAGGACAAGGCCTCCCATGGTCCCATGATGGTCCCATGATGGTCCCATGATGGTCCCATAGCTTACTGTTCCCATGTCAAAGGGACACCGGACCTGGGTTCCGTATAGCAACGGCTTCGCTTCTGGCAGGTCGGAGTTCGATTCCCGATGGCCAAAGTGACCTTTCCTCTGTCCTATCCCAGCTCCTTCCTCTCTCTTGTCCCTTCCCAGTGCTCTACAGCCACGTGAGAGAGAGAGAGAGAGAGAGAGAGAGAGAGAGAGAGAGAGAGAGAGAGAGAGAGAGAGAGAGAGAGAGAGAGAGAGAGAGAGAGAGAGAGAGAGAGAGAGAGAGAGAGACGGGAGGGAGGACGGGGAGGGGCAACAAGCCACTTTCAAGAGACAGAAAGTTATTGTAGACCCAACAAACAAAAAAGTTGAAGAACCTGTCTGACGGAACACTTTTCTCTGTAAACGAGAGAGTTTGAGTACTGTGTTCTTGCTTCATCTGCTGCTGCTGTTCCTCTTGTTCTTTCTGCTGCTGCTGCTGCTGCTGCTGCTGGTACTTCAGCAGAGAGAGAGAGAGAGACAGAGAGAGAGAGAGAGAGAGAGAGAGAGAGAGAGAGAGAGAGAGAGAGAGAGAGAGAGAGAGAGAGAGAGAGAGAGAGAGAGAGAGAGAGAGAGAGACAGAGAATGTTGAAAATATGTCACTCTAACAAAATAAATAAACGTTAACCGCACCACACCCCTCTCCCCCCTCCCCCCCCCCCACAAACGTTTGCTGTGACGTCACTTCACATCACCCGGTCAGTGAACCCGTCTCATGTCTCCGTCAGCTGGTCTGTCTGTCACCCCACCACCTCCCCCCCTTCCCCCATAGTAGCTGACCCCACCTGTCCATACACGAGGTCTCTGTCTCTTCCCCCCCCCCCTCTCTCTCTCTCTCTCTCTCTCTCTCTCTCTCTCTGTCTCTCTCTCTCTGTCTCTGTCTCTGTCTCTGTCTCTGTCTCTCTGTCTCTCTGTCTCTCTGTCTGTCTCTCTGTCTCTCTGTCTCTCTCTCTCTCTGTCTCTGTCTCTCTGTCTCTCTGTCTCTCTGTCTCTCTGTCTCTCTGTCTCTCTGTCTCTCTCTCTCTCTGTCTCTCTGTCTCTCTGTCTCTGTCTCTGTCTCTGTCTCTCTCTCTCTCTCTCTCTCTCTCTCTCTCTCTCTCTCTCTCTCTCTCTCTCTCTCTCTCTCTCTGTCTCTCTCTCTCTCTCTCTCTCTCTCTGTCTCTCTCTGTCTCTCTCTCTGTCTCTCTCTCTCTCTCTGTCTCTCTCTCTGTCTCTCTCTGTCTCTCTCTCTCTCTCTCTGTCTCTCTCTCTCTCTCTCTCTCTCTCTCTCTCTCTCTCTCTCTCTCTCTCTCTCTCTCTCTCTCTCTCTCTCTCTCAGACAGAGACAGTCTCTGTCTGTCTCTGTCAACCACTCATCTCCCTCGTTACTCATTCATTATCACCCCCCCCTTAGGATCACCCATCCCCCCCCCCTCCTTGGTTTTAATCCCATAGTCTCATTCATTGATTCACACCCATTGTTACTCATCCACTGTTACTCATCCACTGTTACTCATCCATTGTTACTCATCCACTGTTACTCATCCATTGTTACTCATCCATTGTTACTCATCCACTGTTACTCATCCACTGTTACTCATCCACTGTTACTCATCCATTGTTACTCATCCATTGTTACTCATCCACTGTTACTCATCCACTGTTACTCATCCACTGTTACTCATCCATTGTTACTCATCCATTGTTACTCATCCACTGTTACTCATCCACTGTTACTCATCCACTGTTACTCATCCACTGTTACTCATCCACTGTTACTCATCCATTGTTACTCATCCACTGTTACTCATCCACTGTTACTCATCCATTGTTACTCATCCACTGTTACTCATCCATTGTTACTCATCCATTGTTACTCATCCATTGTTACTCATCCACTGTTACTCATTCAATGGTATTCGTCCACTGTCGCGTTTGGCTTGGTATTCACACCCTGCCACTTACTCATGCCATGAATACATTATGAGTAACCTTCTTTCCAGTTGACTTTCGTCTGTCTGTCTGTCTGTCTGTCTGCTTCTCTCAGCAGAGAGAAGCAGACAGTCATTATTTATATACTGCTATCCACATATGCCTGTCTGCTTCTGTCTCTATTTGCGTGTATGTTTTGATCGGCATGTCTGTGCCTGTCTGTCTGTCTGTCTGTCTGAGCGCAAACTTCACAATTAGGTCCAGGGGGGGGGGAGTGGAGTGGTCTGGTGGGACTCCCCCCTCCCCCCCCTTCGTGTTGTTAGAGTACTGGACTGAGAGAGAGAGAGAGAGAGAGAGAGAGAGAGAGAGAGAGAGAGAGAGAGAGAGAGAGAGAGAGAGAGAGAGAGAGAGAGAGAGAGAGAGAG
>NC_091215.1:29666962-29691962 GCF_040958095.1 Procambarus clarkii | reverse complement strand
CGCCTGAGGATGAGTTGAGATAGATGCGAGATAGACAACAAACACCTCCCCAGAAAGCATACTGGCCCAAGCCAGACCACTTCTATTTATATCCACTCTCCCCTCACGCATGCACTTATTCAATCCAGACTCGCAACTTTCCATTGTGTTAAGACTTCCGAGAGGTGACAACATGTTCCTCTGAGTAGCATGTTCACTTCTAAACTTGCTGCGGCTTCCCTATTGCTCTTCTAAATCTATAAAATAAATGGAATTTGAATCCAAAGTTTCGAGTTCTGTTTTAGGTTCAGGGTTTTACAAACTCTTTGTCAAGTCGTTTTATTAATCTATTCAGTTTATTTGTGTGAGATGTAGTCGATACGCCATTGGTGGAGGGGGGATAGGGGGTGTTGGTGAGGATGGATAGACAGGGTAGGAGAGATGTTTGGGGGGGGGGGGAGGGGAAAGGGGGGAGGGGAGGGGTTGTTGATGAAGGGAAGCAGGTCAAAGCCACTCTCCCTTACTATACCACTAGTGAAACTTCCCTTCCCCCCCCCCTACCCCAATCCTCTGCCGCTACCCCTTCCTTGCTCCCTCCCTCCCTCCTCCCCTCCCTCCCTGCCCACACTCTCTCTATCATCCCCACTTTCTTACCTACAGAAAAAAAATCATTCTCGATTTGCTTTTCTGGCACTTCGACTCTTTCTCGTTCCTACTTCCTTCCTCTCTACTCTTTTGCCCACTCTACCTACTCTTTTGCCCACTATCTACTCTTTTGCCCTTTCTACCTACTCTTTTGCCCTTTCTACCTACTCTTTTGCCCTTTCTACCTACTCTTTTGCCCACTATCTACTCTTTCGGCCACTCTATCTACTCTTTCGACCACTATCTACTCTTTCGACCACTCTATCTACTCTTTCGACCACTCTATCTACTCTTTTGCCCACTCTATCTACTCTTTTGCTCACTATCTACTCTTTTGCCCACTCTATCTATTCTTTCGACCACTCTATCTACTCTTTTGCCCACTCTATCTACTCTTTTGCTCACTATCTACTCTTTTGCCCACTCTATCTACTCTTTCGACCACTCTATCTACTCTTTTGCCCACTCTATCTACTCTTTTGCTCACTATCTACTCTTTTGCCCACTCTATCTATTCTTTCGACCACTCTATCTACTCTTTCGGCCTCTCTATACCCTCTCTCTTGAGCCCCCCCCCTCTCAGCCACTTGGGCTGGACGGTAGAGCGACGGTCTCGCTTCATGCTGGTCGGCGTTCAATCCCCGACCGTCTAAGTGGTTGGGGAACCATTCCTTCCCCTCCGTCCCATCCCCAAATCCTTATCCCGATCCCTTCCAAGTGCTATAAAGTCGTAATGGCTTGGCGCTTTCCCTTGACAATTCTAAATGAAATCCCCCCCCCCCCCACACTGTAGATATCTAAGTAGATATGTAGACCTGTGTCACCCATGATGATAGTAGCGACCATTAACCACACTGGTTAATCTATTTCTTGACCCGTTTAACATTTATACTGGATAAAAAAAATTTAACATTGAATCAAATCTACAATCAGAATTTTCCTATCACCTGTAGTTATGATATAATTTTTTTGGTTTTTAATTGTTTGGTTATTAAATTTACAGGTAATTTGTCATTAATGGTAGATAATATAGAGTTTTTTTTTGGTATCGATGTTCAGTGAATGATTTGGTACCATACCTTAATAAGGGTACCTTGAGGTGCTTCCGGGGCTTAGCGTCCCCGCGGCCCGGTCGTCGACCAGGTTGCTGGACTGATCAAGGTAGGCGACTTAAATATTTTCTCACAGAAAAAAAAAACTGCAGGCGGAACTTCTAAGATCCAGGTTAAGAAGGCTGGAATCTTCTCAAGTCATGACAAGTGAAGTATGACACTTCCAGAATTATCATCAGGTCTTCAAACAATTTCCTTTCACAAGAAGGATATTAAGCATTTTTCTGTTAACGAGAGAAGGTTAACGAGCGTTCAGCAACGCAGGCCGTTGGTCATCAAGACGACGTTTGGAAGAGTCAATGAACTTTAGAACAATCGGTGAACACTTCCGAGTTACTGTTCACTGACTTCTAAAGGTATATTTAAAAGCTCTTCCTTTTCTTCATAACTGGACTATACATTATTTTCAGCTGATGCATTAGTACATGCTACGGTCACTTGTCATATGGAAATGTGGAACTAGAAAAGGTCTAGTTAGAAGAATATTCGTAGAACATCTGTGGGGACTTGGTCTCTTGCCTGGACTGTAGCTTGGATAAAGTTATCGCTTGCTTGCCTGGACTGTAGCTTGGATAAAGTCATCGCTTGCTTGCCTGGACTGTAGCTTGGATAAAGTCATCGCTCGCTTGCCTGGACTGTAGCTTGGATAAAGTCATCGCTTGCTTGCCTGGACTGTAGCTTGGATAAAGTCATCGCTGGCTTGCCTGGACTGTAGCTTGGATAAAGTCATCGCTTGCCTGGACTGCAGCTTGGATATAAGCATCGTTCGCTTGCCTGGACTGCAGCTTGGATATAAGCATCGCTCGCTTGCCTGGACTGCAGCTTGGATATAAGCATCGCTTGCTTGCCTGGACTGCAGCTTGGATATAAGCATCGCTCGCTTGCCTGGACTGCAGCTTGGATATAAGCATCGTTCGGTTGCCTGGACTGCAGCTTGGATATAAGCATCGCTCGCTTGCCTGGACTGCAGCTTGGATATAAGCATCGCTTGCTTGCCTGGACTGCAGCTTGGATATAAGCATCGCTCGCTTGCCTGGACTGCAGCTTGGATATAAGCATCGCTTGCTTGCCTGGACTGCAGCTTGGATATAAGCATCGCTCGCTTGCCTGGACTGCAGCTTGGATATAAGCATCGCTCGCTTGCCTGGACTGCAGCTTGGATATAAGCATCGCTCGCTTGCCTGGACTGCAGCTTGGATATAAGCATCGCTGGCCTGGACTGCAGCTTGGATATAAGCCATGATGTTGTGCATTGTGTGAGTGGGTTGTCAGGGAAGAGAACTGCCAATTACCTCAGAAAGTCACTTATGCCAGTGAAGAACAAAATGTGTTCAATCCTCCATTAATTAACCCCAAAGCTATCTTATATTACCATCTTTACACCTTGAATTAGACCTTATGACAGCCTCTGCTAAGGCGACGGACAAGAATGGTGATGGATTTTTATACTGAAAAGATAAACATTCTAATAATTAAGTGAAACAAATATATATTGGAGAGAATTTTAGATTCTAAAATTTTTTAGATTTTAGAAATTTTTTAGATTTTAGATTTTAATTTTTTTTTAGAATTTTGTAGATCCTAAACGAAGAAAACAAAGTAGATAATACGAGATGAAAAGTTTGAGGAGAAACTGAACCCTTTTAAAAAGAAGATGTTGGATATCTTTCAAAAATATTACGAAAAACGGTTTACGAAATTAACAAAAAAAAAGTTGGGATGACTAAAACTTAATTTTTTGGGGATTCTCAATTGGATTTCTTCCCGGAAAACCTGAGGACCATCAACGTCCAACACGGTGAGGGAGTTTGCCAAAACGTTTCGAGCATTCTGGCCAAGAGGTGGGTATGTGGGCCTGCGGGCCGCCGCTCCAAGCAACAGCCTGTTGGTCCAAACTCTCACAAGTCGAGCCTGGCCTCGGGCCGGGCTTGGGGAGTAGAAGAACTCCCAGAACCCCATCAAGCAGATATATGTGGGCCTGCGGGTCGCTCCAAGCAACAGCCTGTTGGACCAAACTCTCACAAGTCGAGCCTGGCCTCGGCCCGGGCTTGGGGAGTAGAAGAACTCCCAGAACCCCATCAACCAGGTATCAACCAGGAGCATGGAAACCGGTGCCATTGGTACTAGGGTATTAGGGCACCAGGGTATCAGGGGCACCAGGAGTCGTACCATACAGATTGACTAGTCCTTGACACTCACTTGCCAGGGGGCAGGTCCCCCCAAGCAAAACATAAAATAAATAAATATATAAATGTTTATTTAGGTAAGGTACATACATACAAGAGATTTTACATGTCAGGACGTCATCAGAAATCATCATTTAGCTAATTTGTTTTTGCAGGCGATGAGTCACAATAACGTGGCTAAAGTATGTTGACCAGACCACACACTAGAAGGTGAAGGGACGACGACGTTTCGGTTCGTCCTGGACCATTCTCAAGTCGATTGTCTTGAAGAGAATGGTCCAGGACGGACCGAAACGTCGTCGTCCCTTCACCATCTAGTGTGTGGTCTGGTCAACCTAATTTGTTTTTAATTAACTCAGCAATGAATTTGTAACATGTAGGTAGATATGCAATTTATTAAAAATTGACTTGTGTAGTACCATGCAAATATATCTTGCGGGATACAAAAAAAAACTAAGTTGAATTCAACATGACAAATTACCATGATTTGTGATACAAAATTTAAATTTGTAGACACGAGAGAGAGAGAGAGAGAGAGAGAGAGAGAGAGAGAGAGAGAGAGAGAGAGAGAGAGAGAGAGAGAGAGAGAGAGAGAGAGAGAGAGAGAGAGAGAGAGAACATTATAAGTTTCTCTTTTTAAAGAGTCATCTGGCGAGCTTTGGCTACTGTTACTTTCCGTGGGGCACTTGCCAAGTTCCGCATGCAGCTTGCCAAGTTCCGCAAGGAGCTATAGTCAAGTTCCGCGTAGTCCCTTAATGTCAAGTTCTACATAACACTTTCCAAGTGCGAAAAGCACGTCCACAAGGTCTTTTCCAAGTTCCTGTAGGCCTCGTCCCAAGTTCGGATGGTAACCTGGTTGATACCTGGTTGATACCTGGTCGATACCTGGCTGATACCTGGTCGATACCTGGTTGATACCTGGTTGATACCTGGTTGATACCTGGTTGATACCAGGTTGATACCTGGTTGATACCTGGTTGATACCTGGTCGATACCTGGTTGATACCTGGTTGATACCTAGTTGATACCTGGTTGATACCTGGTCGATACCTGGCTGATACCTGGTCGATACCTGGTTGATACCTGGTTGATACCTAGTTGATACCTGGTTGATACCTGGTCGATACCTGGTTGATACCTAGTTGATACCTGGTTGATACCTGGTTGATACCTGGTTGATACCTGGTTGATGGGGTTCTGGGAGTTCTTCTACTCCCCAAACCCGCTCAAGGAGACATGGTCTATGGCCTGTGATGGTCCTAGAGGCCACACCTGCTATAAGTTCCGGCCTGCAGGTGTGTGTACATATATGATAGTCCCCCCGGGACGACTTTCTGTTCTTCCCACACTGATTGCTGGCGATTCATGCTCAGTTCCGTACATGGTAGAGGTGTAGGCTGGTTCGTGGGGTGAGGGAGGGGGTACGGGGAGTGGGTAGGTGGGTAGGGGGTTGGGCAGGTGGTGGGCAGACTGGAGGAATGGGGAATGGGGGGGGTGGGAAAGGGGAGGGGAAAGGGGGGAGCAACTCTCCCTGGCTAGCTATGTGGGCTACCACACTACCTCTGGCGTAAGTGAAACCGTCTGGATCTTGTATGTCGTATTACTCTCTCTCTCTCTCTCTCTCTCTCTCTCTCTCTCTCTCTCTCTCTCTCTCTCTCTCTCTCTCTCTCTCTCTCTCTCTTTCTCCCTCTGTCCCTCTCTCCCTCTGTCCCTCTCTCCCTCTGTCCCTCTATCCCTCTGTCCCTCTGTCCCTCTCTCCCTCTATCCCTCTGTCCCTCTATCCCTCTGTCCCTCTATCCCTCTGTCCCTCTGTCCCTCTGTCCCTCTATCCCTCTGTCCCTCTATCCCTCTGTCCCTCTATCCCTCTGTCCCTCTGTCCCTCTATCCCTCTGTCCCTCTATCCCTCTGTCCCTCTGTCCCTCTGTCCCTCTATCCCTCTATCCCTCTGTCCCTCTATCCCTCTGTCCCTCTGTCCCTCTATCCCTCCCTCCCTCGCCACCTAACCAGCACTCCTTATAATAACCATTTCTAACCACTACAAAATCATCACACTATAAGAATCAAAAGATCTTATTCTTAACAACATATAATAAGCGCTCTATAGGCATAACATAACAACCTAAACTCATAATCTATCGTCAGTTTTATTTATATTTTCGTGTTCGTTTCGAGAGTGGTAATAGGGAGATGCTGAGCGATACTTTGGGACAATTTGAGTGATGTGAGGTGACAGGTGTTGGAGTGAACAGGTGTGTGTGGGGGCAGTTGTTGATGGTGGAGTGAACAGGTGTGTGTGTGAGCAGATGTTGCTGCTAGAGTGAACAGGTGTGTGTGGGGGCAGTTGTTGTTGGAGTGAACAGGTGTGTGTGGGGGCAGTTGTTGATGGTGGAGTGAACAGGTGTGTGTGTACTCACCTAATTGTACTCACCTAATTGTGCTTGCGGGGGTTGAGCTTTGGCTCTTTGGTCCCGCCTCTCAACTGTCAATCAACTGGTGTACAGATTCCTGAGCCTACTGGGCTCTATCATACCTACATTTGAAACTGTGTATGGAGTCAGCCTCCACCACATCACTTCCTAGTGCATTCCATTTATTAACTACTCTGACACTGAAAAAAATTCTTTCTAACGTCTCTGTGGCTCATCTGGGTACTAAGTTTCCACCTGTGTCCCCTTGTTCGTGTCCCACCCGTGCTGAAGAGTTTGTCTTTGTCCACCCTGTCAATTCCCCTGAGAATTTTGTAGGTGGTTATCATGTCTCCCCTTACTCTTCTGTTTTCCAGGGATGTGAGGTTCAGCTCCTTTGTGGGCAGTTGTTGCTGCTAGAGTGAACAGGTGTGGCCAGTTGTTCAAAAAAAAAAAAAAGATGAACAAAAATTACGCAGATAAATACACAATAACAATAGAACAAAGTTCACATTAACATATTAGTGAACATGAGGAAGACAGACGTCATTCACAGTCTCAAATGCAGCTACGCTCGTGTCATCTGCCAAAACGTACACAATACATCGTGCTACAACCTAACTAGAAATGTATGAACCCCGAGCAATTGAACCTAACGAGTCATTAGAAAAAGGGGGTTGGGGATATTTGTGAGTCGCGACTTTTCATAGGACCTTGTAATTTCGACGTTTTGGGACTCCCTAACGTGCAAAATGCGACGTGTTAGTGTGGGAAGCCAGGTTGAGATATGATAAGAGCCAAGTTTAGTTTTATTTAGATGCTGTATAACTGTTGTAGCTGGGAGGTGAGAGGCGGGACCAAAGCGCTGAAGTTCAACCCCCTGCGAGGACAATTCAGTGACTGCACACACACACACACACACACACACACACACACACACACACACACACACACACACACACACACACACACACACACACACACACACGAGGCGTGACACACATGACACCCGCGTACGCAAGAATGCCGCCACACATGACACACACACATATGACACCACGGGTCTGGGAAACACTACACCCAAGAGTCAGTTATCATCACCACACCCGGAAACCTCTCTCTTCCGGCCGCATGAAACACACACATAACACTTAGATGATACATAACACTTAGATGATACATAACACAGTGCCATCCCCCTCAGAACTAATAATCTTCCTTTGCAATACCTGAAAAAAACACACACCTGCTGCTTCATAACTCCAAAATAACCCCCTCTATATAACTTTCTAAAACCCCGAGGAGCTATATCGGGTCAATGAGGCCTTCGGGTGCGCTACCTCGCGCGTCGTACAACACGAAACAAACACGTTACGATTGATAAAGATTAAGCCACCCAAGAGGTGGCACGGGCATGAATAGCCCGTAAAAACACGTTACGGACCTGATCTGGTGAGGAAGTTGAAGCGAGCGTGTTTGGTGACGTAGGGGGAGTTGCCGGACATCATGATGGCGGAGTCGGAGTCGCTGTGGTAGCCGCTAACATCACTGCCGTCGTCATCGTCGCCGCCGCCGCCAGGGGCGCCGCCGTCCTCCTCCACCGCCTCCTTCAGCATCTCCAACACCTGTAGGGGTAGACAGAGAAATGGTGGTAAGAAATAGGCAATGGAGGGCTTGAGAGAGAGAACCAGCGGACCATGTCAAACTTTACCACAGTCACCCCCTGAAATGTTATTAATTAAGTCCGTTTTCACTCCCGAGAACATTTCCAACGCTAACTTGCATAAATATATTTTCCTTATTTTCCCCGTCACAGATAATATCTGCTAGGCAGAGCTAGACAACATGGAGTCTAGTACGATACATAGGCCAAGACTCATTAAACATGTACGAAACACCTACATCTTCCCTGAATCATGACTGTTTAATAAATGTAAAAAAAACAATAACTTTAAATACACAATCATTCAACTAACATGTAAGTGAATGAAATATACACAATGCTATACAACCTATACACATCTTTGTGTTATTAAGAAGCTATAATGCAGTCTACCAGCCTGCATCATAGAGTCTACCAGCTACCCTATGCCCCTGTTACCTAGAAGTAAAATAGGTACCTGGGTGTTAGTCAGCTGTCACGGGCTGCTTCCTGGGGGTGGAGGCCTGGTCGAGGACCGGGCCGCGGGACACTAAAAGCCCCGAAATCATCTCAAGATAACCTCAAGCTTACACACTGAAGAGTGTACAGATCCTCAACTTGTGTACAAGAGAAAGGAACATTCAACCTGATACACGAAACAGGACAAAACAAAATACTGCTAAACTTCGCAACACCCGAAGGGAGCAAAAAAAAAAAAATGACTTATGGTTAACAAAAAACAACATAAACAACGACAACAAAGACAAAGACAAAAATGGTCGAAGGCAAGATTCCCAAGACATCATGGAAGCGTCTTACCACGGGCTCACCATAGCCCGTGCTACTTGGGACTTTTTGTTCCAGGTAGCGAATCATTAACAACAACAACAATAATGGAAGCGTCCAAAGGACCGTGGAGAGAGAGAGAAAGAGAGAGAGAGAGAGAGAGAGAGAGAGAGAGAGAGAGAGAGAGAGAGAGAGAGAGAGAGAGAGAAAGAGAGAGAGAGAGAGAGAGAGAGAGAGAAAGAGAGAGAGAGAGAGAGAACAGAATGAAGAAGCTATTTCCATATTTCCATCACTTTACACTTGCTGGTATTGAACTCCAGTAGCCATTTTTCGGATTAACTCTGCAACCTTCTTAAACCAACTTATAGATACCAGCTAAATGGGAGACATAATGAAGCAAACACCACAAACAGAACAGATGAGGAACATATGAAAAATCACAATAACAATTATATTACACAAATAAAAAAATAAGTTAAAAATTACGAAAAAAGTAACCGGCAAAATTTTTTTACGGCGTTAGCAATAAGCATTTACCTATTTTTTTTCATTCTTAACAGTCATTTATGTTTATCAACTCCATTTATTATTCGGCTAACCAGTTACTCATACAAGACTTCACTTTCTCTCTGTCAGCGCCATCTATTGCATAGATAACCAGTTACTCATACAAGACTTCACTTTCTCTCTGTCAGCGCCATCTATTGCATAGATAACCAGTTACTCATACAAGACTTCACTTTCTCTCTGTCAGCGCCATCTATTGCATAGATAACCAGTTACTCATACAAGACTTCACTTTCTCTCTGTCAGCGCCATCTATTGCATAGATAACCAGTTACGCGGCGCCGTCCACTTCCTGACTCCCGCCAAAACCTTCTCGGTCTCGCAACAAATATTGTGATTGGCTCACGCCGCGATCATTGCCGCGTAGCGCTGGTTTCTGGCGCAACTTGACGACTAAAGGTAATTTGAAATTAATGTATGATTATCTTTAATGGCATCGTCAGTTACTAGGCCAAAGGAATTATGGCAATTTGTATACGATCTGAATAATAATAATAATAAAATTAAATAATATTAATTATTATTAGTTTGAATATTTAATTGGTAGACAATTAGTCTTTTACAAGCAGGAAACTGTGACACACTCATTCATTATTCACAACATTTATGTACTAATAATCTGAGTGAGAGAGAGAGAGAGAACACCCGAGATACACCCCCACAAACATACAACATACACCCCCACAAACATACAACATACACCCCCACAAACATACAACATACACCCCCACAAACATACAACATACACCCCCACAAACATACAACATACACCCCCACAAACATACAACATACACCCCCACAAACATACAACATACACCCCCACAAACATACACCCCCCACAAACATACAACATACACCCCCACAAACATACAACATACACACCTACATACACCCAACATACACCCCCCACAAACATACACCCCCCACAAACATACAACATACACCCCCCCACAAACATACAATATACACCCCCCCCACAAACATACAACATACACCCCCCACAAACATACAACATACACCCCCCACAAACATACAACATACACCCCCCACAAACATACAATATACACCCCCCCACAAACATACAACATACACCCCCCCCACAAACATACAACATACACCCCCCACAAACATACAACATACACCCCCCACAAACATACAACATACACCCCCCCACAAACATACAATATACACCCCCCACAAACATACAACATACACCCCCCCCACAAACATACAACATACACCCCCCACAAACATACAACATACACCCCCCACAAACATACAATATACACCCCCACAAACATACAACATACACCCCCCACAAACATACAACATACACCCCCCACAAACATACAACATACACCCCCCACAAACATACAACATACACCCCCACAAACATACAACATACACCCCCCACAAACATACAACATACACCCCCCACAAACATACAACATACACCCCCCACAAACATACAACATACACCCCCACAAACATACAACATACACCCCCCCACAAACATACAACATACACCCCCCACAAACATACAACATACACCCCCCCACAAACATACAATATACACCCCCACAAACATACAACATACACCCCCCACAAACATACAACCCCCACAAACATACAACATACACCCCCCACAAACAACCAACCCCCACAAACATACAACATACACCCCCCACAAACATACAACATACACCCCCCCACAAACATACAATATACACCCCCACAAACATACAACATACACCCCCCACAAACAACCAACCCCCACAAACATACAACATACACCCCCGCTGCCTGCAGGTGCTGACCACTCTCTCTCATCAAAGAGTAAACAATGACTTGCATAACTCTCTCCCCACAGCGGACCACAACCGTCCCGCTCATTCATAATTCTGGCCCATTGATGACGCCTCCATGGGTGCTACGACACGGCTTCCATGGGTGTCACACAGTGTACTCACCTGGTTGATACCTGGTTGATACCTGGTTGATACCTAGTTGTATTCAGCTGGTTTACTTGCAGGGGTTGAGCTCTGGCTCTTTGGGCCCGCCTCTCAACTATAAATCTACTGATTTTTACTTCACACACAGGAAGCAGCCCGTAGCAGCTGTCTTACTCCCAGGTACCCATTTACTGCTAGGTGAACATGGGTACCAGGGTGAAAGAAACATTGCCCATTTGTTTCCTCCTAACAGGGAGGACTACTAACTAGCTAGCAGGGGGGGGGGGACTGTAACACTGTAAAAGTGTTTGGTTTAGGTTAATACATACATAGAGTACATGAGTCACAGACAAGGATCTGAGAGGCGCCAGTTGTCTGCCTGAGATCTCACACCTCAAAGCGTTAATGACCTCAAGTGACCTGAGGTCAGATCATGAGAATTTCACCTTGCTTCCGCTAAGCTGATAATTGTAGTCTGGTAGCCTTCAAACATGCCGACGTTTAAGGAGTGGCTTGGTAGTGCCGGAGGCTATCTATTTGTGGGCGGAGTTAGCTACTAGGTTCCCCAATATAAACTCGGAGAGCTATCGAGCATCAAGCATTAACGAGACAGAACAGCACACGAGCCAGCAGAGAGAGAAGACAGCCCTACCAGGAAGGCTGTCGGCCGGCAGGGCGGGAGTCTCTGTCAACTACAGACCCCCCCCCCCCTCTCTATTCAACTTAGACTCAGTCCTCGGTGAGTGAACATTAAGGTGACTTGGTCGTGTTTACATATGTTGTGTGATGATCAGGGGCAGTCAAGTTGTAGGGTTCTCGAATTCTTGGATGATGACTCTCTTTAACATTTTAATTGAATTGCTAAATTATGATACTTCATGTGAAATATAATTATGAATTTATTATTTAAATTGTGTTTAACTTTGTTCCCTAGAGCTTTGAGTTGAGGTGAGAAAGCCTCTGTGGTTACTGTTTTCATGGTTTAGAATGAGTACATGATAAAGATGGGAACTACTAATAATGATCTCTTGATAACATCCTTTGAGAATTTTGTGATACAGGCAAGTTCCATTCCTTGTCTTGTATGTAATGATCATGAATGGATGGTGGCAGCATTTCGTCTTCTACTATCTACTCTTCTACTTCTACTATCTACTCTTCTACTTCTACGTATCTACACCTCTCCCTCCACCCTTCTCTAAACTCTCACTTTCAACTAATGACCCTCCTCGCCCCTCCCACCTCTCTGCCTCTCACCCCAAACCCTCACTAATTACTTCACTATTCATTTCTTTCCTTTCGTTTTCTCTTATACGTTTGTGGCTATGATTCTGTATTCTAGAGTTCTCTCTAGAGTTTCGGGTAACTGATCAAGTGACGGCGCCTTGTAGTCTTAGCACCTAGGTAGTCAAATACCTAGGTTACAAGGTGTTGAACGAGAGAGGTTGCCTTAGAATCTCTGGGAGTGCTCTAGAATAGTTAGCTAACTGGGGACGGGATAACGGACTAGAGAGAGCTGTTTCCCCCGGCCTCGTTAGTTAACTGGGGGGTGGAATAATGGACAAGATAGAGCTATTTCCCCCACCCCCCGTTACAATGATGGCAGCGGTGTTGAACAATGTTGTAGGTAGTTGGTGTTCTTTTAACATTGTTCAGTCCCACGTGTCTTTTTGCCGCTCAGGCGCTATCAGGGAGATCTTGGCAGGTGTTTTACTTTCGCGATTTAGCGAGTTTTTTCAGGCTAGGAGATGGTGATTCTCTGGTGTTGTGTTTAGTGATTTTGTGAGTTTTGTGGTATTCAGGGAATGTTCACCAGAACTTGCGTGTGTAGTGATTTATGTTAGTAATAAGATTTGGCGATTTGGGAACTTAGCGGTGTTGGTAGTGCAGGTCAGCTGAGTGTGACAGGTGACCTCGCATGTCCCACGGGGACACCCAGCCACCGCTGGTCTCCAGGTCAGTGGGGAGTGGCAGGTGTAGTTCTTAAATAGATTTTAAGTAGTTTTTAGTGGTTCTGCTCAGATTATTGCGATCGACTGTTTTACTCCATTTGAACGCAATAACCCGAGGTGTACTGGTCTTGTACAGCATGCTAGGGGGAGCCTTAGTATGTCAGTAGACTTCACGTTGGGGACGCTCGACGTTAGATAGTCTGGTCACAGGGGTGGCAACAGTTTGGGGTTGTTGACCGGCGGAGAAGCTAGGGAGACACTCTGGGTCACGTAGGTGGCTGTAGGTTAAGGGTGGGAGTAATGGTTAATTATGTACTTAAGATTAGGAAAGGTACAGTTAAGTGAGGCTAGTGTTTGTCTATTAGTGTTGATTTTTTTTTTTTGTGTGACAAGTTAAAAGTAGTGATGCCCTTATTCTCTCTTCTCTAACTTTACTCTGTTACTGTTTTATGTTCCACCAAGTCAATATCATTCAGAGTTAATTGGATTATTAAAAAAAAAAAAAAAAAAAATTTGAAGTGTAGTTGTTGCCAGGAGGAGAGCGTTATGATATAACTGTGTAACCCTATACAAACTACAGGGTCACACAACAGCATGGAACACGGGTATTGTCGCCTTTATGTTCAATTCACAGGTGGGAGCCAGAGGAGAGGCGCGACGCATATACAGAAGAGGGAGACGGCTGCTGTGTACCACACTCAGGGGCGTTTATCACCACCACCACGACCAGCCCACTACCTGGAGGTCATGGCTCCACCACCACCACCACCCCAGGGGACCCCAAGACGCAGCCCTCTCGGTCGGTCAACATTGGTCTACCCAGTGGACCCCAGGTCGTTCTGCAGACGACCCCAGACGACCCAGTAAAGATGGAAGAGGAACAACAACGACTCCAGTCTGTACCACCAACATCGGTCTACCCAGGATGGACCCCAGGACGGACGGACCCCAATGGACCCCAGGTCGCTTGTCAAAGACCCATGGGAGGAGGAAGAGAGAAGAAAGAAGAGAGAAGAAAGAAGAGAGAAGAAAGAAGAGAGAAAAAAGAAGAGAGAAGAAAGAAGAAGATAAGACAAGCTGAGACATGATACCTAGTGTCCCTTGCTGGTGTCAGCATCATTGCATGGAGCGTAATTGCAAGACAGGATCGTTTGCCTTAACTGGCCGCCCCTCCTACAAGCATGTTGCTCTGTTGAGTGATTCTTCCTGTGTCATGCGGACTTGATGTGGCTGTCAGAAGTAGCTCTCTGAAGGAGGCGTGCTGGAGCAACAGGGAGGAAGAAGAGTAGGATGGGATTTCTACTGTTGGCAACTATATGAAGGTCTCGAAACTTGTAGTCCCTATAGCTGTGAAGAACCCCAATATACGTCTCTCATGGTGACTGACGTAGGGCCAATTACAGATCAGCTGGGACAACCGAATTCCACGGTCCTGTGCTCAGTTCAAGTAGTAACGGCTTTCGGGTTGACCAAGTGTTGTTGTGCGTTAACGACGGAGAAGCGACGGAGGCAGTTGTGTTGAAGAAATGTGGTACAGGATTATCTACAAGACCAAGCAGTGACGTCGCCCAGCCAGAGACAATGGACGTCTGTCTACATATTTCATTTTTTAGAGTAGGATGATGTATATTTGTTTAGCTAGGATGTATTCTTTTCGTTAATAAAGTTGTCGCACACAGCTAGCTTGCTTTAGCAGTGTTGCAAAAACTTTATTTTCGGGGAGAAGGGGAGATGTAACACTGTAAAAGTGTTTGGTTTAGGTTAATACATACATAGAGTACATGAGTCACAGACAAGGATCTGAGAGGCGCCAGTTGTCTGCCTGAGATCTCACACCTCAAAGCGTTAATGACCTCAAGTGACCTGAGGTCAGATCATGAGAATTTCACCTTGCTTCCGCTAAGCTGATAATTGTAGTCTGGTAGCCTTCAAACATGCCGACGTTTAAGGAGTGGCTTGGTAGTGCCGGAGGCTATCTATTTGTGGGCGGAGTTAGCTACTAGGTTCCCCAATATAAACTCGGAGAGCTATCGAGCATCAAGCATTAACGAGACAGAACAGCACACGAGCCAGCAGAGAGAGAAGACAGCCCTACCAGGAAGGCTGTCGGCCGGCAGGGCGGGAGTCTCTGTCAACTACAGACCCCCCCCCCCCTCTCTATTCAACTTAGACTCAGTCCTCGGTGAGTGAACATTAAGGTGACTTGGTCGTGTTTACATATGTTGTGTGATGATCAGGGGCAGTCAAGTTGTAGGGTTCTCGAATTCTTGGATGATGACTCTCTTTAACATTTTAATTGAATTGCTAAATTATGATACTTCATGTGAAATATAATTATGAATTTATTATTTAAATTGTGTTTAACTTTGTTCCCTAGAGCTTTGAGTTGAGGTGAGAAAGCCTCTGTGGTTACTGTTTTCATGGTTTAGAATGAGTACATGATAAAGATGGGAACTACTAATAATGATCTCTTGATAACATCCTTTGAGAATTTTGTGATACAGGCAAGTTCCATTCCTTGTCTTGTATGTAATGATCATGAATGGATGGTGGCAGCATTTCGTCTTCTACTATCTACTCTTCTACTTCTACTATCTACTCTTCTACTTCTACGTATCTACACCTCTCCCTCCACCCTTCTCTAAACTCTCACTTTCAACTAATGACCCTCCTCGCCCCTCCCACCTCTCTGCCTCTCACCCCAAACCCTCACTAATTACTTCACTATTCATTTCTTTCCTTTCGTTTTCTCTTATACGTTTGTGGCTATGATTCTGTATTCTAGAGTTCTCTCTAGAGTTTCGGGTAACTGATCAAGTGACGGCGCCTTGTAGTCTTAGCACCTAGGTAGTCAAATACCTAGGTTACAAGGTGTTGAACGAGAGAGGTTGCCTTAGAATCTCTGGGAGTGCTCTAGAATAGTTAGCTAACTGGGGACGGGATAACGGACTAGAGAGAGCTGTTTCCCCCGGCCTCGTTAGTTAACTGGGGGGTGGAATAATGGACAAGATAGAGCTATTTCCCCCACCCCCCGTTACAGGACTAACGTAAGTGGTGGCATATAGCTTTCAGAAGGTGCCTTTGTTGTTAATGATATTCAAGAGGTTATACGATTTGAAACTATTTAGACATTCGTTTTGTCGGGAACAGGAAATTATATATTATATATATATATATATATATATATATATATATATATATATATATATATGCAAACAAGCCTGAATGGTCCCCAGGACTATATACAACTGAAAAACTCACACCCCAGAAGTGACTCGAACCCATACTCCCACAACTGGTATGTACAGGGACGCCTTAATCCGCTTGACCATCACGACCGGACATAAGGAAGTGATAGCCGAGGCTATATGAACCACTTCCCCGCCGGCACTCGGATGGTAATCTTGGGCATAGCATTTTATCAAATCACCTCATTCTTTGGGGCACACGTGAGGAACACAAATGCAAACAAGCCTGAATGGTCCCCAGGACTATATACAACTGAAAACTCACACCCCAGAAGTGACTCGAACCCATACTCCCACAACTGGTATGTACAGGGACGCCTTAATCCGCTTGACCATCACGACCGGACATAAGGAAGTGATAGCCGAGGCTATATGAACCACTTCCCCGCCGGCACTCGGATGGTAATCTTGGGCATAGCATTTTATCAAATCACCTCATTCTTTGGGGCACACGTGAGGAACACAAATGCAAACAAGCCTGAATGGTCCCCAGGACTATATACAACTGAAAACTCACACCCCAGAAGTGACTCGAACCCATACTCCCACAACTGGTATGTACAGGGACGCCTTAATCCGCTTGACCATCACGACCGGAATGGTTCCTGGGGACCATTCAGGCTTGTTTGCATTTGTGTTCCTCACGTGTGCCCCAAAGAATGAGGTGATTTGATAAAATGCTATGCCCAAGATTACCATCCGAGTGCCGGCGGGGAAGTGGTTCATATAGCCTCGGCTATCACTTCCTTATGTCCGGTCGTGATGGTCAAGCGGATTAAGGCGTCCCTGTACATACCAGTTGTGGGAGTATGGGTTCGAGTCACTTCTGGGGTGTGAGTTTTCAGTTATATATATATATATATATATATATATATATATATATATATATATATATATTATATATATATATATATATATATATATATATATAAACAGTTGTCTAACTCAAGGGTGCCTATTTATCAATAGCCCAAAAATAAATGAAAGACGATTGTGAATCCCGGCTCGTCCACGTCACTCAGCCCACAAAACACCGGCCACACGCAAAAAATAGCGTGTGCACGCACACACGCACTTTCCCAGACATAAAACTATACATTCATACATTTCTAAGTTTGTTCTTGTGTTTGGTTTACACAGATGAGTACAGGAGTGGACGGCTTCTGATGCCTATTAGCAGGCTCAGCGCTTTCCCCTTCCCATGACTCGTGGTAGGTCTTAAAATACTACCTTCCCCCAGGGCGCCTGATAGCTGAGTGAACTGCGCTTCGGATTTGTAGTCCTGAGGTTCCCCGGGTTCGATTCCCGGTGGAGGCGGAGACAAATGGCCAAAACGTTTCTTTCACTCTGATGCCCCCTGTTACCTAGCAGTAAATAGGTACCTGGGAGTTTAGACAGCTGCTACGGGCTGCTTCCAGGGGTTGTGTAACAGCCTGGTCGAGGACCGGGCCGCGGGGACGCTAAGCCCCGAAATAATCTCAAGATAATCTTCCCCGAAACGCGACGTTCCAAAATACCATTACTATCCCTAGAACTAACGGCCACAGGCGGGAGAAGAGAGTGGTATACGAGTGCTTGAACAAGAGGCAGAAGGGATGGGGCCAAGATACGACTAAATAACATTAGAATCAACACGGAGTGAACGCCGAAGCGAGAGAGTATTTGAACTGCGCGCCATGGGCTAGGGGGCGTCTTCCGGGCAACGTGATTGGTCAGTCCGAGGTCTGTTAGTAAGACGGCTCACTGACTGCCCGGCCCGTTACGCGATCCGCCGGACAGAGTTGCCGCTCTTGCTGTGTATATTTATTTATTTATTTATTTATTTATTTATTTATTTATTTATTTATGCATATACAAGAATGTACATAAGGAATGTGAGGATACAAATATGGTAATTACAGTCTTGTAAAGCCACTAGCACGCGCAGCGTTTCGGGCAGATAATATTAATATAATATTTATGTTTATCTACTTTATCTACATGTCCCCAAGTTTTCTATTTAGGAATTTGTATCCTGTCACATTTAACTCTGTTATTGATGCTTTATTTAATATATAATGTTAGAAGCAACACTCTTGCTTCCTGTTTACAACTGATTGTTTTAGAAGATGAGAGGAAATGTCAACACTGTGGAGACATGCCTCACACCACTGGAACATTATCGTACACAGGGCAGAGTTACTGACCCAATAAGATTTTAAACCAAGATTCAAC
This sequence comes from Procambarus clarkii, assembly GCF_040958095.1. Taxonomy (NCBI): domain Eukaryota; kingdom Metazoa; phylum Arthropoda; class Malacostraca; order Decapoda; family Cambaridae; genus Procambarus; species Procambarus clarkii. Next base: position 29,673,274 of record NC_091215.1, on the reverse strand, counting down.
AGAGCAAAAGAAGTTGTTCAACACATTGGGTATAATCTTATAAGCGACCATACGAGTCATAAACACTCATACTCCGCCTAAAGACAGAAAAACCAGCAAAATGTAACACTTAGTGGGCCAGCCAGAGGCTTAGGGCCCGCGCGGGAATATCCCTGCAAAACAAAAGAGTCAACACCTCTCTCTCTCTCTCTCTCTCTCTCTCTCTCTCTCTCTCTCTCTCTCTCTCTCTCTCTCTCTCTCTCTCTCTCTCTCTCACCCTTGGCCTCTGTGTTCACTGAGACAATTAAACAGTTGCTGGCGCCGCACGACTGCCGCGAGCGTAAGAGATTAATATAATATTGCGATACTTCCGCGTGAGGCGAACACGTGCTTCTGTTTACACTGCTCGCTCAGCTGTCTCTGAACACAACAGAAGAGGCGCGGAGAGCGCTACAACGCACACGCACGCATTCATACACGCACTCACTCATGCGCGCACGCACACGATCGCACGCACACGATCACACACACACATACAGGGGCCTGGTAGCCTGGTGGATAGCGCGCAGGACTCTTGATTCTGTGGTGCGGGTTCGATTCCCGCACCAGGCAGAAACAAATGGGCAAAGTTTCTTTCACCCTGAATGCCCATGTTACCTAGCAGTAAATAGGTACCTAGGAGTTAGTCAGCTGTCACGGACTGCTTCCTTCATCACCGGGGATCGAACTCGGACCCTAGGATTACGCATACAGAATGCAGTCTACTCAGCTATCAGGCCCCGTAGGCATCTCAGAACTCAAAGAGTTCTCAAGAACAGGAAGGAAGCCAAGTGTTATATCTTGAGATGATTTCGGGGTTTTTAGTGTCTCCACCCCCAGGAAGCAGCCCGTGACAGCTGACTAACACCCAGGTACCTATTTTACTGCTAGGTAACAGGGGCATAGGGTGAAAGAAACTCTGCCCATTGTTTCTCGCCGGCGCCTGGGATCGAACCCACGACCACAGGATCACAAGTCCAGCGTGCTGTCCACTCGGCCATAAGTCAACTGGGTTACACCACCAGCTGTGTGACTCACCAACACACGGACTGCCCATCAGAAATCCGAACAAGGCGTTCAGGACACAGTTGGAACATGCGCCACCAATGTGGAGTCTGTATCTAAACAGAAAATGAACTTGAGGAATAGTTCAGAGAAGTGTGTGTCCTGAGACTAATCCCAGAGCCGAGGGGCACGAGTTACGGGGAAATGCTACTGGAATTTAACCTTATGTCACCGCATGAGAGAAGAAATAAAGGGTTGGATGGCTTATCAATTGAATAAAGGAGGGAGTAAAGTGGTAGAGACGGCTTTGCGGGCTCACCATAGCCCGTGATACATGGACACTTCGTTCTGAGTAGCTAAATCTAAAAACAACAAACAACATGGTACAGACCAAGTTACAGCCCCGCTCCTGTGCCTGGTAAGTCCACTACGGGCTCACCATAGCCCGTGCTACTTGGAACCTTTCGTTCTAAGTAGCCTGAATCTAAAACAAAATGGTAGAGTCACTCATTACAGTTTCAAACGTAGATGACAGCATAAATGCTTCGGGAACCCCCTATTATCGTTAAAGAACTGATATCAACGGTCCAAGAGCTGAAGCTCAACTCTGGCAAAACATAGCTATGTGATGTAGAAACGCTCACAGTTTCAAAATAAACTTTCCAACACATTGCACATGCAACATCACCCAACAGGAAGAGAATTTATGCGAAACTTTCTCGTTGCAACACCCCATAAGCGCCTCGTTGTTCAGGGAGTCATCCTAAAGCACACTGTCAAGACCAATGACGGCGTCACACATACCTAGCACCACAGAAAGTCTTCGCGGAGCACCTGACCGCAACCACCCAGCGAAGCCTTATGCATAGGGGACATAAGGAACCTCTGGACACTCGAAGAGCCCCTGACCGCAAGCACCCAGCGAAGCCTTATGCACAGGGGACATAAGGAGCTTCTGGACACTCGAAGAGCCCTTGACCGCAAGCACCCAGCGAAGCCTTATGCACAGGGGACATAAGAAGCTTCTGGACACTCGAGGAGCCCTTGACCGCAACCGCCCGGCGAACCCTTATGCACAGGGGACATAAGGAGCCTCTGGACACTCACCAGGCCCTCCGGCTTAAGAGCTGGGCCTGTAAATTATCTGCTTGCCGCTCTGATGGACAGGAAGCTTGTATTAGTAATGGTAATGATGGTTGAGGCAGCAGCTGTCATACCGGTGGTGGTGGCTGCTTCAATGGTCATAGCGGTAATGGTGACGCCAAAGAGAAGATGCCTTGTTACACGCAAGTAACAAGGCCGATACTTGTAAGTAACATGTACCAACCATCACTCACCACAACACAACTATCGTTCTCAAATTGTACTTTGCACGTGTATATAGTGTCTCATCCTATGCTATAGGAGAAGTCCAGCTCCTCTACGGGGCGTGTGATCCTCTCCGACATCCCAGAATGGGTAATATGTTATAGCTCATTTCTGATACACACACACACACACACACACACACAAGGGGGCCTCGTAGCCTGGTGGATAGCGCGCAGGACTCGTAATTCTGTGGCGCGGGTTCGATTCCCGCACGAGGCAGAAACAAATGGGCAAAGTTTCTTTCACCCTAAGTACCCCTGTTACCTAGCAGTAAATAGGTACCTGGGAGTTAGTCAGCTGTCACGGGCTGCTTCCTGGGGTGTGTGTGTGGTGTGGAAAAAAAAAAAAAAAAAGTAGTTAGTAAACAGTTGATTGACAGTTGAGAGGCGGGCCGAAAGAGCAAAGCTCAACCCCCGTAAAAACACAACTAGTAAACACACACACACACACACACACACACACACACACACACACAAGCTTTTCATGACCCAACGATCACCAACCACCAACTTGCCGTTTTATAACCACTATAGACCATCAGTTACGTCCACTCACTACCCAGAACGACCACCAAATCCCTCACCATCAAAGTCCAGCAACCAAATGTACAGAATAGAAGGCAACAGACAACAATGCTATTCAACATCATATCAGCAGAGCGTCGACACACTGAGGGGTGTCATGCCAGGCGTGTCCGTGGCGCAGCAGACCCCATCCAACACATTCCATCTTGGGGGGAATACCTGTTTAAGCCATCAACCCAGGACCATAATTATGTTAATGGCTGCCTTTTTTGCTTCCCTTCAACCCCCCCCCCCCTCTCTCTCTCTCTCTCTCTCTCTCTCTCTCTCTCTCTCTCTGAGTGCAGCAAGACAATAGCTGTAACACAAGAGCTTTTAACCTTTATAAAAAGTCACGAGAAGGTTAGATAAAGTGCTGTAATCATTAGGATAGTCAAGGTATGGGAAAATAATCCCTCGCTTTCCGATCCACACTCAAGGTCCCTGTGTGTGTGTGTGTGTGTGTGTGTGTGTTTATTTTATTTTTATTATTTTATCCTATGTGTGGGCCTGTTTCTGATTATTCTCTTTCCTCCTCTATCTCTACATATTCCTTATTATTCATCTATCTGTATCTGCTTAAATATCTGACTCTTCCTTGCGACTCACTCTCTCTCTCTCTCTCTCTCTCTCTCTCTCTCTCTCTCTCTCTCTCTGCCCCACCCCCCCCCCTTCCCCTTCCACCGCCCCCCTGCCCATCCCACCTTCTCTCCCACCCACACCAAAAGGAAGAGAGACACCGTTCACGTCACGCCACGGTCCCCGCCATTGTTGTTAGTTAATGGATATCGTTGACTACTTTATTTACCTGTTCCATTGTGTGTGTTTAACTCCTCGGGAGATTACTTAACGTGATCGCCACTCCACAGCCAAGACTGATCCGCTAAACGCTGATGTCACACAGCTGACTCGCTCAGCACCGGTGAAGTCACTCAGCTGACGCCCTCAGCACCGGTGAAGTCACTCAGCTGACGCACTCAGCACTGATTACAACACAAGAGTTCATCCTCAGACTGTGCTTGTGGTAACTATACGCCCGACTTCGACTTGCTTGAGACGGCTTCGACTTGCTTGAGACGACTTCGACTTGCTCGAGACGACTTTGACTTGCTTGAGACGACTTCGACTTGTTCAAGACGACTTCGACTTGCTTGAGACGACTTCGACTTGTTCGAGACGACTTCGACTTGCTTGAGACGACTTCGACTTGTTCGAGACGACTTTGACTTGTTCAAGACGACTTCGAGCGTAGCCAGATAAGATTCACGTGTTAAGTGGTTTTCATTCGTAAATAGGCGCGGTGGAAGGGGGGGGGGAGGGGGAGTGCGGCGGCTGAATTAACAAGTATTTGCCTACTATTTATGAGGAAGGGATCAGAAATTCAAAAAGAATTCAAATTCAAGTTCGAACTTTTTTCGAACAGTGCTTCGCTCAGTTCTTGTGTTCGAAGCGCACCTCACACACGACTCACAACTGCTGACGTTCGAACACTTACGAAACAAGTGCTTCACTGACGAATTTTGTTCGAACCACAACGCTGTAAATGCTTCACCCACGTACTACAAATACAAATAATCGCCAACAGAACCTAAACACCTAACCTAACCAGTGCCTAAATATGCACAATATGCTAATATAAAATAATATTAATTTACATTTGAGAAAATTCCTGTTTTGAATGAACAGCGTATTAAAATTTATGAATGCGTCTGTGGGGTCGACCGGTGGATGGAATGGACTCGAGTCGAGGACGGGTTGCTAGAAATATACAAATGGTCATTAACCCAATCGCTATAACCCCCTGTTTATGAATGATAAGCAACACAGGCAAGGATTAGTCGCAACTTGGACAAGTGTTATACATGGAGAACATTTGGGTAGCTACGAATGAACTAATTATCTTTAAATGTTAAATGTGGTTTTATATTTAGTCCTCAGTAGAGAGAGAGAGAGAGAGAGAGAGAGAGAGAGAGAGAGAGAGAGAGATACGTCTCTCAAAGGATATTAAATCCTTTTAATCACTTCATTGTTTTATTTGAAGTTATTTCCATTTGTCTCTCTCTCTCTCTCTCTCTCTCTCTCTCTCTCTCTCTCTCTCTCTCTCTCTCTCTCTCTCTCTCTCTCTCTCTCTCTCTCTCTCTCTCACACCTCCACTAACGGCTTTTTTCTCTTTGTGCTTCGCTTTTGTTCTTGTTTCCCTGTCACTCTTTACCGTTACTTTGTTTAGCTTACCTATAAGTGACTACGAGGGAGTGAGGTTAAGCTCTCCATACCCCGCCTACTGCTCTTGTTGTATCTAATGCGCTATAGCTTAGCTTTCTTGACGTCCGAATTCCTTGTCCATGTGACGGTAAGGTTGTCGATGGAGGTGGCTTCCAGAACGTTTTTCAGTGTGTTCCACTAGTGTGTGTGTGTGTGTGTGTGTGTGTGTGTGTGTGTGTGTGTGTGTGTGTGTGTGTGTGTGTGTGTGTGTGTGTGTGTGTGTGTGTGTGTGTACACAACACCCCCCTCCCCGTGAAACGTGTCTTTGCATGCTCTCTCTCTCTCTCTCTCTCTCTCTCTCTCTCTCTCTCTCTCTCTCTCTCTCTCTCTCTCTCTCTCTCTCTCTCTCTCTCTCTCTCTCTTGTATCGTCCATTCTTGACCCTTGACCTGCTTCTGACCTTTCCTCAGCGTCACGCCTCACGATGCAGCCTCGGGTCAGAATCCGGGTTTAACCTTGTCTCGAAAGGTTTCTGTAAGAAATTCAACTACTTCTTATCCCCAGTTTTCCACATGAACCTCTATACCTCTCTCTCTCTCTGTCTCAGCCTCTACACCTTTATCTATTAGAGCCCCCGTCACCTGTCTATCTAACTGAGCCTCAACCCCCTGTCTATTTGCATGTCACTTTACCAGCAAGGTTGCTTCTCTCTCTCTCTCTCTCTCTCTCTCTCTCTCTCTCTCTCTCTCTCTCTCTCTCTCTCTCTCTCTCTCTCTCTCTCTCTCTCCTCCTCCAGACAGATGAGACAAACACAACACTATATATATTACGGTAAACCGGTATATATGTTTAGGGTGAATAAGTTATGCAAAATGTTTAGGTTAACATAACAGTGATTGAATGTTTACATAAACACTGATAGAATGTTTTTAAGTTTAGCAGCAAAACAAAACAAACATTTATGTTGAAGATCATCTTCGTCATAACTGTTGAACATGAACGAAATGCTTAAGTTCAATTTTAGGTTGAAAACAACACAAATGTCTACGTTTAACAGCAAAAAAAAATGGAGGTCCCCTCCCTTAGGAAGGGATTTTAGTGTAGTGCCAGCAGGATGAATGATGATTTACTGCCAACATGATGAATGATGATTAACTGCC
>NC_091215.1:29646253-29666462 GCF_040958095.1 Procambarus clarkii | reverse complement strand
TACCTTGAGGAACATATATATATATATATATATATATATATATATATATATATATATATATATTTATATATATATTTATATATATATATATATATATATATATATATATTTATATATATATTTATATATATAAATCTCTCTCTCTCTCTCTCTCTAGAGCTTTAACAGCAACTTTAAACTACAAATTAACCGTAAAATTTAAAGTCCTTGATAGAGAAAGAGAGACTCAAATTCTTCAATTCAATCATTAGCCAATTGAGCCATTGTTTTAGGGACGGGGGGACGCGGAGCATTAAACCTACCTTGACAGGGACCTACCTGTCAACACCTGTATCTTGACACAGGGACCTGTCAACACCTGTATCTTGACACAGAGACCTACCTGTCAACACATATACCTTGGCACAGGGACCTGTCAACACCTGTATCTTGACACAGAGGCCTACCTGTCAACACATATACCTTGGCACAGGGACCTGTCAACACCTGTATCTTGACACAGAGACCTGTCAACACCCGTGGCTTAACAAGACACAAATCACAGCTTCGTGTCATCTTAAGCAGATGATACAAAAATAATCACCATGAAAATTACTCGTTCAGAAGCTGGTATTAATCATGTATTTGATTGGGCAGCATAAAATAACATGTTAATTAACTGTGATTAATTCCAGGTGCTTAGGTATGTTAAACATTAAAACCTTAAGATATTAAAACAAAGTCGAATCTGCCCATAGTAGGAAAGCAACATGTAAAGGATCTGGGAATAATGATGTCTGACGACCTAACGTTTAGGGAGCATAACCAAGCAAATATTGCGACAGCCAGAAAAATGATAGGATGGATTACGAGAACTTTCAAATCCAGGGATCCCATCACAATGGTTGTACTCTTCAAGTCACTTGTGTTGTCCCGTCTTGAGTACTGCTCAGTACTCACTTCCCCCTTCAGAGCAGGAGAGATTGCTGAAATAGAGGGAATACAGGGTGTATATATAATACATACATGGAAGATACTGGAGGGCCAGGTCCAAACTTTTTCCCCCTAACCCAAGTGAGAGGGCCAGTGAGTGTGTGAGTGAGAGGGCCAGTGAGTGTGTGAGTGAGAGGGCCAGTGAGTGTGTGAGTGAGAGGGCCAGTGAGTGTGTGAGTGAGAGGGCCAGTGAGTGTGTGAGTGAGAGGGCCAGTGAGTGTGTGAGTGAGAGGGCCGTTGAGTGCGAGGGCCGTTGAGTGCGTGAGTGCAGGAAACACGCACACTCGACCCACCTACAAAGAGACATTATTTAAAAGAAAATAACGCGAGCGGCCATTAACGGTAAGTGGAGCGTTGTTAGTGGCAAGGGAGTGGAGGACGTGAGCTGGTTTAGGGGGGGGGGTGTTGAGGCCCCTCGACGCATCAGAGGCTGGCCCAGGAGCTGAAGCTTAACCCATCTGGCCACACAGGAGGGTATGAACACTTAGTGTGAGCCAGTCGGCTACTGCTCTGACGTTTATTCTCTGATGGGCTGTTGTTGTGTCATATTATGGTGTGAGGGGTGAGAGTGGTGGGTCTTCCCTTCCTCAGGAGGGCAGGTCCTCCCTCCCTCCAACCCTCGGGAGGGCAGGTCGACCCCCCCCCCCCTCCAACCATCAGGAGGGCAGGTCCTCCCTTCCTCCAACCCTCAGGAGGGCAGGTCCTCTCCAACCCTCTGGAGGGCAGGTCCTTCTTCCCTTCAACCATCAGGAGGGCAGGTCCTCCCTCCCTCCAACCCTCTGGAGGGCAGGTCCTTCCTCCCTTCAACCCTCGGGAGGGCAGGTCCTCCCCCCCTCCAACCCTCTGGAGGGCAGGCCCTCCACTAGAGAAGGAAGTTGACACATCAGCTCTCCAAAGATCCTTTCGCAGCAATATTATGGCCTGACGCTAAGAGATGCGTCTCGTTGACCCTCGTCAACATTTCCAGCGGCAGAGTTGAAGTGTACACTAATTAGGTTTACCAAGCTAATATAGCACCAAGAAGAGTTAAAAGGTGTCCCATAGGCCAGTATTAAGCCTTCTGCAGTTTCCTTTTCATCTTCTTATGTTATCTTGAGGTTATCTTGAGATGATTTTGGGGCTTTTTAGTGTCCCCGCGGCCCGGTCCTCGACCAGGCCTCCACCCCCAGGAAGCAGTCCGTGACAGCTGACTAACACCCAGGTACCTATTTTACTGCTAGGTAACAGGGGCATAGGGTGAAAGAAACTCTGCCCATTGTTTCTCGCCGGCGCCTGGGATCGAACCCAGGACCACAGGATCACAAGTCCAGCGTGGTTTGTGGTTTGTGTATAGTCAGGCGTCTTGAAAGAGCTGTCGTTGTCTTGCCTATATATTGGGATCACTTGGTCTGAGAGTCCCCAAGTGAGCATGTAAAGGTATAGACGACCTTCGTCTGAACAAATCCACAAGGGCCGTGACGAGGATTCGAACCTACGTCCGAGAGCATCCCAGACACTGCCTTATTTGTTCATTTGATGCATCAGACTATTGTGCTTTCTGTGTGTGTGTGTGACCTTCGCTCCTTTCTAGCCGTTTCACTTGGTGTCGCGAGAATACCTCAAGATCACCTCAAGAACAAGATGGCGGCCTTCAGTCTCCTGTAGAAGACTGCCAAACTGCATCGTTTGCTTGATGTCGCTATATAGAGGTCTCGTTTCTCTCAGCAACGTCATTCAGGACTTTTTCCTTCGTTGTTTTTGAGACGTGGAAAAAGAAGTTCCTGTAGAATACACCCACTTGGGGTCATCGGGAACTTGAACTCGGACCCGCACAACTAGAGGCCGCGCCGCCATGTCAACCAGACCAGAGTGCTCACAGTGTGAGGAAGGACGGAGAGATTAGCGTGCAAGGTCTCACTCACAGTGTTAAAACACGCTGAATACACCATATAAATAGGCATTTAGAGGAGCCTTGAGTGGACCATATTTGTCCTTCAAGCTGTTTGCTCGACGCCCACGCCCACGTGCCGCCCACACGCTGCCCACGGCCGCATGCTGCCCACGCCCACACGCCCGCCCACGCCCACACTCCCGCCCACGCCACTACCAACTTCTGCACGCACTCTGCCTCCATCTAGCCACATCCCCGCCCACACCAAGACCCACGCCCACGCCAAGACCCACGCCCACACCAAGACCCACGCCCACACCAAGACCCACGCCCACGCCAAGACCCACGCCCACACCAAGACCCACGCCCACGCCAAGACCCACGCCCACGCCAAGACCCACGCCCACGCCAAGACCCACGCCCACGCCAAGACCCACGCCCACACCATGAGCAAGCTAGCCACAAAAGGCTGGGGTTAGAGAGGTTCAAGAGAGGTACGGGGCAGCGGCTACATCTCACACACACACACACACACACACACACACACACACACACACACACACACACACACACACACACACACACACACACACACACACAGGAGTCATTGCTGTAAACAACCGATGCTCGAAAGGCGGGATCCAAGAGTCAATGCTCGATCCTGCAGACACAACTAGGTGAGTACAACTAGGTGAGTACACACACACACACACACACACACACACACACACACACACACACACACACACACACACACACACACCTCAATGAGCACTCTTAAGAATACAGTTTTACCTCCAAATATTATTCTATCTACCAATATCACACACAAAACCCTTTACACCAAAAAAAATTAAGCCATGCTGTATTAGGATATAAGAACCTATTTGATATTATTTCCTATTCATGTATAAGTAATTTTTCTAAGTGAGGAATGTGCTAATCAACTCTTTGACATCATTTCAGTACACTTAATGTGTTCTAAATCAATGACAATCGGTAATATTACAGTTATTTGTGACTGGATAAGCTCTTGGGAATAACGAAAGAGCTCCAAAGTGTGTGACTGGTGTTTGAGAAGGGAAGAGAATGGTGGCCCAACCACTTTGGCACGGTCGGGGGATTGAACGCCGACCTGCGTGACCGCGTTTGGGAACTGCTTCAGACAGCGGGAGTTGTAGCACCGTAATATCGACGCTGTCTAGCCATCTGCTTCGAGAGGTTAGGGGGGTTGCTTGGGTTGGTACGTTTCTGGTTAGGTCAAAACAGTCGTGTTTTTTTTTTTTACGTTTTTTTGGTTTAAGCCAAACAGCTTTCGCCACTCAGGTAAAACAGGGAATGTCTCAGGTGTGGAATGTCTTGGGTGTGGAATGTCTTGGGTGTGGAATGTCTTGGGTGTGGAATGTCTTGGGTGTGGAATGTCTCGGGTGTGGAATGTCTCGGGTGTGGAATGTCTCGGGTGTGGAATGTCTCGGGTGTGGAATCTCTCATTCGTCATGGAAGGTCTCAGGTGTGGAATGCCTCAGGTGTAGAATGCCTCAGGTGTAGAATGCCTCAGGTGTAGAATGCCCCAGGTGTAGAATGCCTCAGGTGTAGAATGCCCCAGGTGTAGAATGCCTCAGGTGTAGAATGCCTCAGGTGTAGAATGCCTCAGGTGTAGAATGCCTCAGGTGTAGAATGCCCCAGGTGTACAATGCCTCAGGTGTAGAATGCCCCAGGTGTAGAATGCCCCAGGTGTAGAATGCCTTAGGTGTAGAATGCCTCAGGTGTAGAATGCCTCAGGTGTAGAATGTCCTCAGGTGTAGAATGCCTCAGGTGTAGAATGCCTCAGGTGTAGAATGCCCCAGGTGTGGAATGCCTCAGGTGTAGAATGCCCCAGGTGTAGAATGCCTCAGGTGTAGAATGCCTCAGGTGTAGAATGCCTCAGGTGTAGAATGCCCCAGGTGTAGAATGCCTCAGGTGTAGAATGCGTCAGGTATAGAATGCCTCAGGTGTAGAATGCGTCAGGTATAGAATGCCTCAGGTGTAGAATGCCTCAGGTGTATAATGCCTCAGGTGTAGAATGCCCCAGGTGTAGAATGCCTCAGGTATAGAATGCCTCAGGTGTGGAATGCCCCAGGTGTGGAACGCCTCCAGGTGTAGAATGCCTCAGGTGTAGAATGCCTCAGGTGTAGAATGCCCCAAGTATAGAATACCTCGGGTGTGGAATGCCCAAGGTGTGGAACGCCTCCAGGTGTAGAATGCCTCAGGTGTAGAACGCCTCAGGTGTGGAACGCCTGAGGAGTCATTATACACGATCATGTCATTATTAAGGGATGCGCTGGAATGTCAACAAAGGATCATAATGCTTTCTGAGTGGCCCCGAGGCCAGTGTAAACAAAGAGTCACAAAGCTCTCTGAGTGGCTCCAGGTTCCCTCTTTCCCTCCTTCTCCCTCACTTGGCCTTGTGGCCAACTGTACCCCTGGCCGTATAGTGTGGCCTTGACAGCGTTAGCGAGTGTGGCCAACTGTACCCCTGGCCGTATAGTGTGGCCTTGACAGCTGCTGCGAGTGTGGGCCAACTGTACCCCTGGCTGTATAGTGTGGCCTTGACAGCTGCTGCGAGTGTGGGCCAACTGTACCCCTGGCCGTATAGTGTGGCCTTGACAGCGTTAGCGAGTGTGGCCAACTGTACCCCTGGCCGTATAGTGTGGCCTTGACAGCTGCTGCGAGTGTGGGCCAACTGTACCCCTGGCCGTATAGTGTGGCCTTGACAGCGTTAGCGAGTGTGGACAATGACGTGCGAGTGACCAACGTTGCTACAGAATCAAATTTGATTTTAAAACTGTATTTGGCGCGTTCTCAGACTATGCTGATTGGCCCCCTTGCCCCACATCGCCATGTATTCCGATTGGTCCGTTATGCACCCACCGTGATGTACGCTGATTGGTCTTTGCCCCCACTCTGTAACGTGCGCTGATTGGCCCCTTACACCCGCCGTGACCTCCCATTAATATTCAAGTTAGCTTAGATCAGAGGTCAAGCTAATTAGAGTAGGTGCATGAGGTGAAAGGAAATACCGGATTATCTCAGCGGGAGCAGACGAGCTTCTTGATGACCTCTTAAGGTGAGGCTGAGGAACCCGTAGTGACCTCTACTGGTGGTACACAAGACTACCACGATCAAGAGACGTACCACCACTACTACCACTACCACCACTACCACCACTGCCACCACCTTCACTTAAAATATAATATTACTACTACTAAAACAACTACTAAACCACTGCATCCACCGCCACAACACTCACCATCACACACCTTTCTACCACCACCACCACTACTACCACAAGCAATGCCCCCCTACCACCATCGCCACCAGCACCTTCAGGAGGGTAGAGGAGCTTCCTAAGCCTCAGTGTGGGTACAGAGACCCGACGGTAAGTGTGTCAAGTTTAGCGAGGTGGGTCCCACGACGACCCTCTCCTCCCCCCACCCGTTAGGTTCATGACCCCTTCACACACACACACACACACACACACACACACACACACACACACACACACACACACACACACACACACACACACACACACACACACACGTACGTACGTACGTTTGGGGTCGAGATAAAATAGCTGAATGTGATTGTAACGAGAGAGAAGTGATTGAACACACACCCTACTCTACCCTGCCTTTCAATTCTTCTCAATCTCAGCCTCCCTCTACTTCTCAATCTCTCTCTCTCTCTCTCTACCCTCATCAGTAGCAACATGAACATGTACCTTCACTGATGAGTTGGGACACAGAGTACTTATGACGAGTCTCAAGGTCTGGTATACCAATGCAGATGGAATCACCAATGAAGGAGATGAAATATTATAAAAGAGGATTAATGAAAACAAACTGATGCAATTGAAGTAGTTAAAAGTGTGTGGTTAGGACGAGACTTATATCGCCACGTCTGAAGCACTCAGGTGAGTGTTATTAAGACTTGGTGGGAATTTCTTACATAAATATCAGAAATATTCAAGTGTGTGGGGGTTTTAATCCTATGTTGTTCTGTCTGGGAGAAGGACATTAGTATTATTAATTATTATTATTAGTGTGTGTGTGAGTGTGTGTGTGTGTGTGTGTGTGTGTGTGTGTGTGTGTGTGTGTGTGTGTGTGTGTGTGTGTGTGTGTGTGTGTGTGTGTGAGTGTGGGCAGGTCTTGGCAGACTCTCAGTCTGTAACTGTATGCACATTGCTGACAGGTTTTGATCCCAGTCTTGACGACAGGCAGTCGACAAGAAGCCTTGGTGAGAGAGAGAGGCAAATCAAAGGTATCTTAACATCTTTTGAAGTGTGTATGTGTACTCACCTAGTTGTACTCACCTAGTTGTGCTTGCGGGGGTTGAGCTCTGGCTCTTTGGTCCCGCCTCTCAACTGTCAATCAACAGGTGTACAGGTTCCTGAGCCTATTGGGCTCTATCATATCTACACTTGAAACTGTGTATGGAGTCAGCCTCCACCACATCACTTCCTAATGCATTCCATTTGTCAACCACTCTGACACTAAAAAAGTTCTTTCTAATATCTCTGTGGCTCATTTCGGCACTCAGTTTCCACCTGTGTCCCCTAGTGCGTGTGCCCCTTGTGTTAAACAGCCTGTCTTTATCAACCCTGTCAATTCCCTTGAGGATCTTGAATGTGGTGATCATGTCCCCCCTAACTCTTCTGTCTTCCAACGAAGTGAGGTTTAATTCCCGTAGTCTTTCCTCGTAGCTCATACCTCTCAGCTCGGGTACTAGTCTGGTGGCAAACCTTTGAACCTTTTCCAGTTTAGTCTTATCCTTGACTAGATATGGACTCCATGCTGGGGCTGCATACTCCAGGATTGGCCTGACATATGTGGTATATAATGTTCTGAAAGATTCCTTACACAAGTTTCTAAAGGCCGTTCTTATGTTAGCCAACCTGGCATATGCTGCTGCTGTTATCCTCTTGATATGAGCATCAGGGGACACATGTGTGTGTGTGTGTGTGTGTGTGTGTGTGTGTGTGTGTGTGTGTGTGTGTGTGTGTGTGTGTGTACTCACCTAGTAGTGTGTGTGTGTGTGTGTTCACACAAGACCGAGCCTCAGCTCTTGGGCCCCTATACCTTTCCATCAACTATTGGTCGATTGAAGCACAAGACATTCTTCGACGACCCCTCGATCCTGCTCAGCATAATTCGCTTTTAAATCAGTGAATGGTGGGTGTGGATGCAATTTGTCAATTCAGCCTCTCCTAGTGCAATTATCCTATTGGCAGTTAATCATCATTCATCATGTTGGCAGTAAATCATCATTCATCCTGCTGGCACTACACTAAAATCCCTTCCTAAGGGAGGGGACCTCCATTTTTTTTTGCTGTTAAACGTAGACATTTGTGTTGTTTTCAACCTAAAATTGAACTTAAGCATTTCGTTCATGTTCAACAGTTATGACGAAGATGATCTTCAACATAAATGTTTGTTTTGTTTTGCTGCTAAACTTAAAAACATTCTATCAGTGTTTATGTAAACATTCAATCACTGTTATGTTAACCTAAACATTTTGCATAACTTATTCACCCTAAACATATATACCGGTTTACCGTAATATATATAGTGTTGTGTTTGTCTCATCTGTCTGGAGGAGGAGAGAGAGAGAGAGAGAGAGAGAGAGAGAGAGAGAGAGAGAGAGAGAGAGAGAGAGAGAGAGAGAGAGAGAGAGAGAGAGAGAGAAGCAACCTTGCTGGTAAAGTGACATGCAAATAGACAGGGGGTTGAGGCTCAGTTAGATAGACAGGTGACGGGGGCTCTAATAGATAAAGGTGTAGAGGCTGAGACAGAGAGAGAGAGAGAGGTATAGAGGTTCATGTGGAAAACTGGGGATAAGAAGTAGTTGAATTTCTTACAGAAACCTTTCGAGACAAGGTTAAACCCGGATTCTGACCCGAGGCTGCATCGTGAGGCGTGACGCTGAGGAAAGGTCAGAAGCAGGTCAAGGGTCAAGAATGGACGATACAAGAGAGAGAGAGAGAGAGAGAGAGAGAGAGAGAGAGAGAGAGAGAGAGAGAGAGAGAGAGAGAGAGAGAGAGAGAGAGAGAGAGAGAGAGAGAGAGCATGCAAAGACACGTTTCACGGGGAGGGGGGTGTTGTGTACACACACACACACACACACACACACACACACTAGTGGAACACACTGAAAAACGTTCTGGAAGCCACCTCCATCGACAACCTTACCGTCACATGGACAAGGAATTCGGACGTCAAGAAAGCTAAGCTATAGCGCATTAGATACAACAAGAGCAGTAGGCGGGGTATGGAGAGCTTAACCTCACTCCCTCGTAGTCACTTATAGGTAAGCTAAACAAAGTAACGGTAAAGAGTGACAGGGAAACAAGAACAAAAGCGAAGCACAAAGAGAAAAAAGCCGTTAGTGGAGGTGTGAGAGAGAGAGAGAGAGAGAGAGAGAGAGAGAGAGAGAGAGAGAGAGAGAGAGAGAGAGAGAGAGAGAGAGAGACAAATGGAAATAACTTCAAATAAAACAATGAAGTGATTAAAAGGATTTAATATCCTTTGAGAGACGTATCTCTCTCTCTCTCTCTCTCTCTCTCTCTCTCTCTCTCTCTCTCTCTCTCTCTCTCTACTGAGGACTAAATATAAAACCACATTTAACATTTAAAGATAATTAGTTCATTCGTAGCTACCCAAATGTTCTCCATGTATAACACTTGTCCAAGTTGCGACTAATCCTTGCCTGTGTTGCTTATCATTCATAAACAGGGGGTTATAGCGATTGGGTTAATGACCATTTGTATATTTCTAGCAACCCGTCCTCGACTCGAGTCCATTCCATCCAGCGGTCGACCCCACAGACGCATTCATAAATTTTAATACGCTGTTCATTCAAAACAGGAATTTTCTCAAATGTAAATTAATATTATTTTATATTAGCATATTGTACATATTTAGGCACTGGTTAGGTTAGGTGTTTAGGTTCTGTTGGCGATTATTTGTATTTGTAGTACGTGGGTGAAGCATTTACAGCGTTGTGGTTCGAACAAAATTCGTCAGTGAAGCACTTGTTTCGTAAGTGTTCGAACGTCAGCAGTTGAGTCGTGTGTGAGGTGCGCTTCGAACACAAGAACTGAGCGAAGCACTGTTCGAAAAAAGTTCGAACTTGAATTTGAATTCTTTTTGAATTTCTGATCCCTTCCTCATAAATAGTAGGCAAATACTTGTTAATTCAGCCGCCGCACTCCCCCCCCCCCCCCCCCCCTTCCACCGCGCCTATTTACGAATGAAAACCACTTAACACGTGAATCTTATCTGGCTACGCTCGAAGTCGTCTTGAACAAGTCAAAGTCGTCTCGAACAAGTCAAAGTCGTCTCGAACAAGTCAAAGTCGTCTCGAACAAGTCGAAGTCGTCTCAAGCAAGTCGAAGTCGTCTCGAACAAGTCGAAGTCGTCTCAAGCAAGTCGAAGTCGTCTTGAACAAGTCGAAGTCGTCTCAAGCAAGTCAAAGTCGTCTCGAGCAAGTCGAAGTCGTCTCAAGCAAGTCGAAGCCGTCTCAAGCAAGTCGAAGTCGGGCGTATAGTTACCACAAGCACAGTCTGAGGATGAACTCTTGTGTTGTAATCAGTGCTGAGTGCGTCAGCTGAGTGACTTCACCGGTGCTGAGGGCGTCAGCTGAGTGACTTCACCGGTGCTGAGCGAGTCAGCTGTGTGACATCAGCGTTTAGCGGATCAGTCTTGGCTGTGGAGTGGCGATCACGTTAAGTAATCTCCCGAGGAGTTAAACACACACAATGGAACAGGTAAATAAAGTAGTCAACGATATCCATTAACTAACAACAATGGCGGGGACCGTGGCGTGACGTGAACGGTGTCTCTCTTCCTTTTGGTGTGGGTGGGAGAGAAGGTGGGATGGGCAGGGGGGCGGTGGAAGGGGAAGGGGGGGTGGGGCAGAGAGAGAGAGAGAGAGAGAGAGAGAGAGAGAGAGAGAGAGAGAGAGAGAGAGTGAGTCACAAGGAAGAGTCAGATATTTAAGCAGATACAGATAGATGAATAATAAGGAATATGTAGAGAGATAGAGGAGGAAAGAGAATAATCAGAAACAGGCCCACACATAGGATAAAAATAAAATAAAACACACACACACACACAGGGACCTTGAGTGTGGATCGGAAAGCGAGGGATTATTTTCCCATACCTTGACTATCCTAATGATTACAGCACTTTATCTAACCTTCTCGTGACTTTTTATAAAGGTTAAAAGATCTTGTGTTACAGCTATTGTCTTGCTGCACTCAGAGAGAGAGAGAGAGAGAGAGAGAGAGAGAGAGAGAGAGGGAAGGGAAGCAAAAAAGGCAGCCATTAACATAATTATAGTCCTGGGTTGATGGCTTAAACAGGTATTCCCCCCAAGATGGAATGTGTTGGATGGGGTCTGCTGCGCCACGGACACGCCTGGCTTGACACCCCTCAGTGTGTCGACGCTCTGCTGATATGATGTTGAATAGCATTGTTGTCTGTTGCCTTCTATTCTGTACATTTGGTTGCTGGACTTTGATGGTGAGGGATTTGGTGGTCGTTCTGGGTAGTGAGTGGACGTAACTGATGGTCTATAGTGGTTATAAAACGGCAAGTTGGTGGTTGGTGATCGTTGGGTCATGAAAAGCTTGTGTGTGTGTGTGTGTGTGTGTGTGTGTGTGTGTGTGTGTGTGTGTGTGTGTGTGTGTGTGTGTGTGTGTCAGAAATGAGCTATAACATATTACCCATTCTGGGATGCCGGAGAGGATCACACGCCCCGTAGAGGAGCTGGACTTCTTCTATAGCATAGGATGAGACACTATATACACGTGCAAAGTACAATTTGAGAACGATAGTTGTGTTGTGGTGAGTGATGGTTGGTACATGTTACTTACAAGTATCGGCCTTGTTACTTGCGTGTAACAAGGCATCTTCTCTTTGGCGTCACCATTACCGCTATGACCATTGAAGCAGCCACCACCACCGGTATGACGGCTGCTGCCTCAACCATCATTACCATTACTAATACAAGCTTCCTGCCCATCAGAGCGGCAAGCAGATAATTTACAGGCCCAGCTCTTAAGCCGGAGGGCCTGGTGAGTGTCCAGAGGCTCCTTATGTCCCCTGTGCATAAGGGTTCGCCGGGCGGTTGCGGTCAAGGGCTCCTCGAGTGTCCAGAAGCTCCTTATGTCCCCTGTGCATAAGGCTTCGCTGGGTGCTTGCGGTCAAGGGCTCCTCGAGTGTCCAGAAGCTCCTTATGTCCCCTGTGCATAAGGGTTCGCTGGGCGGTTGCGGTCAAGGGCTCCTCGAGTGTCCAGAAGCTCCTTATGTCCCCTGTACATAAGGGTTCGCTGGGCGGTTGCGGTCAAGGGCTCCTCGAGTGTCCAGAAGCTTCTTATGTCCCCTGTGCATAAGGGTTCGCCGGGCGGTTGCGGTCAAGGGCTCCTCGAGTGTCCAGAAGCTCCTTATGCCCCCTGTGCATAAGGCTTCGCTGGGTGCTTGCGGTCAGGGGCTCTTCGAGTGTCCAGAGGCTCCTTATGCCCCCTACGCATAAGGCTTCGCTGGGTGCTTGCGGTCAGGGGCTCTTCGAGTGTCCAGAGGTTCCTTATGTCCCCTATGCATAAGGCTTCGCTGGGTGGTTGCGGTCAGGTGCTCCGCACCTGACCGCACCTGATTTTCTCTATCATTTGGGAGCCGGTCGGCCGAGTGGACAGCACGCTGGACTTGTGATCCTGTGGTCGTGGGTTCGATCCCAGGCGCCGGCGAGAAACAATGGGCAGAGTTTCTTTCACCCTATGCCCCTGTTACCTAGCAGTAAAATAGGTACCTGGGTGTTAGTCAGCTGTCACGGGCTGCTTCCTGGGGGTGGAGACACTAAAAACCCCGAAATCATCTCAAGATATAACACTTGGCTTCCTTCCTGTTCTTGAGAACTCTTTGAGTTCTGAGATGCCTACGGGGCCTGATAGCTGAGTAGACTGCATTCTGTATGCGTAATCCTAGGGTCCGAGTTCGATCCCCGGTGATGAAGGAAGCAGTCCGTGACAGCTGACTAACTCCTAGGTACCTATTTACTGCTAGGTAACATGGGCATTCAGGGTGAAAGAAACTTTGCCCATTTGTTTCTGCCTGGTGCGGGAATCGAACCCGCACCACAGAATCAAGAGTCCTGCGCGCTATCCACCAGGCTACCAGGCCCCTGTATGTGTGTGTGTGATCGTGTGCGTGCGATCGTGTGCGTGCGCGCATGAGTGAGTGCGTGTATGAATGCGTGCGTGTGCGTTGTAGCGCTCTCCGCGCCTCTTCTGTTGTGTTCAGAGACAGCTGAGCGAGCAGTGTAAACAGAAGCACGTGTTCGCCTCACGCGGAAGTATCGCAATATTATATTAATCTCTTACGCTCGCGGCAGTCGTGCGGCGCCAGCAACTGTTTAATTGTCTCAGTGAACACAGAGGCCAAGGGTGAGAGAGAGAGAGAGAGAGAGAGAGAGAGAGAGAGAAAGAGAGAGAGGTGTTGACTCTTTTGTTTTGCAGGGATATTCCCGCGCGGGCCCTAAGCCTCTGGCTGGCCCACTAAGTGTTACATTTTGCTGGTTTTTCTGTCTTTAGGCGGAGTATGAGTGTTTATGACTCGTATGGTCGCTTATAAGATTATACCCAATGTGTTGAACAACTTCTTTTGCTCTGTTGAATCTTGGTTTAAAATCTTATTGGGTCAGTAACTCTGCCCTGTGTACGATAATGTTCCAGTGGTGTGAGGCATGTCTCCACAGTGTTGACATTTCCTCTCATCTTCTAAAACAATCAGTTGTAAACAGGAAGCAAGAGTGTTGCTTCTAACATTATATATTAAATAAAGCATCAATAACAGAGTTAAATGTGACAGGATACAAATTCCTAAATAGAAAACTTGGGGACATGTAGATAAAGTAGATAAACATAAATATTATATTAATATTATCTGCCCGAAACGCTGCGCGTGCTAGTGGCTTTACAAGACTGTAATTACCATATTTGTATCCTCACATTCCTTATGTACATTCTTGTATATGCATAAATAAATAAATAAATAAATAAATAAATAAATAAATATACACAGCAAGAGCGGCAACTCTGTCCGGCGGATCGCGTAACGGGCCGGGCAGTCAGTGAGCCGTCTTAGTAACAGACCTCGGACTGACCAATCACGTTGCCCGGAAGACGCCCCCTAGCCCATGGCGCGCAGTTCAAATACTCTCTCGCTTCGGCGTTCACTCCGTGTTGATTCTAATGTTATTTAGTCGTATCTTGGCCCCATCCCTTCTGCCTCTTGTTCAAGCACTCGTATACCACTCTCTTCTCCCGCCTGTGGCCGTTAGTTCTAGGGATAGTAATGGTATTTTGGAACGTCGCGTTTCGGGGAAGATTATCTTGAGATTATTTCGGGGCTTAGCGTCCCCGCGGCCCGGTCCTCGACCAGGCTGTTACACAACCCCTGGAAGCAGCCCGTAGCAGCTGTCTAAACTCCCAGGTACCTATTTACTGCTAGGTAACAGGGGGCATCAGAGTGAAAGAAACGTTTTGGCCATTTGTCTCCGCCTCCACCGGGAATCGAACCCGGGGAACCTCAGGACTACAAATCCGAAGCGCAGTCCACTCAGCTATCAGGCGCCCTGGGGGAAGGTAGTATTTTAAGACCTACCACGAGTCATGGGAAGGGGAAAGCGCTGAGCCTGCTAATAGGCATCAGAAGCCGTCCACTCCTGTACTCATCTGTGTTAACCAAACACAAGAACAAAGTTAGAAATGTATGAATGTATAGTTTTATGTCTGGGAAAGTGCGTGTGTGCGTGCACACGCTATTTTTTGCGTGTGGCGGGTGTTTTGTGGGTTGAGTGACGTGGACGAGCCGGGATTCACAATCGTCTTTCATTTATTTTTGGGCTATTGATAAATAGGCACCCTTGAGTTAGACAACTGTTTATATATATATATATATATATATATATATATATATATATATATATATATATATATATATAAGGAACTCCATTAAGGAACATATAATCTCTTCCCATAACCAAACCATCGCCAGAGAAATCCTAGTAAACAACACAGAAATCATCGATAGATACAGCGATAGCAGGCGGCTTGACGTTTGCGAGGCACTACACATCAAGAAGTCAACACCAGCAATCAACAGCCAATTATTGCACAACTATATTCTACCCACCTCAAGACTCCGCTCCAATATAGAAGCATCAAGAAATATGGACCAATAGGCTTTCTACAAACACTTCTATTCAATACCCATTGTTTCTGTTCTGTCTTGTGTTGATACTTTTAATACCCTATTAATATCCCCTCCTGTTCTATCTTGTGTTAATGCCACATCATCCTTACCACCTCACTCAAATGTAGATATAAAATCAGAGATACGTTCTAATCAGTTGTGTATTTGTGAAGTCTTTGAAAATGTAATAAGTTTTACGAAACGCGCCCGTGTCGCGTCAGACTAGAAATAAAAATGAATTTTGGAGAAGTGATTTTTGATTTACCTCCAACAGTGAAGCATAATGTACGAAAGATTGAGAAAATTCGTGTTAGAATTATTAATCTTACTTTTTCGGTCATATTTAATAATATATATATATATATATATATATATATATATATATATATATATATATATAATATATATAATATATATAATTTCCTGTTCCCGACAAAACGAATGTCTAAATAGTTTCAAATCGTATAACCTCTTGAATATCATTAACAACAAAGGCACCTTCTGAAAGCTATATGCCACCACTTACGTTAGTCCCCCCCCCCTGCTAGCTAGCTAGTAGTCCTCCCTGTTAGGAGGAAACAAATGGGCAATGTTTCTTTCACCCTGGTACCTCTGTTCACCTAGCAGTAAATGGGTACCTGGGAGTAAGACAGCTGCTACGGGCTGCTTCCTGTGTGTGAAGTAAAAATCAGTAGATTTATAGTTGAGAGGCGGGCCCAAAGAGCCAGAGCTCAACCCCTGCAAGTAAACCAGCTGAATACAACTAGGTATCAACCAGGTATCAACCAGGTATCAACCAGGTGAGTACACTGTGTGACACCCATGGAAGCCGTGTCGTAGCACCCATGGAGGCGTCATCAATGGGCCAGAATTATGAATGAGTGGGACGGTTGTGGTCCGCTGTGGGGAGAGAGTTATGCAAGTCATTGTTTACTCTTTGATGAGAGAGAGTGGTCAGCACCTGCAGGCAGCGGGGGTGTATGTTGTATGTTTGTGGGGGGTGTATGTTGTATGTTTGTGGGGGTGTATGTTGAATGTTTGTGGGGGGTGTATGTTGTATGTTTGTGGGGGGTGTATGTTGAATGTTTGTGGGGGTGTATGTTTGTGGGGGGTGTATGTTGTATGTTTGTGGGGGTGTATGTTTGTGGGGGGTGTATGTTGTATGTTTGTGGGGGGTGTATGTTGTATGTTTGTGGGGGGTGTATGTTGTATGTTTGTGGGGGGTGTATGTTGTATGTTTGTGGGGGGTGTATGTTGTATGTTTGTGGGGGGTGTATGTTGTATGTTTGTGGGGGTGTATGTTGTATGTTTGTGGGGGGTGTATGTTGTATGTTTGTGGGGGGTGTATGTTTGTGGGGGTGTATGTTGTATGTTTGTGGGGGGTGTATGTTGTATGTTTGTGGGGGGTGTATGTTGTATGTTTGTGGGGGTGTATGTTGTATGTTTGTGGGGGGTGTATGTTGTATGTTTGTGGGGGGTGTATGTTGTATGTTTGTGGGGGGTGTATGTTTGTGGGGGGTGTATGTTGTATGTTTGTGGGGGGTGTATGTTTGTGGGGGTGTATGTTGTATGTTTGTGGGGGGTGTATGTTTGTGGGGGTGTATGTTGTATGTTTGTGGGGGGTGTATGTTGTATGTTTGTGGGGGGTGTATGTTGTATGTTTGTGGGGGTGTATGTTGTATGTTTGTGGGGGGTGTATGTTGTATGTTTGTGGGGGGTGTATGTTGTATGTTTGTGGGGGTGTATGTTGTATGTTTGTGGGGGTGTATGTTTGTGGGGGGTGTATGTTGTATGTTTGTGGGGGGTGTATGTTGTATGTTTGTGGGGGGTGTATGTTGTATGTTTGTGGGGGGTGTATGTTGTATGTTTGTGGGGGGTGTATGTTGTATGTTTGTGGGGGGTGTATGTTGTATGTTTGTGGGGGGTGTATGTTTGTGGGGGGTGTATGTTGTATGTTTGTGGGGGGTGTATGTTTGTGGGGGGTGTATGTTGTATGTTTGTGGGGGTGTATGTTGTATGTTTGTGGGGGGTGTATGTTTGTGGGGGGTGTATGTTTGTGGGGGGTGTATGTTGTATGTTTGTGGGGGGTGTATGTTGTATGTTTGTGGGGGGTGTATGTTGTATGTTTGTGGGGGGTGTATGTTTGTGGGGGGTGTATGTTGTATGTTTGTGGGGGTGTATGTTGTATGTTTGTGGGGGGTGTATGTTTGTGGGGGGTGTATGTTGTATGTTTGTGGGGGGTGTATGTTTGTGGGGGTGTATGTTGTATGTTTGTGGGGGGTGTATGTTTGTGGGGGGTGTATGTTGTATGTTTGTGGGGGGTGTATGTTGTATGTTTGTGGGGGTGTATGTTGTATGTTTGTGGGGGGTGTATGTTGTATGTTTGTGGGGGGTGTATGTTGTATGTTTGTGGGGGGTGTATGTTGTATGTTTGTGGGGGTGTATGTTGTATGTTTGTGGGGGGTGTATGTTGTATGTTTGTGGGGGGTGTATGTTGTATGTTTGTGGGGGGTGTATGTTGTATGTTTGTGGGGGTGTATGTTGTATGTTTGTGGGGGTGTATGTTGGGTGTATGTAGGTGTGTATGTTGTATGTTTGTGGGGGTGTATGTTGTATGTTTGTGGGGGTGTATGTTGTATGTTTGTGGGGGTGTATGTTGTATGTTTGTGGGGGTGTATGTTGTATGTTTGTGGGGGTGTATGTTGTATGTTTGTGGGGGTGTATGTTGTATGTTTGTGGGGGTGTATGTTGGGTGTATGTAGGTGTGTATGTTGTATGTTTGTGGGGGGTGTATGTTGTATGTTTGTGGGGGGTGTATGTTGTATGTTTGTGGGGGGTGTATCTCGGGTGTTCTCTCTCTCTCTCTCTCACTGAGATTATTATTACATAAATGTTGTGAATAATGAATGAGTGTGTCACAGTTTCCTGCTTGTAAAAGACTAATTGTCTACCAATTAAATATTCAAACTAATAATAATTAATATTATTTAATTTTATTATTATTATTATTCAGATCGTATACAAATTGCCATAATTCCTTTGGCCTAGTAACTGACGATGCCATTAAAGATAATCATACATTAATTTCAAATTACCTTTAGTCGTCAAGTTGCGCCAGAAACCAGCGCTACGCGGCAATGATCGCGGCGTGAGGCAGTCACAATATTTGTTGCGAGACCGAGAAGGTTTTGGCGGGAGTCAGGAAGTGGACGGCGCCGCGTAACTGGTTATCTATGCAATAGATGGCGCTGACAGAGAGAACGTGACGTCTTGTATGAGTAACTGGTTATCTATGCAATAGATGGCGCTGACAGAGAGAAAGTGAAGTCTTGTATGAGTAACTGGTTATCTATGCAATAGATGGCGCTGACAGAGAGAAAGTGAAGTCTTGTATGAGTAACTGGTTATCTATGCAATAGATGGCGCTGACAGAGAGAAAGTGCAGTCTTGTATGAGTAACTGGTTAGCCGAATAATAAATGGAGTTGATAAACATAAATGACTGTTAAGAATTAAAAAAAATAGGTAAATGCTTATTGCTAACGCTGTAAAAAATTTTTGCCGGTTACTTTTTTTGTAATTTTTAACTTATTTTTTTATTTGTGTAATATAATTGTTATTGTGATTTTTCATATGTTCCTCATCTGTTCTGTTTGTGGTGTTTGCTTCATTATGTCTCCCATTTAGCTGGTTTCTATAAGTTGGTTTAAGAAGGTTGCAGAGTTAATCCGAAAAATGGCTACTGGAGTTCAATACCAGCAAGTGTAAAGTGATGGAAATATGGAAATAGCTTCTTCATTCTGTTCTCTCTCTCTCTCTCTCTCTTTCTCTCTCTCTCTCTCTCTCTCTCTCTCTCTCTCTCTCTCTCTCTCTCTCTCTCTCTCTCTCTCTCTCTCTCTCTTTCTCTCTCTCTCCACGGTCCTTTGGACGCTTCCATTGTTGTTGTTGCTGTTAATGATTCGCTACCTGGAACAAAGTCCCAAGTAGCACGGGCTATGGTGAGCCCGTAGTAAGACGCTTCCATGATGTCTTGGGAATCTTGCCTTCGACCATTTTTGTCTTCTGTCTTTGTTGTCGTTGTTTATGTTGTTTTTTGTTAACCATAAGTCATTTTTTTTTTTGTTTCCTTCGGGTGTTGCGAAGTTTAGCAGTATTTTGTTTTGTCCTGTTTCGTGTATCAGGTTGAATGTTCCTTTCTCCTGTACACAAGTTGAGGATCTGTACACTCTTCAGTGTGTAAGCTTGAGGTTATCTTGAGGTTATCTTGAGATGATTTCGGGGCTTTTAGTGTCCCGCGGCCCGGTCCTCGACCAGGCCTCCACCCCCAGGAAGCAGCCCGTGACAGCTGACTAACACCCAGGTACCTATTTACTGCTAGGTAACAGGGGCATAGGGTAGCTGGTAGACTCTATGATGCAGGCTGGTAGACTGCATCATAGCTTCTTAATAACACAAAGATGTGTATAGGTTGTATAGCATTGTGTATATTTCATTCACTTACAATGTTAGTTGAATGATTGTGTATTTAAAGTTATTGTTTTTTTTACATTTATTAAACAGTCATGATTCAGGGAAGATGTAGGTGTTTCGTACATGTTTAATGAGTCTTGGCCTATGTATCGTACTAGACTCCATGTTGTCTAGCTCTGCCTAGCAGATATTATCTGTGACGGGGAAAATAAGGAAAATATATTTATGCAAGTTAGCGTTGGAAATGTTCTCGGGAGTGAAAACGGACTTAATTAATAACATTTCAGGGGGTGACTGTGGTAAAGTTTGACATGTTCCGCTGGTTCTGTCTCTCTCTTTCCGTCTCAAGCCCTCCATTGCCTATTTCTTACCGCCATTTCTCTGTCTACCCCTACAGGTGTTGGAGATGCTGAAGGAGGCGGTGGAGGAGGACGGTGGCGCCCCTGGCGGCGGCGGCGACGATGACGACGGCAGTGATGTTAGCGGCTACCACAGCGACTCCGACTCCGCCATCATGATGTCCGGCAACTCCCCCTACGTCACCAAACACGCTCGCTTCAACTTCCTCACCAGATCAGGTCCGTAACGTGTTTTTTACGGGATAT
>NC_091215.1:29609704-29645753 GCF_040958095.1 Procambarus clarkii | reverse complement strand
ATGACAGCCTGGCTACACATGCATTGTGTGACTGCAACCAATGTAAACCGTTAAATGAAGACACTAGATGACTTAAGAAATATATCAAAGTAGAGAATAACCGCCCATTTGGGTACTAGATCTCTGTCTGAATCACGGAAACTTTGGTATACATGGGACATGAAAATCCATTTCAAAATACCTAATCAACACCATTTCGGTGGACCAAACAAGGTCGAGTAACATTGAATTTAACGTTATCGACGCCCTCGATTAATCCCCTAGGCATTATTCTTAATAAGGCCTAGGGGCATTATTAAGAATAAATCCTTCCATCCAGACCAGAGACGCGGAGTGGCCATGTGGTTATCTTGAGGTTATCTTGAGATGATTTCGGGGCTTTAGTGTCCCCGCGGCCCGGTCCTCGACCAGGCCTCCACCCCCAGGAAGCAGCCCGTGACAGCTGACTAACACCCAGGTACGTATTTTACTGCTAGGTAACAGGGGGCATAGGGTGAAAGAAACTCTGTCTATTGTTTCTCGCCGGCGCCTGGGATCGAACCCGGGACCACAGGATCACAAGTCCAGTGTCCTGTCCGCTCGGCCGACCGGTGGTGGAGACACTTTAGACTGACCACAATCGGTCAGTCTAAAGTGTCCTCTCCTAACCTACCAGAGGACCCAAAACAGAAAACGGGACAGTACGTCACTTTCGCCAGCCGCTTTCATTTTCTAGTACGATAATTTTTGGCCTTACGTAACGCATACGATCGAAAAGCGACGTTCTTTGTAAGAGGACAGGCTGCGTGAACACCTTGTGGCCGGGAAGGGGGAAAGCGCCAAGCCATTACGACTATATAGCACTGGGAAGGGGTCAGGATATAAGGATTTGGGATGGGACGGGGGGAAGGAATGGTGCCCAACCACTTGGACGGCGAGCTCCCCAACAGTTTTGAGGAGCGAGACGTCGGTCAATAGATCACCCAGGGCTGCCAACACTCCCGGCCTCTTACCCTCCTCTTGAGTCTGTGTATATAAACACCACACGAAGCCTTTTCACATCTCAAGATAATGTTAATGTTTCAATTGTTAATTACATCTCTATAAATAGTGCAATAATGGCATAATGGCATAATTTGGAACAAAATGTGAATAAAGGTGTTGAGAGAATAGGTATATAACATCAGAAGGCTGGGTGTTAGGGGGGATAGAAATAGCCTAAGCTACTCTATCCCTTTGAGATGTATTTTTTTTCTTGTCTCAATAAAAATACTTGAACTTGAAGATATATAACTCTTACAAGGGTCTTGCCGTATCGGAGTATATGGTTTTAACTGTTGTTTTCGTGAGTGATTAAACTACAATATTTGCGACACACACACACGCTACACTCGTCCTACATCTAATGATACACAAAACATTCTGGTGACCCGTGAGTACTGACTGCTTGGCGTCCTAATAGTGTAGCCTAAACAACTGAGGTCTTGGCGCGTGGTATAATACGAAGTAATTAACGGCATTAGAGCATCCTGTGAGAGAGGATAAGTCTGTGTTGCCGTGTGGCTGCGGCAAGTGAGTGGGAGGTGTAATCCCTGTCTCAGCTGCCCCTGGCTCTCTCCGCTCAAATTCTGTTGAATTTGAATTTGAATTTGAATTTGAATTTTATTCCGAGCGGCGGAGGGTACAGCGTCACCTGTCCTGTGAGAGGACATACTGCCATAGCAGTATGCGTAACACCTCCCCGCAATAGGAAGAAGACCCGCTGGGTTGTTCATCCTGTCACTTGTATACCTGGCTGGGAGTCACTGAAATATGAAGCACGTCCAGAAAATGCGACAATTTCTCAGTTGGGTTGGCGATGGTTAATCCGACAGGTGGCAGACAGAACAGAGAGAGCCAAACTTGCCGCATCATCCACACCCTGGCATCCTAAAGAGTTGAAAATACCCCTCCGGAGCACCGTGATATTCCACCCTCCGCAAGGTGGAAGAAAGGGCGAGAGTCCTCTGGCCCGAAAATCGAAGGGCGATTATTGGTTTTGTGATCCCTTGGAGGACGATGAATCAGACAAACAATCGCAGCTCGTAAGTTGGCAGGGACCATGAATCATGTTCCAATGGCGTTCCTAACCACCACATTTCTATTTCCTCTCAGCTAAGTCATTCATTGCCTCCATTCTCGACATTATCAAGCGCTAATAATCCCAATCCAGTAGAGCGCCAAAATACCTAACAGTAGTCTAGACTTTATATGTTGGATGTCTGTGGTCAGGGAACGGTAATGGCGCCGTCAGAAACAAAAGAAAGCGGGGGTGTGTCGGGCAGCAAGCGGCGCGAGGCTAGGCTGCAGTCAAGGGCCTCGACAGTGAGAATCAGACAAGTCGTAATCACCGTCAGATCGCCGCCAAGTCACTGCCGCCTTGTCTGCTTAAACCTAACGAAGTGAAATATTATCTCCGGAGCGCAAATGCTAAGACGGCCCTTGAGGACCTCTCAGCTGAGTAGCCAATCCCGGCTCGTGTTTGGCTTCAGTTAGTCAATCAGGGTTTATTTAGATTCCAGTGTTGACAATCATAATAACTTGAGGTTATTTTTACATATCTTGCTTCCTGGCTATTTTAGGGGATTGCAGGATATATAATTCGTTTGTATAACGATAATGGCCAGTGTGGTAGGCTTTAAGAATTTTGCGGGAATTGAGCCAACAGTTATCGTATACTGATCAAATTTCTACACACACACACACACGTGTGTGTGTGTGTGTGTGTGTGTGTGTGTGTGTGTGTGTGTGTGTGTGTGTGTGTGTGTGTGTGTGTGTGTGTGTGTGTGTGTGTGTGTGTGTGAGATAATATTTGATAATATATGACGAATATATATTCGGTTTTTATGCCTTAATTATATTATCTGATAATTCACTGGAAACGAAAACTACCAGAGATTTGGAAGACAGCCAAATGTAGTCCCAATATACAAAACAGTAAACTGCAGCCCTGTGTCCCTCGCATATCATGCAAGGTGGAGGAAAGAATCATAAAAAAGATTATAAGACAACATTAGCAAGAATTATGAGATTGTAAATCCTGCATCACAAACTTGATAGTTCTCTGACCGGACGTCGGGGATTAGACAAGATAGCAGCCAATCCTCCTAAAAGTATGGTCCTATACTTATGGTAAATATTTGGTGTAAAGTACCAGTATGTAGTGATGGACCACCAAAAGTTGACGGTTTGTATTGATGAATTTGGACAAATGGGAAAACCTTTTTTAACTGCAACATCAATGTATAAACTGACCTAAAACCTTTACCAGCAATCCTAGGCTTATTATACACTATTTTAGGCCTAATATAGCATATAGAGGTGCTATTCTAGGTCTCGGAATGTTTAAGCTTGGATTTAGCTTTAGTTTTTCCAGTCTATAAAATTAAAAGTACAAAAAGTGAAGTGGTCCATCACTACATATTGGTGCTTTTAGCCAAATAGTTAATATAAGTACTATCATTTCGGGAGGATGGGTTGCAAGATAAGGAAGAGTGGGAGTATTGCATATTTTCAGACTGTCAGAAAGCCTTCTACAAAGTAAACCACAGGAGACCGGTGCACAAAATGGAGAAACAAGCAGGAGTGACTGGGAAGGGGGCTCTAGTGTATAAAGGAATACCTCTGCAACAGAAGACAAGCCACAGTGAGAGGAGAGACCTCAAGAGTAACGGGATATTACCAGTGGAGTCCCGCAGGGGTCTGTGCTGGGACCCATCCTATTCCTAATTTGTGTGATCGACCTACCTAAGAGGACAGATTTCCTCCTCTCAATCTTCACTGATAATACAAAACTTACGAGGAGGATAAATACGATGTAAGACTGCAAGAAACTACGGAATGACCTGGACAAAATGACAGAATGGTTCCTCGAGAAAGGACAAAGCCACAAAGTGAGATTGGGAACAGGAGGACAGGCACAAGGTATCACGGAGAGGAAATCCTCCTGGAATCGGACAAAGAACATTACTTTAGATTTACATTAACGCCAACCTGTCACCAGAAGCCCACATCAAACGAATATCACCTGCATACGGAAATTTGGCTAATATGAGAACTGCTATCTTATGAATCTGAACTTATGATTCGTTCAGGATCTTGTTAGATCAATTTCTGAAATTTGCGACACCAACGTGAAGTCAATATCTCTGTAAACACCAAACGAGGATGGAGAAAGTTCAGAGTTATGCCACCAGACTAGTCCCAGAGCTGAGAGGTATGAATTACGAGGAACACTACAGGTCTTAAACCTTACGTTAATAGAAGAGAGAAGAAACAGTGTAGACATAATCATTACATACAAGATAGTCAGGGAATAGACAAGGTCGACAAAGACCAGGCTGTTTAATGTGGGTAGTACACGAACAAGGGGCCACAGGTAGAAACTAAGTACCAAAATAAGCCATAGACATTAGAAGTACTTTTGTCAGTTACAGTGAACAAAAGGAATGCGTTTAGAATTGAAGTAGTGGTCAACTTAAAAAAGTATATATGTGTATGTATATATGTATACGTATATATATACGTACATGTATGTATGAGAGTGTGTACATGTGTATACAACATTAATAATTTTGTAACTAGCGTCAAACATTGTTATTTGCTTAGCTAAACGAACTAGGGGGTTCAGTTCCTGAACCGATTATGTGCCTCTGTAATCCTTTACACCACCGCCCACGGGATGGGTATGGGGTGCATAATAAAGAAAGAAATTGAATTGAACTCCACACAGCTTTAAATGCAGATATGACAGAACACAATAGGCTCTACAGCCTATACATCGGACAATTAAAGAGATGTGAGGCGTTGCCCAAGAGCCGTACCTCATCCCCTGCAAACACAACTTAGCGAGAATTCAGCATGTGGCGAAGCAGGAAATAATAATCACATACCTGCAGAGTTCTCGCCAAATGAACCTGAGCGGCGCCATCACCTGTGATGAACGCAACTAATTAGCCTCCCATTCATGTTAAGATATATCTTCTTATATCTCATCTTATTGCACTTAACCTCTGTTGACCTGATTTACCTCACACACTCCTTCTCTTCCCTCATCCAATTCATAATCCTTAGACTCGCATCGCTTCGGAGACAACAATAGTCCTTTCTTTCAGTCATCTTAATCCTCTCGTCTTGAGATGAACAAACCACAATCAATTCCTTATATATATTTGACACGAACAACAAATAATTCAAGAAGTTTTAACAATGACAAAATTATTGTAAAAATCAGTATACATGAACGAACAAATCAAATCTCTCAAAATCACCACGAGCAAAGTGGAGCGGCTGCCCTATGATAGCCTAAATTTAATGTCGAGAATGAACTAAATTATTGCTGTCGGTGAAGAATTACTATTTCTATTTAACTTAAAAGTTTCCACACGAAGACGCTTAGTGGTGTTGTCGATCATGCAAGGTCCAACATGGCTTTATATTTCCCGTTGTCGGGGAAAGAGGAAGTCTGTTAAGCTTATCGAAGTCCCTGTAGGACCCACAACCGTTGCCTAACTCCCAGGTGCCTAGGTGAACCGATGCAGCAGGTGAAAGCTCTGAGAATGGTCTTTCAATCGATACAATCGACTTGAGAATGGTCCAGGACGGACCGAAACGTCGTCGTCGCTTCACTTTCTAGTGTGTGGTTTGGTCAACATATTTCAGTCACGTTATTATGACTCCTCGTCTGCATCCTTCGGTTGTGAGCCAAGGACGCTGACCGCTGTGCCACAGGATACCCTCCACGAGTTTATATCTAATGAGAATCAGGTTTAAACACTGTACACAAAAATCGAGAATAGCGCCATCCGGTTATCATCCGACTTGCACATTACTCTTCAATGGAAGAAAATGTATACTGATGGGAAAATTCATAGACATGAATTTAATCCCCCACCAAACTTCACATGAAATGTGTAAGACTTCAATTCTTCGTGGGAACAGATAACAGTCAGTGCTTATTTTGGCCTAGGGTAGGTTAGGTTAGATTTATGGTTAGGCTGTTTCAGTTTTATGCCTTACATTTTGCTAATTGTACAAAACGTGGACTTTTTTGGGGGTACAACAGGCTAGCTTTTGTACATTTCACATATATAATTCCGTGTAGATACAATCATTTCTGGAAAATGGGTTGTAATATATGTCTGATTGGAACAGGAAGTCTAATAGGCTTATCGAGAGCCCCCTAACCCCCCCCCTACCCCCTCCGCTTCACCAGATCAACTACAAACCCTCCCCAGGATGCCACCCACAACAGATGCCTAACTCCTGAGCACTTGCAGACGAGGAGTCACAATAACGCTGAAGAAATATGTTGACCAAACCACACACTAGAAAGTGAAGGGACGACGACTAACTGATCACTTCTAGATGAACAGCGGCATCACGTGAAAAGACACGTGTACGCTGCACATGTTCGTCCTGACGATACATGACATACTGACGTCAAGATCCCCAACGCACAAATAACGTGGTACAAATAAATCAATCTGGGAACAAACACGTTTTCCACGCGTAGTTTTATCAAACAGTTTACGAGCGTCGAAACTTGAAAACCCCAAGATTATTATTGTTATAATCAGCCTCGTGGTGCTTCAGACCTCATAAAATATATAAATATATGTCCGGGTAGCGTAATACACGTGGGATCCCTGAATTATTTCCAGGGTAGGCTAGACGTGTATGAATGAGTTTGAGTGGATATAAACTGGAGCTGTTGTGTATAAGCCAATAGGCCTTCTGCAGTTTTTTTTTATGATCTAAGAGCATTTACAATTTACAAAAATATCTTAAACGACTGACTCATAATACGAATGTTCTTTCTAGCACGTATTTTTTCGCTTCAGTGAGGTATAAGTGTATATACTGTATATAAATGTATGTTTGTACTGCAGTTACATAACGTTCTTATTGCGTAATTATTGATATGCTTGAATTCAAAACGATTCGATGGGCACTGGACCACATTCGAGGGCTGCTCTGTCACCAGTGAAAATGTTAAACCGACTTGAATATGTACACCGAGTGGTATACCCATCTTGGTGTATATCCGCTGAGTTTACTTCACTCCTGAGCCATATTCAGGACCAAAGGATACTTCCTGGATGGTCAGTAAATTTGTGGTGGCCTACACGCCTCTCCCTCCACATTAATGACACTATGTAAAAGACACATCGAACACTTTATGCAGCATACATAAATCTGTGTATCTATGTATTTACACATGTAGCTTAGCCTAGCAATTTTAAAAGCACTACAATCACCTTCTGTGGTTGATTGTTCAATAAATCCCTGAGCTGTATGTTTAACACTTCTCTAACCCTGTCCATGGAGGACAGAAGAAAAATATATATATTCTGCTTAGCATTGTAAATGTGTGGCCACGTCTGTGGTAGAAAATAATAATAATAAAAAAAAGCCTCTTCCCCCAATCTCCCGCGGTTGGTGAAGCCTATGACCCAATACCAAATTATAATGTAAATATAAGTTCCCCGTGAATGAGGAGCGAGGTGCAGAACCCACACACAACACAGTGTATCAAGTATGCTGTCAAGTGTGAGTGGCTCAGACTCATCCCAAAAATATTATAAACGCATTGAAGAATAGTAACAACAGCGTTGGTTCAATGGACGAATCGGAAATAAGAGCGCATAACTGAGAAGTCAATTGTATGTTCTTTCATCATCCTTTGACGATTCGGAGGTACAAAATACCTCTACACGACCCGGAGGTACGAAATACCTCTACACGACCCGGAGGTACGAAATACCTCTACACGACCCGGAGGCACGAAACACCTCTACACGACCCGGAGGCACGAAATACCTCTACACGACCCGGAGGCACGAAACACCTCTACACGACCCGGAGGCACGAAACACCTCTACACGACCCGGAGGCACGAAACACCTCTACACGACCCGGAGGCACGAAACACCTCTACACAACCCGGAGGCACGAAACAACTCTACACGACCCGGAGGCACGAAATACCTCTACACGACTCGTTGACACCAAATACCGTAGCGAGAAACATACCGTGACGATCGACCGCAGGGGGATCTCTTGTGACAGTCGAGACGTTTGGGCGTTACATATTCGCTGGGCCCCGTGTACTGATATTGATCCGTGTGCTGGGGTGCCGCTTGTTTACAAATACGTCCAATTAGGTCAGTAATGCGGGTTCTTTTTGAGGGCGGAGAGGTGGGGGTCCGTCGATACATCAGGGCTGTGTCGCGCCACTCAGGGCCGCAAGTGGGGTCATACATCATGCTGTGTGTTGGTGTCTACGTCCTACACTACCACAGGGAAATGTTTGTCCGTGTCTGGAGCTGCTTGGACGATGTCTTGTTGTAGATGTGGATTTTGTATATGTGCGTATTCACATATTTAGGCGTGTAGCAAGAGGTAAACTAACTTGTAGTTGGCTTTTCCTGCCTCCCCTCTCTGGCTAATTCTATTTTCTTACTACTCTTATGCTAATACACATATATATATATTATTTATTTATTTATTATCGCTTCTGATGAGGAATCTGTGCTTTATTGTTCTACTGTATTAATTTAGAATATTTTATATTATCCATTTTGCCTATTGCCCTATTTTAAGTCTGTATCAAGTCTTCTCTCTCTCCCATATTCTAATGTCGTTTAGCAGCCATTTATAATTTTATTTCATACATCACCAAACGTGATTCTGGTACGAGCTTCGCTGCAATATCCTATACCTTTTCAAGTTTCCTCGTAGACTTTTTAAGGTTGGTATTCTAGGCAAGGCTTGCATACCTTAGGACTGGTCTCTCGTAGGTGGTGTATTGAGTATTGAATGTCTCCCTTTTTTTTGAGGTTCCTGAAGGCTCTTCTGATATTCCCCAGTTTTGAATATGATGCTGACGTTATTATATTGTTATGTGTCTCTGGGGTTATTCTATATTACTTTACATCAATTCATAAGTCTTTTTCTTTAGTTGTTTTAGGGAGGTGGTTGCTCTTCTTTATGCACCGTCATGCTGGTGTTCTCTATTTTCATCACTTCTATTTTCACTTCATCATCTTACACTTGCTATTATTAAATTTCAGTAGCCATTTCTCGAACGAATTCTGTTTATATCTTCTTGATGTATACTGCAGTCTTCATCTGTGGCGCCTCTTCTCGTTAATTTTTAATTAATCTGTAAACACTGACATGTAGGACCCTATCCTCATAGTTAGGTCACTGATATTGATGTGTAGGGTTCCTAGGACCGATCCTTGAGGATCTCCACTTGTTACCTTACACTAAGCTAGCTTCTCATCCCTCACTGTGACACTCTTGTCTCATGTCTGTTAGGTACTCTCTCGCCCATTCCGGTACTCAGATGACTCCCGCCTGTTTCTCAAGTTTGTGTAGCTGTCTTTTATGCGGAACTTTTCAAAAGCCTGTTTGGCAATCTAGAAATATACATCTTTTTCCTGTCCTGCGTTATTGGAGGTTTGTCGTAGAACTTATATAGGTTTTTAGGCACGATTTTCCTTTCCTAAAGCCACGTTGGCGTTTGTTTACAATTATAATTCTGTCTATATGTTCTACTGGTCATATCTTTATTATGAGACACGTACGTCGTAAAGTGTACGTGTCCGTGACATTGGTCGAGGTAGTTCAGCGCCTCTTACCTGTCCCCTTTCTTGTTTACTGATAACACATTTACCGTCTTCCAGCTGTTGGGCAACTCTTCCGTCGTTAAAGATCGGAGCGAGAGGTATACTGAGGACCTGTGTAGCTTTGTTCGACATTCATGGTGATGCATTTTCATAATGTGTAGAAATTTAATAGTTTGTGCTTTCGGGCTATTCATGCCCGTGCCACCTCTTGGGTGGCTTAATCTTCATCAATCAATAGCTTGTGCACTTTAAAATATTGAGCACTTCTCATTACTCAAATTTAAATCAACGTAAACCTTTCCGTGACATATTAATGCTCATTTCACTAAGTTACAAGTTGTCCACGGACCAAATTAATGAGAACTTGACTAAATCGCAACTTTTCGCCGGCAGAAACTTCGGTGCGCGATGTGCCAAGTGTTGTCGAAGCATCGGGGCGGCAGACTGGGTCCGGAGAGCTAGAGACCGCGTCTACCACCTCGCCTGCTTCGCCTGCGACGCCTGCAAGCGACAACTGAGCACCGGGGAGGAGTTCGCCCTACACGACAACCGCGTCCTCTGTAAGCAGCACTACCTCGAGTCCATCGAGGGCGGCGCCACTAGTAATGACGGTGAGTATTGGTACAAGAAGCCTCACTTCACATTTGTATGAAACACAATGTAGACTATCCGTTTGTAAACAAAAACACAAGGTAGACTATCCGTTTGTAAACAAAAACACAAGGTAGACTATCCGTTTGTAAACAAAAACACAAGGTAGACTATCCGTTTGTAAACAAAAACACAAGGTAGACTATCCGTTTGTAAACAAAAACACAAGGTAGACTATCCGTTTGTAAACAAAAACACAAGGTAGACTATCCGTTTGTAAACAAACACCAGAAAAACTGGTGCTTGTTCATCACAAGCACTACAATCGACTCGAGAATGGCTCCAGGACGGACCGAAATGTTGTCGTCCCTTCACTTTCTAGTGTGTGGTCTGGTCAACAATAAACTGGCCTTTGTTGATGAGGACAGATTGCTTTACGCAAAACTCAACTGATATTCGAACGTTTCTCGAAACAGTACTTCACTACCTCTGTTCGAATTACAACTCTTTAGGTGCTTCACCCACGTACTACAAATACAAATAATTGCCAACAGAACCTAAACGCGACACCTAACCTACGCCTAAATATGCTAATATATAATATTATTATATATCCGAGAAAATTCATATTTTAAATGAACAGCATGTTAAATTTGATGAATGCGTCCGTCTTTGGGGGTCGACCACTGGATGGAATGACCATAGCCTGAGGATTGATTGATTGATAAAGATTAAGCCACCCAAGAGGTGGCACTGTATATATATATATATATATATATATATATATATATATATATATATATATATATATATATATATATATATATATATATATATATATATATATATATATATATTTTATTAAATATGACCGAAAAAGTAAGATTAATAATTCTAACACGAATTTTCTCAATCTTTCGTACATTATGCTTCACTGTTGGAGGTAAATCAAAAATCACTTCTCCAAAATTCATTTTTATTTCTAGTCTGACGCGACACGGGCGCGTTTCGTAAAACTTATTACATTTTCAAAGACTTCACAAATACACAACTGATTAGAACTTGCGTTTCCCTGATTTTATATCTACATTTGAGTGAGGTGGGAAGGGTGATGTGGCATTACATTTGAGTGAGGTGGGAAGGATGATGTGGCATTAGAGAATATTAATAGGGTATTAAAAGTATCAACACAAGACAGAACACGAAACAATGGATATTGAATAGAAGTGTTTGTAGAAAGCCTATTGGTCCATATTTCTTGATGCTTCTATATTGGAGCGGAGTCTTGAGGTGGGTAGAATATAGTTGTGCAATAATTGGCTGTTGATTGCTGGTGTTGACTTCTTGATGTGTAGTGCCTCGCAAACGTCAAGCCGCCTGCTATCGCTGTATCTATCGATGATTTCTGTGTTGTTTACTAGGATTTCTCTGGCGATGGTTTGGTTATGGGAAGAGATTATATGTTCCTTAATGGAGCCCTGTTGTTTATGCATCGTTAAACGCCTAGAAAGAGATGTTGTTGTCTTGCCTATATACTGGGTTTTTTGGAGCTTACAGTCCCCAAGTGGGCATTTGAAGGCATAGACGACGTTAGTCTCTTTTAAAGCGTTCTGTTTCGTGTCTGGAGAGTTTCTCATGAGTAGGCTGGCCGTTTTTCTGGTTTTATAGTAAATCGTCAGTTGTATCCTCTGATTTTTGTCTGTAGGGATAACGTTTCTATTAACAATATCTTTCAGGACCCTTTCCTCTGTTTTATGAGCTGTGGAAAAGAAGTTCCTGTAAAATAGTCTAATAGGGGGTATAGGTGTTGTGTTAGTTGTCTCTTCGGAGGTTGCATGGCTTTTCACTTTCCTTCTTATGATGTCTTCGATGAAACCATTGGAGAAGCCGAATTAAAATAATACAGCCGAATTAAAAGCAAAGGTCAACAAACTGATCGAAACTGTGAACGCCAAGAAATCCGGACTCCACCTGCCAAAGATCATTGGGGAATATAAACCTGGATATGCGTATGGAAATGTCAAGACGCACAAGCCTGGAAACCC
This sequence comes from Procambarus clarkii, assembly GCF_040958095.1. Taxonomy (NCBI): domain Eukaryota; kingdom Metazoa; phylum Arthropoda; class Malacostraca; order Decapoda; family Cambaridae; genus Procambarus; species Procambarus clarkii. The sequence continues at coordinate 29,633,464 of NC_091215.1, read as the reverse complement.
ACTTCGGCCAATCATTAGCCAGATACCCACACCCACGTACAGATTGGCAAAGCGACTCAACGGCCTGCTGACTCCTTATGTTCCTTGCGCCTTCAGCCTGAAGTCTCCAAAGGAATTTGTGGACTTACTGCGGGGCGCACGGGCCACAGGGATAAGAGCCTCGTTGGACGTAGAATCGCTGTTTACCAACGTACCTGTGGACGAGACAATCGGAATGATAGCCGACAGAGTGTATCGTGATCCAGCCTGTACTCCTCTTGACATGCCAGAAAGTATTCTGAGGAAACTACTCCAAGCTTGTACTAAAGAGGCACCCTTCTTGAGCCCGGATGGGCATATGTATAAGCAAGTAGATGGGGTCGCTATGGGTTCTCCCCTAGGTGTCCTGTTTGCAAACTTCTACATGGGTACCATCGAGCAAAAAGTCTTAGTCGACATGAACTTGAAACCGGCCATATACTGCAGGTATGTTGACGACATTTTTACACAGGTACCTGATGTCAGACATCTGCAGGAGCTGAAGGAGGCATTTGAGCAGAGTTCCGTGCTGCGTTTCACTTACGAGACGGAAAAGGATGGGAAGCTGCCTTTTCTAGATGTAACAGTCATGGAAAAGGGCGGAGGTTTCCACACTGCAGTCTACACAAAGGAAACAAACATAGGAATGTGCCTAAATGCCAACAGCGACTGCCCTGACAGGTACAAGAGGAGTGTTGTTAACGCATACGTCGACCGTGCTCTCAGCCACAGCTCAGAATGGAAGCAAGTCGACGAAGAACTCTGTAGGGTAAGGCAGGTTCTAGTCAATAACGGCTTCTCCAATGGTTTCATCGAAGACATCATAAGAAGGAAAGTGAAAAGCCATGCAACCTCCGAAGAGACAACTAACACAACACCTATACCCCCTATTAGACTATTTTACAGGAACTTCTTTTCCACAGCTCATAAAACAGAGGAAAGGGTCCTGAAAGATATTGTTAATAGAAACGTTATCCCTACAGACAAAAATCAGAGGATACAACTGACGATTTACTATAAAACCAGAAAAACGGCCAGCCTACTCATGAGAAACTCTCCAGACACGAAACAGAACGCTTTAAAAGAGACTAACGTCGTCTATGCCTTCAAATGCCCACTTGGGGACTGTAAGCTCCAAAAAACCCAGTATATAGGCAAGACAACAACATCTCTTTCTAGGCGTTTAACGATGCATAAACAACAGGGCTCCATTAAGGAACATATAATCTCTTCCCATAACCAAACCATCGCCAGAGAAATCCTAGTAAACAACACAGAAATCATCGATAGATACAGCGATAGCAGGCGGCTTGACGTTTGTGAGGCACTACACATCAAGAAGTCAACACCAGCAATCAACAGCCAATTATTGCACAACTATATTCTACCCACCTCAAGACTCCGCTCCAATATAGAAGCATCAAGAAATATGGACCAATAGGCTTTCTACAAACACTTCTATTCAATATCCATTGTTTCGTGTTCTGTCTTGTGTTGATACTTTTAATACCCTATTAATATTCTCTAATGCCACATCATCCTTCCCACCTCACTCAAATGTAATGCCACATCACCCTTCCCACCTCACTCAAATGTAGATATAAAATCAGGGAAACGCAAGTTCTAATCAGTTGTGTATTTGTGAAGTCTTTGAAAATGTAATAAGTTTTACGAAACGCGCCCGTGTCGCGTCAGACTAGAAATAAAAATGAATTTTGGAGAAGTGATTTTTGATTTACCTCCAACAGTGAAGCATAATGTACGAAAGATTGAGAAAATTCGTGTTAGAATTATTAATCTTACTTTTTCGGTCATATTTAATAAAATATGTCTACAGGAAAGACTGCTACCAAAATATACTAATATATATATATATATATATATATATATATATATATATATATATATATATATATATATATTATATATATATATATATATACAAGCTTCCCGTCCCCGACAAAACGAATTAAGTTTGCAGAATTTAGTCCGAAATTTATGTTTCATATTCCGTGGAAGAGGTCGGGCTTGCTTACCTTCGAGACAGATAATAACAAAATTCCCTCTGAGGCTACGTCGAGACTTCACATGCACGAATAAAAATAATCGCCTCCGCGGAAAACTATTGAATTAACACTTTACTTCCCGATGGTTTAAAAACAAGTGAAGACCGGAGCATAATTCTCGCGCCCAGGAGGAAACGGGTGTTCCATTGTCAAGAGAATTGAAACAATTAATGCATCATCCCCTTCCTCGCCACCACTCACATTTTCACTGCCTTTATTGATCCATTGCATACTATTCCTTGTCTTGTTCACTCATCTACACTACTTTGGTTCTCTTCTCTTTATCGTTTCCCCTTCTTCCTCTGAACGGCTCCCATCTTTTCCAAGAATATTACGTTGAAGATAATTTCATAATTAGAATTTTTATTTTCTTAAGTCCGTTTACTATTTGTCTTAAAAGATTTGCCAGCTAAATTAACGAATTATAAACGGAGCACTTGTTAATGGTTATATTGTGGCCATGATAGGCCCGAATTACAAATAATATTTGGATTAGGTTAGGATAGCCTAAGATCAATTAGGCTGGGTTTAAAATTCGTTAGCGAACTATACAGTAGACTGTAACCTCGCGAAAAATGTATGTGCTTCAATCTACAATTTAGACTTCTTGCCATGTGTATGTTCCTCTGTCCTATGTGGTAGTGAATACGAGCAGCACCTCGCTGTAGAAGACCGACTTGAATTACATTATTGACAAAATCTACAATTATGCCTTAAGATGTTAATAAATAAACGTGAGCATGCATCGAACCTAATGTTCCTGACACCTCCTGACACCTACCTCATATGTTTGACAAATTTTCCCCCCTGTCCATGGAGGACAGAAGAAAATGTATATATGCTAGTTAGCATTGTAAATGTGTGGCCACGTCTGTGGTAGAAAATAATAATAATAATAATAAAAACCTACCTTATGACAGCCGGTCCTCTTCAATTAAGACCAAATCCTCGTTAATCCAGCCGCCAAACCCCCTCTGCTTATGATTGAAAAATTGTTTACATAGGAGTCACAACTGATGCCGTTCAGTTCTAAGATAATGTTCTGCTGACGACCTCTGTTCGAAAAACAGTGCTGTAAATGCTTCACCCAAATAATCACGAACGTTCCTAAACACCTAACCTAACCTACGCCAAACTATACACACAACTTATATATAATAATATTAACATATATGAGAATAAACTATTTTATTACACGATATGTTAATATAGCCGAATGCGTTTGGGGAATGAGGGAGGGGGGAGACGAACGCCGCTTTAACGATCCTGGCCTGAAGACAATAGATTCGTAGTAACCGTAGATGACAGATATCTTCTGTCCACCGGGGTTCAATCCCCGGTGGAGCTGAGACAAATGGGTAAAATGTTTCTTTCACCCTGATGCCCATGTTACCTAGCAGTAAATAGTACCTGAGAGTTAGACAGCTGCTACGGGCTGCTTCCTGGGGGGTGAGTAACAAAAAGGAGGCCTGGTTGAGGACCGGGCCGCGGGGACGCTAAGCCCCGAAATCATCTCAAGATAACTAACGCAGATGACAGTCTAACTTTTACCGAAGAATGCTTTGCTCACTTCCTATTTGTCCGTTAAATAATACAACCATGACTGAAAATACAAATAATTGCTAATAGAACCTAAACAATTTACCTATCTCAGGCCTATCTACACCCCAAATTATAATATACAATAATATTAATTTATTCTCCAGAAAATAGTGACCAATACATGTTTAGGGTTTGACGCTGCTCGTACGAACGTAGCCTGAAGATTTTATTTTTTATCAAGACATTTAGGTACATTTGCATTTCTGCAGCTGCCCTAGACTATATGAAGGGGTGTACAGTGTGTCAAAAAGCTAGCTACGTGATGCTAACAAAAATCCCCATTACACAGGGTGGTTAGTCATACAGAGGCATGTTTAAATAAATAAATAAATAAATAAATAAATAAATAAATAAATGTTTATTCAGGTAAGGTACAAGAGATTTTATTCAGGTAAGATACAAGAGATTTTACAAAAATTGATCGATTTATAGATAGAGCTAGTACATACAATGCCTAAAGCCACTATTACACAAAGCCACTATTTCGGGCAGGTCCTAATGTGATAAGTAGTCTGCACTGGCAGACTCTGGGTGCATTATGAGGATATCCTGAAGATGCGGCGAGTGCCGACTTTGTACTTAAAACACGTACACGCCGGACGAGGTAGTGCAAGAGCCATAATAGTTCTAGACATCTAAAACACCAAAGGCCAATACGAACGGTGTTGGTCGAGGCAGCGCCCAGCTGGGAGCACCAACCAGCGGGGCTAATATCTTCACCAGTTGAGTGAACAGATGCAGACGATGAGTCTTCAGCCATGCAGACTCAGACGATGAGTCTTCAGCCATGCAGACTCAGACGATGAGTCTTCAGCCATGCAGACTCAGACGATGAGTCTTCAGCCATGCAGACTCAGACGATGAGTCTGCATGGCTGAAGATATGATGGGCCAAACCACATACCAGAGAATGGAAAAAAACGACGATATTTCGGTCCGTCCTGGACCAATATCAACACGATAACGCTCCAAGGACGGACCAAAACGTCATCGTTTTTTTCCATTTTCTGACATGAGGTTTAGTCATGATTGAAAAGTTAAAATAACACACGGCCCCGAAGGACCAATATTCGACACTTACCTGCTATATACCCGCCAACATGTGACGCAGAGTTGAGGTTTGGTCTCCTGCAGCCTCGCCTGCGGCGTTCCCGCCACCACTGGCTGGCTAACTGAGGTCTCTTCCCGTAGTGTCCCGGCCAGCACATGTTAGCTAGCTGATGGTGGTGGTCTCCTAACTGCGTCCCTCGCCTGCTAGTTACCCAGCAGCACTAACTGGCTAATTTATAAGTGTCCAGTTGATGAGTGTCGATTGCTGTTGACCCGACGGCGTGCGGGTCTCAGCTGGGGCAGCGGTCATGCGTGTAAACGTTGTGTTTACTTTGTAACCTCTCTCTCTCTCTATATATATATATACATAAACCGTAATGTTTTGTATAGACATTATTTCCATGCAATCTTGGTAAATATCGCTAGATTTAAAAGTGTTACATAAATAACAAGCAATTTAGTTTTAAGTTTTCTTGAGTTTGTGTAAAACGGACATTAGTTGCCATGCAACGCTTGTTAAATATATTAGCAATATAACTACAGGTATTCATAAAATACAAATATTGCAGCGAAACACATTACACGTAAAGAGGAAGATATGTGGCATCGGGAATATTATATTCCTGATGTCATATTCCAAATATATACACCTAGACGTGTATTCCGTTTCTCGGTGTGTAATCGGTAACTAAGAAATTGCGGTAGCTGCAATAACACTCCGGTGGTTGATAGGCCATAAGTCCAACACAAAATCATGACACGTAGACTGGAATTAAATATATTCAAACTCATTTTGTAACAACTTTTTGGAGTTTCAAATAGTTTTTACAACAATCAGTTGAGCAAGAGATAAGGTTGAGTCGGTCCAAATTGTATAAACCATTACTAATATTTATGCTATATAGCTTTGTAATTTGTATTAAATCAGATTTCTTGGAAAATTCTCGCCAAATTCACTGTGAGAGGTCTTCTTCAATCACAAATTGTAAAAACTTGCAATTTGATGATATCCACAAGAATAAATAAAGTAAATGCAAAGCTCCAGAAATGTATTAATAAAAAAAAATATCTAATACCACCAACCAGCAAGGTTTTATAAGCTACGGCTTTGGTCATCAAAAGAATTCAGAGGTATATTAGCTGATGCCATCTATCTGCAGAAAAATGCACTATCAACAGGTTAGGTTAGCAGCAGTTCATAAGATACAGCTGATGCCATCTGTTGGGATAAAATTGCACTATCAACAAGCCAACATCAAATAGCATGTAAAATACAGGTGGTGCCATCTGTTATCATGACAACGCACTATCAACAGGCGAACAGCAGCCCATAAAGGTTGGTTGTTGTGCTGAAGGAAGCTCACCCCCCCCCAACCCCCACGAGCTTGCATCTCATTGGTAGAAACTCTTTGTTGACATTCACCACGTCAGCCAATCACAGCAAGGGATCAGCGAGGTGCTCCATCATATAATAATATAATCTCCAGTGCACAGCACACCAGCCACGCTTATGATATTCTGTTGCATCTTTAATCTATCCAAAATGTGAACTTTTCAACCATTTAAATTATAGTCAGTTTTAGTGATAATTAAATATTGCAGGATATAACTGATAAAATAATGACTTGGCTACCTGCCCTGTGACGTCATCAATGGGCGGGGCTTTCAAACGACAGCAAGTCATAGACGCTACACCAAGACCCTATAACGACACTATAAGACGTTATATACGTCTTATAACGTTATATATATATGTAGACGCTATAACGTTATATATATATATTAGTACCTAATAACCAGAACACACTACTTGGCCTAGTATGCAAGGCCGGATTTGCTTATACAAGCCGAGTTTTCCTGAAATTATTTATTTTTCTAACAAAAATTCTTATGGAATGATAAAGCTTTCTATTATATAGCATTTTTTTGTTTAATTTGAGTAAAAATTAACGTAAAATTTGATCTAACCTAATCTAACAGAACTCAGTAATTATTTTTTAATATAATAATATTAATTCAAATACACAAATTTGAAAAGAAACATTTGACAAAATCAAGTTTATAAATAGTTTCGAATATGTTAATGGACATATTTACAATACAAAATTCTTCCTAGTTTTCTAAATGTAGACCGCACATCATCAGCGGTATATGGAAGCCTTGGTTATTGGTTGTAACGTTAGCGAGCTGGGCTTTTCGTTCCAGAGAACACGGACGGAGAAGGGAGCCAACGCAAGAGCAAACGCGTCCGGACGACCTTTACGGACGAGCAGCTGCAGGTTCTACAGGCGAATTTCCAGATCGATTCCAATCCAGACAGCCAGGACCTGGAGCGTATTGCCCAGCTGACAGGCTTGAGCAAGAGGGTGACACAAGTATGGTTCCAAAATTCTCGGGCGCGCCAAAAGAAACATATGTCCTCCAAGAAGCATCAGCAAGGTGTGAAAAGATATTGTTATATTGTATTAGAACACATGCAAGTTGCATGTGTTGCTTGCATCAATGTATTTCAGAAAAGTATTTGGTGGTTTGTATTGTTGATATGTACAACACAACTTCAGATAAATAGTAATTAAGCTAATTATAATTTTCATTTTTTTGCTGTGTGTAACTACCTAAATGTAGTTATAGGATGAGAGCAAGGATCGTGGTGTCCCATCTTCCCGGTACTCTTTGTCATATGACGCTGTGAAACTGCTGACGATTTTGACCTCCACCGTATCTCGCTTGTCCAACCATCTACCACCCTGCTTGCAAAAGAGAACTTTCTAAATTTTTTCGAACCTTTTGTTTCCTTAGCTTGAATCCTTAGACCTCTTGTTCTTGAAGTTGCAGATTTCAAGAATTCTCTTTGTCAATTTTGTCGATTCCTGGTATTATTTCGTATATAGTAGTCATATGGCCTTTTTTTTATCTTCGATCTTCTAGCTTTGGCATATTCAACACCTCGACTAGCCTCTCCTCATAACTATTGTTTTTTTTCAGTTTTAAAAGCCATTTCGTAGCATGTCTTTTCCAGTTTGTTGATGTATTTCTTGAGAAATGGGCACTATACAACCGACGTATATTCCAATTTTGGTCTCATGAAAGTCAGGAACAATTTGTTTAGTATTTCACCATCCATGTATCTAAACGCGATTCTGAAGTTGGAAAGCGTAGCGCATGTAGGACCAGTCCGCCACTCCTTTTCTCAAGGTTTCTTTCTGCCTCTCAATTAAGTTCAAGCTCAAGTATGTTTATTGAGACAAGAAAAAATATATCTCAAAGGGATAGAGTAGCTTAGGCTATTTCTACCCCCCTATTTTCTGCCTCTCTTCTCACTGCCGTACGTGTACGTTTATTTATATTAAATTTTGAGGGTTAGGCCTCTTCGTAGATTGATTCCATTTATTTTCTTTTTATTAACTGTCCCTCTTCACAATTTCTGTTGAACCAGTCTTATTTTCTAGTTTTGTATCTGTATTGTGGTATACATTTTTTGCTGCTTGTGTGAGCGTGTCTCTCTTTGTTGTCACTCTCCCAGCCCATTTACTCGTTCTCCTTCACCTTCCACCCTTCCCCACTACTCTCTCTCTCTCTCTCTCTGTCTCTGTCTCTCTCTCTCTCTCTCTCTCTCTCTCTCTCTCTCTCTCTCTCTCTCTGTCTCTCTGTCTCTCTGTCTCTGTCTCTCTCTCTCTCTCTCTCTCTCTCTCTCTCTCTCTCTCTCTCTCTCTCTCTCTCTCTCTCTCTCTCTCTCTCTCTCTCTCTCTCTGTGTCTCTCTCTGTCTCTCTCTCTCTCTCTCTCTCTCTCTCTCTCTCTCTCTGTCTCTCTCTCTCTCTCTCTCTCTCTCTCTCTCTCTCTCTCTCTGTCTCTCTCTCTCTGTCTCTCTCTCTGTCTCTCTCTGTCTCTCTCTCTCTCTCTCTCTCTCTCTCTCTCTCTCTCTCTCTCTCTCTCTCTCTCTCTCTCTCTCTCTCTCTCTCTCTCTCTCTCTCTCTCTGTGTCTCTCTCTCTCTCTCTCTCTCTCTCTCTCTCTCTCTCTCTCTCTCTCTCTCTCTCTCTCTCTCTCTGTCTCTCTCTCTCTGTCTCTCTCTGTCTCTCTCTCTCTCTCTCTCTCTCTCTCTCTCTCTCTCTCTCTCTCTCTCTCTCTCTCTCTCTCTCTCTCTCTCTCTCTCTCTCTCTCTCTCTCTCCACCTGCCCAAATAAGCAATACATGGAACAATGTCGTGACTCACTAGCGGACAGCTCCTGTTCTTCACACTCATTCATATTGTTCATGACGGTGAAGGAATATATTCACCGAGAGAAGTGTTCCACTCCCTTCTCGGTGTATATACATACTTGAGAATACACAATACATCAAGTATATACATACTTGAGAATGGTCCAGGACGGACCGAAACGTCGTCGTCCCTTCACCTTCTAGTATGTGGTCTGGTCAACATCACATACATTGCCTAAGCGGCAACTGCTGAGATGGCAGGAATCCCATAGATATTTTCCATTTCATTTTTGACGTTGCACGTGTCATGGTGACGTAATTATTGGTGAATGGCGCGTGATTGGCCCAACACGGTCACGTGACTCAATTTTCCCGCCATTGAGAGTCACGTGTCAGCTGACTCAATTTGCGCGCGATAATGAAGGAGGCGGGAGAGGATAGTGCTATACTTCAGGATCACAGAGGTCAAATTTCATGAGTTGATAGGTGGTTTCTTGGTCATACTGAATAAGTTAGTTAGATTATGTTAGTGTGGATGAGTGGCCTTCGGTCCGCCCTCCCTAGAATACACCTGAACTATTCTGTTATCATAAAATTGACACAACGAGACACATTCAGAGAATAAAGTGTGTCTTTTCATCTCTTTCTCAGAACTGAAGCCTAATCTTAATTGTTGAACTTCGTAGTAAGCGCTTTTGTATACTTAATTTATATATAAACAAGAAATCCACAAGGGCCGTGACGAGGATTTGTTCATTTGATGCATCACGTTAGTGTGATCTCTGTGTGTGTTAATTTATATACTTTGGGAACAGAAAACTGCTGCATATGTTAAATTAGTATATTGTAAATACATAACGTTAGCTTAGATCTATTTTCTTGAAATTCTATTAATGTTTAACTATCGATTAATATAAAAAATATCTTTCCTCGTACGTCCGTCTGTTCCTCCCTCCTCATACCTGCGACTGTACCTCATCCCTCACACCTCCGTCTGTATCTCCCTCACACCTCCGTCTGTATCTCCCTCACACCTCCATCTGTCTCCTTCGTTAAAGTTGTTTGCCCCCTGTCAACGTCTGAGCTAATCACCCGTAATTAGGGGAGAGATCGTTATCAGTCTGACAAGGGCCGTCTCAAGCTGTTATAACTAGACTCGGCAGTCAGTGACTAAGAGGTTTTCTTGATCTTGTTCTCCCTTTCAGTATAACGGAATGCAAAAACTAGCCAGTCATCTCGGCCGCCAAATGTTTCGTTCGCTGATAACTGCCTTTTCCCTTGTGTCAATGTTGATAGTGTTAGGTTAAGTTCGGCTACACACACACACACACACACATATATATATATATATATATATATATATATATATATATATATATATATATATATATATATATATATATATATATGTCGTACCTAGTAGCCAGAACTCACTTCTCAGCCTATTATGCAAGGCCCGATTTGCCTAATAAGCCAAGTTTTCATGAATTAATGTTTTTTCGTCTACCTAACCTACCTAACCTAACCTAACCTAGCTTTTTTTGGCTACCTAACCTAACCTTACCTATATATATAGGTTAGGTTAGGTTAGGTAGGGTTGGTTAGGTTCGGTCATATATCTACGTTAATTTTAACTCCAATAAAAAAAAATTGACCTTATACATAGTGAAAAGGGTAGCTTTATCATTTCATAAGAAAAAAATTATAGTAAATATATTAATTCAGGAAAACTTGGCTTATTAGGCAAATCGGGCCTTGAATAGTAGGCTGAGAAGTGAGTTCTGGCTACTAGGTACGACATATATATATATACACATATATATATATATGTCGTACCTAGTAGCCAGAACTCACTTCTCAGCCTACTATGCAAGGCCCGATTTGCCTAATAAGCCAAGTTTTCATGAATTAATGTCTTTTCGACTACCTAACCTACCTAACCTAACCTAACCTAACTTTTTCAGATACCTAACCTAACCTAACCTATAAAGATAGGTTAGGTTAGGTTAGGTAGGGTTGGTTAGGTTCGGTCATATATCTTCGATAATTTTAACTACAATAAAAAAAAATTGACCTCATACGTAATGAAATGGGTAGCTTTATCATTTCATAAGAAAAAAAATAAAGAGAATATATTAATTCGGGAAAACTTGGCTTATTAGGCAAATCGGGCCTTGCATAGTAGGCTGAGAAGTGCGCTCTGGCTACTAGGTACGACATATATATATATATATATATATATATATATATATATATATATGTCGTACCTAGTAGCCAGAACTCACTTCTCAGCCTACTATTCAAGGCCCGATTTGCCTAATAAGCCAAGTTTTCCTGAATTAATATATTTACTATAATTTTTTTCTTATGAAAATGATAAAGCAACCCTTTTCTCTATGTATGAGGTCAATTTTTTTTTATTGGAGTTAAAATTAACGTAGATATATGACCGAACCTAACCAACCCTACCTAACCTAACCTAACCTATATTTATAGGTAAGGTTAGGTTAGGTAGCCAAAAAAAGCTAGGTTAGGTTAGGTTAGGTAGGTTAGGTAGACGAAAAAACATTAATTCATGAAAACTTGGCTTATTAGGCAAATCGGGCCTTGAATAGTAGGCTGAGAAGTGCGTTCTGGCTATTAGGTACGACATATATATATATATATATATATATATATATATATATATATATATATATATATATATATGTCGTACCTAGTAGCCAGAACTCACTTCTCAGCCTACTATTCAAGGCCCGATTTGCCTAATAAGCCAAGTTTTCCTGAATTAATATATTTACTATAATTTTTTTCTTATGAAATGATAAAGCAACCCTTTTCTCTATGTATGAGGTCAATTTTTTTTTATTGGAGTTAAAATTAACGTAGATATATGACCGAACCTAACCAACCCTACCTAACCTAACCTAACCTATATTTATAGGTAAGGTTAGGTTAGGTAGCCAAAAAAAGCTAGGTTAGGTTAGGTTAGGTAGGTTAGGTAGACGAAAAAAACATTAATTCATGAAAACTTGGCTTATTAGGCAAATCGGGCCTTGAATAGTAGGCTGAGAAGTGCGTTCTGGCTATTAGGTACGACATATATATATATATATATATATATATATATATATATATATATATATATATATATATATATATATATACACACATATATAACTGAAAACTCACCCCAGAAGTGACTCGAACCCATACTCCCACAACTGGTATGTACAGGGACGCCTTAATCCGCTTGACCATCACGACATATATATATATATATATATATATATATATATATATATATATATATATATATATATAAATATATATATATATATATATATATATATATATATATATATATATATATATATATATATATATATATATATATATATATATATATACACACACATATATATATATATATATATACACACACATATATATATATATATATATATATATGTCGTACCTAGTAGCCAGAACGCACTTATCAGCCTACTATGCAAGGCCCGAATTGCCTAATAAGCCAAGTTTTCCTGAATTAATATGTTTTTTCTAATTTTTTTCCTATGAAATGATAAAGCTAACCCATTTCATTACGTATGAGGTAAATTTTTTTTATTGGAGTTGAAATTGACGTAGATATATGACCGAACCTAACCAACCCTACCTAACCTAACCTAACCTATCTTTATAGGTTAGGTTAGGTTAGGTAGCCGAAAAAGTTAGGTTAGGTTAGGTTAGGTAGGTTAGGTTGTCGAAAGACAATTAATTCATGAAAATTTGGCTTATTAGGCAAATCGGGCCTTGCATAGTAGGCTGATAAGTGCGTTCTGGCTACTAGGTACGACATATATATATATATATATATATATATATATATATATATATATACACATATATACATATATATATATATATATATATATATATATATATATATATATATATATATATATATATATATATATATATATATATATATATATATATATATATATATATATTAATTGTTCTGGATTTTACACTAAAATATTTTGCTACGAGGCTTCACTTAACCACTCCAACCGCCCCGGCGGGACTCAAATTTTTCACTTGAAAACTCTTTCGTCGCCTCGTCGCCAGTCTATCATCATATCATCCGTTCTCTCTACTTGGCCAAAACCATTTCAGTATACTTTCCTCAATTTTACTGTTTATTTAAATTTTCCCGCCATATCTATTACATGATCATTCCTTGACAGAAATGGTTGCGCACGTTTCCTTACAAATGATGAAGCACCGAAGCATAAATAGGTACCCAAGAATTAGGCAACTGTTGTGGGGTTGCATCCTGGGAAAGGTCTTTGGTTGGCCTAGGGCAGGGTTGGCGAACCGTTTAGAGAGCTTGTGCCCAAATTGGCAATGATCTAAACGAATTATTTCGCGTGCCCATAGGAGTTTTGAGACACAATTTCTGTTTTCTGTGGGTTGCAGAGTCCGGCTCCCGCTTTCCCGGGGGACTCTAGCGGCTCTCCATACATATAGACATAACAGTAGTGACTATCTGCCGTAAGGCACGGTAATTTATCGTCAACAGGCTTGTTGTTGTTGTATAAGATTCAGCTACTCGGAACAAAAAGTTCCAAGTAGCACGGGCTATGGTGAGCCCGTAGTGGACTTACCTGGCATAGGAGCGTGGCTGTAACTTGCTCTTCATCAACAGGCGATTGATTGATTGATGAAGAGTAACTCACCCAAAGGGTGGCACGGGCATGAATAGCCCGTAAATGGTGGCCCTTTTGAGCCATTACCAGTATCAAGAGCTGATACTGGAGATCTGTGGAGGTGCGACTGCACCCTGCGTGACGGGAGATGTCTCCCGTGATCATCAACAGGGGACGCACGCTGTAAATATATATATCCGCACTGCTTTGCTTTTATCCCTACACGGGGCACAATCCGGGGGCACATCCAGCTAGTGCTGCGTGGCCCCTGAATCAATAACTTCCGCTCTAAAGACCATGCTTAACCATAATTATCACCCTACCACACACCCCTGCCATAATTACCACCCTACCACACACCACCGCCATAATTACCACCCTACCATACACCACTACCATAATTACCACCCTACCACACACCACCGCCATAATTACCACCCTACCATACACCACTACCATAATTAGCACCCTACCACACACCACCGCCATAATTACCACCCTACCATACACCACTACCATAATTACCACCCTACCACACACCACCGCCATAATTACCACCCTACCATACACCACTACCATAATTACCACCCTACCACACACCACCGCCATAATTACCACCCTACCATACACCACTACCATAATTACCACCCTACCACACCCCCCCGCCACAATTACCACCCCACCACAATCAACCACATTAACTAGCGACCATTTTTGGACAGGTCTGGATCGAGCGTTGCAGGACATGAACGGTTCACTGGCGAGGACTATCGACCTGCATTTCATGTACTCCTTCCGACCCCAGAGTGTTGGTGAGTTGCATCGCTACACTCTTATTATGCACTCGGCTGTCTCGTGTACTCATTTAATGTGATCAACACCTCTTTTCGCTTTTTCTTTTTAAACTACATTTGATTTAATCAGGTGGTTGATACAATATTTGTTGTTGTTGTTAAAGATTCGCTACCTGGAACAAAGTTCCAAGTAGCACGGGCTATGGTGAGCCCGTAACTTGATTGATTAATACAATATTAATAATCGTCAGGCTATGTAGACTTGATCTCTCATTGTAAATCATGTTTTTTTTAAGATTTATACCTATGTATTTAGAGTAAAATTAATTTGTGTGTGTTAATTTGATCCAAATATGCGGAAAAACCACATTTGTAGAATTAGAGAATGCTGGTCGCGTTTTCTGCTGAATTCGCCTTCATCAGAGCAAAATAGTAACTACTTTGGAACAGGAACAAAGCTACTTTGCTCTGATGAAGGCGAATTAGCCGAAAACGCGTTATAACCATTCTCTATTTTTCAAATGTGTTTTTTCCGCATATATATATGTTTTGCGTAATCAATTCAAATGTATTTGGATTTTCTTTTCTAGAGCCTGATGACTCGTCCTCCCCAGAGACGCCCATTATGACAATGATGCATGGGGAGGTGTGACGACACGAGAGTGGCTGAGGCTCATTTGTTTTTGGGATCGTATATATATATATACATTTCCTTGGCTGCGCACATAGTGATATTCCAGTAACCAATGAAAAACCTCTTAGTGTAATATCTTACGCTGCAAATGGTTAAAGTGGATCAGTTCGTCCTAGCCTAAGTTGTATATGGGTGTCTATAAATAATAGACATAGACATATGATATGTCTATGTCTATTTCAAAACAGACATGAAATAACCTAGAGTGGTACAATTTGGTTGGTAATTTCATCACTATGTAACTACTATACTGCTTCATCAGTGTAACAACCACACGCACTACTACAGTTTGACTGGTAGTTTGCCCCCAGTAACTACTATACACTAGTACAATTTGGCCAATGGTTCAACCCCTATTAACTATTACTACTACTACTACTGCAGTCTGTCAGTATGGGCGGTAGTTCGTCCCTTCAGCTGCTACTATCTAAGTGACTTGTTATAAACACCTCTTAAATATGTCAGGTGATCAAATAATTTCCCATGATATAATGTTGAAATTTGATAAAATATTTAAACTGTCTTTTAATAGAGTCAGTTATCTAATAGAGTAATATTGCTAATTTAAGAAACTATCACTGATTACCTGGCACTCTCAAACATTCCATTATCAATCATCACCAATCATCGTAATCATCACCATACTCATCATCATCACGTCATGCAGTAATAATGTACGTAGGTGTAGATCGACATGTCAGATCAAATCTGCCTTTCAGTGTTTTTAAATGTTGTGTTAAAAAAATAATAAAAAAGAGTTGCCAAGCAGTCTTGTAGAATGCATGACGGAAGGGGTTGAAATGTAACTTGGTATAACGGCCTTATATATGCTATACTCCTGAGCTTCTCATTGTACTTAATGTACCCACGCACACAATTATTATTTTGTCTTTCTTTCTTTCCCGGCGGGTAAAAAAAAATATGCTCTAGAAACGTTAAACCAACGTAGGTTTAACGTTCAATTGACATTGCAGGCGATGAGTCACAATAACGTGGCTAAAGTATGTTGACCAGACCACACACTAGAAGGTGAAGGGACGACGACGTTTCGGTCCGTCCTGGACCATTCTCAAGTCATAATTGACATTGGGTCGACGTTATTAACGTTAAGTCAATGCAATTAACGTCAAATTAGCGTAGGATCAATGTTATTACAATTTAATCAATGTAGAGTGTACAATGTACAATTTAATCAACGTCATTTACCCGGGAGAAAGGGGGGGGGGGGGCTGGTGTAGCTAGCTCGTATGTGGGTTTAAATAATAACCAAAAAAATGTCTTTATAATGATCTAAACATTTTTACAAAATACAGAACGAATATAAAATTGTGATACATGCTTACTAATTTTTCATCACAGTATAATTAGGAGTATAACCCAGTGATTCTATTATACTGTTGTTCTAAATATCCTTAGTTCTATGTTTTGTTAATTATTTACTTGTTCTAAATATCTTTCAAGGGTACTGACAATGCCAATTAATACTGTGCATTTTTGACTAAAAATATAGTTTTAAGAATTTCTTTCCATTTTCACAAGCTTTTTTACATGTGTATTATTCACAAATTTAGTCATTTAAAACTATTCGATATATCTTTTAAATGTAAAAATATACATGATTGTATGAATAAGATACAATTTGGTATTTAAGAAGTGGTCATATGTACAATGCTAATGGTGTAGTGAATGTTCTTCAAAATTTATCAATTCCATAAAAGCAAAAAGTGTAAGTGTTAGAAACTAGAGCCATAACATATAAGTTGGTTATCAGGGGTTTTCCCTGTGTGATCACAGCCAACCAATTAGTTTTCGATATTATAATTTAAAAACTATTTTATTTACACTAATTCTCTCCTAAAGATGTGACTGACTATAGCTGTATTCCATACTCATAGCACGTCATTGATTCAAAAATATTTCTCCTCGTTTCTTTCAAAGTGCATTTAATTTTTGTGTTCATTCATTTGCATGCTAAAGGAATTCCTATATACTGTATTTACCACCCAATTTATGTTCCTAAGACAACTGGTTTGCACTTGAGACAGACTCCTTCAAAACGTTTTTATATGCTTCGGTAATAGTTACAATTTCACGTTTTTGTTAAGAGAAATGTACATCCAGAAATGAGAAATGTAAATGTACACTATTAAAACAAAAATAGCCTATGCTAAAGGAATTATGAGCAGTGAACTACCCAATTGAAATAGATATTTTGCTTCAGCGTTCTTTGTATACTGGTATTATGTGAAGCATAGTAGGTTATCATTTTGCAGTGCAATATGGCATCAGTATTTTAATAATTGTTATGTATCAATGCAAGTTACACTATGTAAAATATAAAGCCGTGTTTTGCGGTACCTTTTCAACCCCTTCAACATTGCTGCGGTGAATATATTTCTTGTAATATAAACCTTTTCTCATGTTGTCGCGTCTAATTGTTACTAGAGTAGTAATTTAAGTTGAGATAGGAAGGGAGAGGGAGATACAAAGGTTGTGCTATAAACAATAGGATCTCTAATATAGCGTCTAACTATTTATTTGTTAAGGATGAGGATTCGATTCCTTTGTACAGAGAAAGGAATTTGTTTATCCTGTGCATCTAGTTCAGCTAAGCCAAAGAAAAACTTAATCACTTGTATGCTTCAATAAGCTCTCACAACAGTATGTACTTTAAAATGGCTTTTCAGCAAAGTACTACTTCCTAGAATTTTTAAATGTAAAGTTAACACACTAATCAATATTCCAGGACCTATTTTGCATACAATTAGTGATACAATTCTATAAATGTTTTTAACAAGAAAATTTAGCTTTTAAATATCTTAAAATTGGTATACTGTATAAAGAAACAAGGATGGAATACACACAAAAAATACAGTAGCTCTCTTTAAATTTGTTGTTAGTTTAAAAATTACAGTGTATCAAGAAAATTAAAAGCCCTTAAAACAAACTTTGTCTAATCGAAAAAATTGTGTTTTCGATTAAAATATATATAAAGTCATCAAATTTATTAGTGTACAAAGGCCATCCAGAATATAGATGCACAGTTTTATTTGCCTTAACAGATCTGTTCCTAGTCAAATTTAATTTATAGTTTAATATCAGCATTTACAAATATTTTAAATTCGAAGAAAAAAAATAATGGTGCAGTAATGTAAGTGACATCAGTAATCCGAAATAGTTTCATAGCTTACCAATACAAAAAAAAATGTGTATTCATTTATTAGTAAATTTCCAAAAATACTACTATTATAATAAATATAGGTTTGAGGCCCCAGTACTGGATCCAAATGTAAATATTGATTAATTCTTTATGCTATCAATTTGTATAATGAGGATTCTGCATTATAATGAGACTGATCACGTATATTTAATTCAACCCTAATAAATTGCACCATTATATTCAATTTGTTTTCATTTTGAGGTGGTACTATTTTAATTTTAACCACCCTACAATGGCCGGTTCTTATTTGTGTTGTTTGTTAGACTGATCAGTGTGACAGAGTCCATCAATAGAAACAAAGGATCACACCTCACAACAGTATGGTTGTATGGGTCAACGTGCCCGCTGTCTTACTTGCGGCTATTACATGGCAGTACTGTAGTGTTTCCTAATGCAGTGAATAACAGGTAGTAAATTTTATTTATTTTAGTTTCATGCCATGCTGATACTACAAACATATGTAATAAAATTTATTGTTCAAATACAGTACTTGTTTTCAATGACCAATGAATGTAAAACAAATACAGTACAGTATACTGAAAATATGGAAGTAGTACACTGAAACATAAGTTTTTTACATCCCAGGTAGGATGGCCAATTAAGCCATCAATGGGCTCAGAAACCTGTACACCAGTTGATTAAAAGGCAAGACCAAAGAGCTGAGGCTCATTTCCCCAGCTGCACAATGAAGCAAGTATTATCTCTCGCTCAAAAATACTGATCAAATTGCTTATCATTATTGCCTTGGTGGGAAAAAGTTAAATATTTAACACATTCTAGGAGAGGTTTCCAAATTTCAAGTGATGACAACTCCACCAACTCCAAAGTTATGATCATGACCCCTTCCATATTTTTGTTAATTATAATAATGCTAAGTAAATGTTCAAGCAATTCAAAATGTCATGTACAATTATTTGCACATATAATTGAATTTTGCTAAGAGGGGAACTCACAATAAGAACAAATCTCTAGTAAGGAATTAAAATGATCAATAAACAGTACAACATTTGCTTTCAATTCACATTTTTGTTAAGTGTTCTTTTAGTGCTTGAAACATTGTACAGTTCATTTTACTAACAAATACTTTCACTTTATTATAGTTGTCCAGAATGTTCATACAAGCATTTTGTATTAATTTAATTTAGCTTTCCAAGAATATCTACCGGATATGCAAATTAATGATTAAAATTATTCATCATACAACACCTAGGCCAACTACTGACTTTCCTCAGGATGCAACTCAACAGCTGTCCAACTCCTAAGTACAGTGCCTATTTACTGCTAGGTGAACAGAAGCCTCAGGTGAAAGGAAACGTGGACAACCATCTCTTCCTACTGTGGAAATCGAACCTGAGACCCACCAGTTGAGAACCTACTGTGCTAACCACTGTGCTACTAGACCCCTGCTTTCCCAATTTGTGAATCACTTTTTTATTTATGGAGGTCGATGCTAGCTTTTGAAATATTTGTTCAAGCAATATAGTTATGATACAATGCATTCATACATACAGAACATGGAGTAAGTAATTATCAAAGAAGGCACTAAGCCAGGAAGGCTATGTAGCACCATCAAATGTGCGGAATAATCAGAGGGCGATAAACATCACCGAGGATGCCAATGTGAGAACAGAAAACGCATAGGCTACAAAACATAGAAATAGTACACAGTGAGCAATGAAAACATACATGTTATCTTCTCAAGGGTTTTATTAAATATTCATGACTGCCTCTGTATCATACAACAGGCCTCTGGATCATACAACAGTCCAGGTTTGTCATCTATACACCAGTAATCAGAAATTCAATATAGTAGAAAATATATGGATTTTTTTGTTAAATAATTTTAAAGTTATTTTTATTACAATCAGGTATATACTGAACAAAACATTAATTTATATTACAGTACAGTACGTTATTTCTGCTGCACTGCTTTGAAACTAGAGCAATGCATGTTTGTAACCTATAATGTAATGAAAATGTAAGAGTAAAAATATATAAATTTTCAGATAGTATTTCACACACAATAAGGCAGGGCATATATATATTTATATATAAAAAAACAGATGTTTTGTGAAAAAAATCAAACTGAGCTGTCAGGTACAGTACTTTATAAATCAGCTGTAGAGTACTTTCATGCTGATGGAACAATAAGAGCAGATCCAAGTCCCAATGACTTAAATAATCACATTAGTACAAAACAGTTCTCATTTTATTGCTTTTTGATATCACAAAGACTTGAATTATTTTATATTAAAAATTATGAATGCATAAACTGATATTTTTAAGCAATTTTTTTTTTTAGTACATGAAGTTTTTGTAAAACAGTTTGATTCAAGTATCCAAAGACACTTTCAATTTTCTGACCTCCACCATAATCTGGGGGATCTTTGACAAGCTGCTGGCTTTTTGTCCTGTCGAGGCCACTAAAGACATTGGCCCTCAGGTAAATGTGGTAGTGAAAATTATTCATGATACCACCAGCATGCTCATAATTTGTGGCATCACCAATATTAAATGAATTTGTACACTTTTCTTCAAGGAAAAAAGAGAGAGACCTATAGAGTACCACTACAGTAAAACCTGCCTTATCCAACCATTTAAAAACTTGGTGTTTATACACTCGCCAAGTTATTGAGAGGCAATATTCACACACCTAAGATCAATATTACTACAAACGTCTTCCACCTCATTTTGTGGTATGACAATTGCTGTCAAATATGTAACAAATATCTCTAGTACAGAAATCCTCATACAGAAATCTAGTGAGATACGTTTCACAACACGATTATATTATTCTGTACTGTCCATATGGAAGGCTTGTAAAGATGAGCAATATCAGTTGCCAAATCATAAAAATTCCATAAATTTTTTATTAATTACAGAAATATGACACAAAGTAATGAATACCCAGTAAGAAACTATATTTGTGCATATTTGCCAATTACTATTCACAGTATTCAATTCATATTTTTCTTAACCTTGGTTCTAAAATAGTAAAAAACAACAATTTAAAATATGAATGGCACAGTATAAAAATACAAAAAAATGAGAGAAGTTGTAACTTTTAGTTTGTCCCAAGCACATACCTTAAAATGTGAAAATGTAAACTAAAATTCCCAAATGATGTGAGATTATAGAATTGATATCACAGTGCCTGTATGCACTGTTTAGTAACCGAGGATACTGCTTCACTTTGAGCATTTTAACCAGTGTAAGAATTTGAGTTGCATTACGACTGTTCTAAGTAAAGCAAAATACAGTATAAGAAAACACTGAGGCTGCCAAATGGGATCAAACCCACATCACTGGATTTCCCAGGCACATGATTTCCTAGAATCAATAGTTTGATCCCATCCAATGGCCTCAATATTTTCTCCTAGATACATTATGTTCTGACACTTTCATTGTGCTCTATACAGTACATTTATGCAAGAGCAGTAAACAACTTTATACACCTCACTACCACCACTCAGCACATTGTTGCACTATTTTCAACAGAAGAGCATGACTCTAATACAGGTAGAAATCACCTTTAAAACCTAAATGACAATTGTAACCTTAACTGACTTGACTACTTGAGTTAAGAACTCAGAGCACAACCTATGTATATTGGATTAATTAATACTTAAGTTTGATACCTTGCGGATAATCCAAATTGAATACCTAATGATAAAGGTATCAAATGAATGCTCAAATGCATCTTGATAGCCATTGAATGCTCAAATGCATCTTGATAGCCATTCAATCTTAGTCAGTGGCATTGTTGAAACAATGGAAGCTCCCTAAACATCAATGCTCTGCATATAATAAGTACTTGTACTGTCAAGCCTGAAATACACTAGCTTTGTGTAAACATTTTCCAGATGACAATATTAAAAGAATGCTCAGGGTTTCTATTCACTCTACCCATCCTGTACACACACATGCAGTGACAACACTGCTTTACGAAGTTAATTATATTTCTATATACAGTACAAATATTTTATAAATTACACACATTAATCATGCACATGGAATGAAATAGTTCATTGAAATTCCTCAAATATATCAGTTTAAGAATGGCATGGCTATTATTTAATGTAAAGCATTTACAGGTAACAAAATTATTGCTGAAAATGATAAATACAGTTCTAATATCATCAGTACTAATGCTGACATTAGCAGCAATATTACGGTAATATTAACACTTTAGTGTTCAGAGGGCTGTGTCCACTTTCTGTTGAAAGTTAACTACCCCATCCAGTAATTCTTCAATTCATTCTACATAAGATGGACAATATAAAAGTGATTACAAACTTTTGTAAACTCAGCAGCACCTCGCACAACTGACATTGGTTCCCTATTACTTCTCTCAGCAGTGTTTTACACACCAGACATCGATACTCAAGATCATTCGTTTCCAAAAATTGGAATACCAAAATAAGCTGTAAACCTATACAGTAAATAGCTTTACAAATAGAAAAATTATAAATATTTTGATGCCAGACTGAGCAAGTGGTCACAAACAGCAGGTCAGACAGGGTCATAAAGGGGTAGCTCAGTTGGCGAACATACCCCTCCTCCCCAAAACAAAAAAGTGTTAATATTATTGTATGACCAACCATACACACGCAACTAAGCCCCTATTGATGTTGGTTGACCTATATGAACTCAAGTCTGGTAGCTCAATTATGTACCAACACAAAGCCCTTATTGATGTTGGTTGACCTATATGAACTCAAGTCTAGTAGCTCAATTATGTACCAACACACTTCAAACATACATATATATACACACACAGACACCCATACATATATACATATGTATGGGTGTGTTGGGTAAGCAACATATATTTAAAATACGGTAAATTTCTCAGTATTATCACTGAATATTATGTTCCATTTCAAGAACATTTCAATCCATGTCACATGCCACTATGTAAATATTATCACAGCCCTATTTAATCCATTTAATCCAAAAGCAATTTCCAAGATAACTTTGTCACATAAACGGATAAATTATGAAAATATTGAAGACCTATGCAGGATACTTGCATTGGTTTATTTACATACAGTGTGCTCATGCTAGAATATGGATATCCACGTCTAATCATACTAATAATCATGACAGAACTTATAAATTATAAAGCTCAAACAGTTTAACCATCAAAATTATAATTTAATTCATTTGCCAAATGTTAAATAATGTAGGAATTACATTCACAATATTTTTTAACACACATGCAAACATATACTGTATTTAATAACAAAATTTCTACCTTGAAATAATTGTTTGATGAAATGGCAACAATATGCCTGTAATTTTCTAAAATACTGATAACAAAAGTGCAAACAAAGTTAAAGAACAGTACTACAGTAGACTCCCAACACTGCAAGCAGAGATTTAAAGCAGTAAGTTTCTACA